>NC_079295.1:7321750-7624780 GCF_023638135.1 Falco biarmicus | reverse complement strand
TCCATCTATTCTTTTAAGCTACATCACATCCCTGATGGAAGAGAATTGCGTTTAATTATTTACAGAGAAATAACTCTCATTCAAGCTTTCCAGCCCATAATTTCGTGTGTCACCCTCAGCTCCTGAATTGTAAGCAAAAGCAATCATTCAGCTTTTACCTGCTCCAGGCCAGTCCCTCTCCTGCCCACCGGCATTATTTAGCATCCAACACTGAATTTCATGTGCTGCATTACTATTTAGTTTCTTGTTATCATGTCACCTTCTGTACTGCTTTGCAGGCAACTTTTGCTTTGATGACTCTAAATTTAATACCGTCAGCAAAGGACACTTGCTTATGAACCATCCCCTGTTTTGCAACTTTTCAGTGCCTCTGGGGGACTAACTCTGACCACTATTTCTAATCTTCTGACTGGTAATAAATCCAAGATAGAACCAGTCCCACCTTATTCTCCTAATTTTTGAAAAGTTGGTGGGGTTTCTTCTTTTCTTTTTTTCTTTCTTGCATCATATTTACTCCTTGAAAAGCATTTGGCAGACCAGTATCAAGCTTTCCAGGGAAAATTGTCCTTATGAAGCAGTCAGCCGGCTGGAATGCCATCCAGCGTCATGGTGAGCTGAATGCAAAAAGCCACGAAGCATCCTCTAGACTGCACTTATTATGTGACAGAGAAAATGAAACCTGTGCTGAAATAAATCCCTTCTCCTCCAAATCTGGGCTACAAACCACAGGTAGTTGAGATAATGTCCTACAGGTGCTCTGATCATCATGTGTACCTCATGTTCCTCCACCATCAGGAAATATTCACCAGTACGAAGTGACTGGAGCCTACACAAACTTCTTACAGCACCAGGGCTGCCTCTCTACAACCTTCTCAACTTGCAAGAAAAAGGTAAACCAGAGACTGATTACTGCTCAGCGATAAGTAATGTTCTGCTAACCTGGCAATCTTGAACAAGGGAGAGTCTAAATAAAACTTCATCACTCCAAAAAGCTGTATGGCCACCTTGCCGCTTGACAGTGGCCTGCGAAGCATCAGCAGAAAAACACCCCTTAAGCTCTCTTGCTAGAACAATTTGAAATAATTTCTTTATACCATAACAAGCACTCAATCTCCCAGCAGTATTCACATGCTGAAATTTCTCAGATTTACATTATACCTCACGCTAAAATTCTTTATAACTGGTGGTTTACCCCAGGCTCTGATTTTTTTAAAGTATTTTTTTCTGATTTCCTTGGAAAAAAAAAAATGATGACATGCATCTCGAAAATGTCTTGTCATCCTCTTCGGTGCAGAAAATAATTTGGTTTTCATCTGCTACTGCAAGGCGTGCTCTGTGGCCCCAGCTAAGATCCCACTATAGGGCTTCTTCCAACAGTTTCCCGTAGCAAATTAAATCAAGAGCAACTTGTCTCGCAGAACTGGCACGCTAACAAAGGCTGCAGTTTTCCGTCTATTTCTTCAATAAACATTACCACACTGCTAAGCCAGCTTTCTTGACAAACCTCACACTTTGAAAGACAGTAGAAAATTAGGTTGAAAGGACCTTGTGAGATGACCGTACGTCTCTCCTACCCCAAAGGAGATGGTCTATGCCTCAACCCCTCCAGAGCACGTACAAGTGCAAAGGACTTAATAAGCTATAGCCAATTGTTCTGTACCATAGCCTCATTTCCCCTACAAATGTACAGCTGGGCTGTAGGTATTAATTAGAAACGCACCCCAAAAACAGTGAAGACCATGTTTTCCTGCACCAGCCAAGAAGGCAGCAGAAATACGCAGTCAGCACTGTACCCCGAGGTAACTGGGGAAGGATAACCAAGCACAACAACAGAAAGCCATTTAAAAAAATAAATGAATAGATCCGACTATCATGTAGTTGTTACTAGTAAATTACTGGTTTTAAAAAGCTTTTCCTTGAAAACATGAAAATTATCTGTTAGGATTGCTAACACACTGTATGAAAGCCAGCAAACGTTTTATTTAATATTAAATGGTCTGTGGAGAGAACTGACCAGCAAGTTGCCTGCAAACGCTATCTTTATTACAAGCGTATTGATAATACCCACGCTGTGGCGTTTCCTGCCTTGATTTAGGATTTAATGCAAGACTTCTGGGACCGCGCTAGGCTCAGGCACTGTCTCTACTTGTTACCATTCAGACTTCATTTGCAAATGATAATTTTTGCTTTGAATGGCATGCCTGACTGCAGGGCAGAGTAAATCCAAACCTTTTCAACTCTAGCCAAAAATTTGCCATGAATTAGGAGACTGCAGCATATTTACAATACAAAATAAAATATCTCTACGAGTGCTCAGCAGTGGCGGTATGAATAAACGCCGATTATTCTTTTTTTTTTTTTTTTTTTTGATGGGATAATTTTCAAAGCAGCGATTTTGCAAAGACTCAGGAAGAAAACAATTTTGTTTCATTTCCATAACAGAATCCAGACCTCTAAATTCAACCTCACGAGCTACAATTATGCATAAGAACTACCACTGTGAATTTTCAAACACAATGCCTTTTATTGTCTCTTCTCATTCTTTTCCCTTCCTGTTCTCTGAGTTTTTCTGTACTGTCACCCTCCACAGAAACTTTAGAGCAGAAAGTCTGACTTGAAAGGAAAACTTTCAAGTTTTCAGGTTTCAAAGGAAAACAACACAAACCTTCAACACAAGGTATTTGGATGGTATTTGGATTTTTTTCAGCCTTATGGGAACAAACAACAACAAAAAATCTTCTTGTTATATGGACTCTTGACAGATGAAAACTAATGTTCAGCCTTTCCATGATGGATAGGGGGGTATTTTTCAGAATCCATCTGCGATTGTCCTGAAGCTCAAGAAACGAAAGATGCCAAATACTGAAAACTACAATTCCCTTGCGAGACGTTTCATTCGAGGACAGTAATGTAGCCCAGACACAAATGCAGCAAGTTACTATTTACAGGGACTTCCCAAGTATTGTCCTTCAATATCACAATTTTATTAATATGTTTTC
This sequence comes from Falco biarmicus, assembly GCF_023638135.1. NCBI lineage: Eukaryota > Metazoa > Chordata > Aves > Falconiformes > Falconidae > Falco > Falco biarmicus. The sequence goes on along the minus strand of NC_079295.1, from coordinate 7,621,781 downwards.
CACCTGCACTAGGAGGCAGGCAGCTCTGAAGTACAAATACTGAAGATGAAACACCTACACAGCATGAGCAGCATGAAAAGCACATCTTGCTTTCTATGTAGAAAGCATTTTTGGATGCCAGGGTTGCTTTCAAATGTAGTAACCTCTAAGCCGTTAAACATCACTGCCTGGGAAATGAGGTTTCTCCTCCTAAAAGCCAGAGACGAAACATGCCTATGAATGTCACACACACTTCAGCTCTCCAAAACAGTTTAAAAATCTTCACGCTGCTTTTGAAGAAAGGCACGTGAGGCTGTCACTGCAATCCCGCACCCCAGGCAGACCCTGTTTATAAGTAACATCTGGTTGCAATTACCCACTTGATGGAATGCAAAGCAACAATTTTTGTTACCAATGGGACTGGGAGAACAAACAGGACATTATTTACACATTAAAGAGAGTACTCACCCCGACACCACCACAAGGAAGCCTGACAAACATCGACGTTAAAGAACCTGTAGGAAAATTGAAAAAAAAAAAAGAAAAAAAAAAAAAAAAAAGGGCCCTGTAAGTCAGAAAGTCAAAGTTCACCAGATTTTGGTCCAATTTTATGGCAATGCCGCAATCTTTCCAAACACAGCAACAGACTGGGGTTTTCTTGCAATTTCCAGAAAACACACAGCCAACCCTGCTACATACACAATGTACATGCTTGGGCTTGTTCAAAAGCCTTCCCAATATAAAAGCCTTCCATAAATCACTTATTTTTATACAAGAGTTTTTGTGCTGTCCTACATTTCAAGCAGTCATGCTGACTATAGATGATTGAGATGCTACCAACAAGTGCTCCGCATGTCTTCTCAGATGAACATTTTAATCCCTTTCAACCAAAGGAGGATAGGAAATCATAAAAAACACCCTAATTATCAGTCATCTGCAGTTACTAGAAGACTTTGGAGCGCATGAGCTTCGTAAAAGAGGAAGACAAAAAATAAACCAGTGGCAAGCAAAGAAAACGTGTTTTGACTGAAAAAGCAAAGCCAACATTAAGAATTTGAGAAAAATGGAGAAAACCATCTGCAGGGCTAATTTTGCATCTGTAAGAATTGTAACATCACTTTCTGGGCTTGCATATGAGCAAATTATCTCCCATTCAAAATTCTGCAGGTTTATAAACTATACTGAAACAAGAACACGCTGTCTCATATCCATCACCACCTTACGTGTATGACTTGTACGTGTGTCTATGCACCACAAGCAAATAGGGAGAAGGAAATATAGATGCTGCAAAAGATCTGGAGTACGCTGCCTAAGGTTCATTTGCTTGAGACCTATTGAAAATTAACAAAAGCTAATGGTGAAATAAACTGGGTTGAGTTTTTTTGTCCCCCACCAAAGCAGGTTCTTGTTCTGGTCATGCCTATACTGAAAGAATAAATTCCCTTAAAAGCTAACTACCAGTTTTGTAGAGTGTGAATTAGATGTGACAGCAGACAGACGTTACTGAGGGCCATGCTGGTGTCAAACGCATCGCAGACACATACGTTACCCCTGTGACTGAAAGCAGAGTTAATGCATCTGTATTATTAATCTGAGTGCACAGCGAGATTCACTCTTTGATTAGTTCCAAATGAAAGTTCTTAGATCATCCTGCTTCGGACCTCCTGTCACATCTTTCACTGCTAATCCACCCATTATTTTGATATTTATCTTCTTGACAACAATTTATGATTGCTTTCCACAAATTCAAAGCAGCCTTTTTTGCCTAAGTTTAAACTTGTTCAACAGGTTCCAAAGCTTTATACTGTCAAATGAGAACTTTTTCACCCTCAGACTTTTAAGGGCTTTAGCAACACTTCCAGGTAGAGCTGTGCAACCTGCCTTGAAGGCCACCACCTTCAAACCTGCCTGATAAAACACAGCAAAGCAAATCTTTGCGATGCTCAAGGCCCTCTGGGAAAAGTAACTTCAGCATCAGTGGTGGGCTTCCGTTGCAAGTCTCTCCTACATGTGTAAAGAAGAGCACTTTGAGAAAGGAGTAAGACCCAGAAGTGATGAGCTACAGCACAATTACAGAAGTAAACAGGAGAGCTACAATGACGCCTGCTTACAATTCTGAAAAACCTGAACTACTTACCCACTTCCCGCCTTCTCCCAAAGAACTGCCAGATGAAGGGACACCCCCTTTATCATTTCCAGAAGCTTAAAAGGAAACATCCCATGTTTTCATCCCTCAGCTTTATAAGTTCTTCCTTTTCAGCTGAGGTTTCTCATGCTTTTTTTTTTCCTCACAGACATATCAAAGGCAAAGAGCTTACACGGAGTGAGCCACCAGAGCCGTACACATATCAAGACACTCAGGTCTAACAAACTTACATTTGCATATGTGAACCTAACACAAAGCTTTGGTCTCAGACTTCAAACCTGCCATACGTTTACCCTCTAATATATTTAAAAGAACCCTACAAACCTGTTTTGTGAATTTTAAACCCTTTTAAACTCTCAAGAGGAGGGGATGGCTGAAGAGGGGGCTGCTTACAGGCTTGTTCACCTCTATACACCACTGCACACGCTGTGGTTCTTCAGGTAGGTTTCCCCCAACACAGCAGTGGCTGTTACCCTTGCTCGGGTCCAGCACTGTGGAACCCATCAAGTTAAGAAACTGGGTTTAGGGCCAGCATCGCCCTTCCTGCCCTGCTCCCAAAGGAGAACTTCTCCCTGGGTGTGATGCAGCCTTCCCAGCCAGGCTCACCCCTCTTGTCAGTTTGACTCACTGTGTGCTGTCCCCTCCGGACCCTCGGCTGCCAAGCCACCAACCTAATTTTTCCTGCCTGGTGTGAAGACTGGCAGCCATGCTGCACAGTGAAGCCGTCTGCTCTTCCTCCAAGCTTGGTGGCACAAGTGTCAGCGCCAGCTGTGGCCTATGCACCATGTGCAACGGGAGGACAGCCGGGCAGCGGGAAGAGGCAGTCTGCTGCCGTCTGGGCAAGGATGGTCATGCAAGCTAGCAGCGAGTCCTACTGCTAGCAGCTTAAGGTTGAAATGGTGCCACGTGGGTTTAGGAAACAAGGTCTAAGCTCAGCTAAGAGCTACTGGAAAGCTCTGCCTACTGGAGCTCCTAGGGACCTGACCTTCTATCTATGGCTGCAGCACTTTGACAGCTTGGTCTTCTTTGCAAATAACACCCAAACAGGCAATATTTTGCACTGGGATACCCTTAGGTGTTAGAATTATTTCTCTTCACTATAAAAATAAACTTGATCTCTACAAAATGAGTGATTAAAGACACAGGGGGCACACAGCGAAACCACAGAAGTACTTAGGCAGAAAGACTGCCTCCTTCCTCAGGTTCTCTAAATAAACCATCAGGAATGGTTCAGCAAAACCTGGGTATCCCCAAATCCAGTTCTAACCAAATAAACTATCTCCAAATGTATCTGCGGGATTATTGATACAGATTGTACTGAGCATCAAAGAGGGAGTAGAAAAGTACTTCGAGAGGATCTGACCTTTGAATGAGCCGAAAACACTCAGTGTTATCACAGTCCACCCTAAAAGCGTAACTTGCAAGGGGTATCTCCAACAGGAGAGGGGTTCGGGTGACCTACTGCCCGCTCAGCCCCTCCATGGAGATGATGACCATTGCCACAGGCACGGTGCTAACCCTGCCTGCTCCAGGCTGGTGAGGCCAACGGCTCAGATGCTGAAAGACTGCCTGGATCCCACCACAGCGGACGGTGAGGACACATGTCCTCACACACCTTCCGTGCTATGGTTCACAAATTTGCAAAGAAATCAGTCAGTGTGAAGATGGTGCAACTGCAAACAAGGAACCTTCTCAGATCCACCAGGGAAGATTTACATGCTGTTTCTTTGGACTGGTGGATATGCCTTACGCAAGGTGAGAGTTTTACACTACCAAGGATATGACATCATAAATTCTTTAAACTTCATATACAAATTGCGCTATCATTCAGCCAGAAGTGTCTACTTTTCATTTCTCAGGGTTTTAAAGAGGTGGTAAGTTAGCTATAAACACAGTGCTAATTGCATGTTTGAACAACTGGCTAATAGCTTTCCTCTTTGGGGATCTAATGTACATAGTGAGTATGTTGCAAAATCTTTCCAGCTCTTTTGCTGTGACTACTACATCATGCAGGCCATCAAGTTAATCCTCTTTTTATATCATTCAAAGTCAAGCTAATCCCAAAATAAATATTCTCAACTTCTAGGTTCCAGAACTGTCTGTTTGCTGATCCCCATGTGAGAACTTCCAAAACTGCCCCTCCAGTCTATCACTGACTGCTGCGAAAAGGCAACAAGTAAAGGGAGATGATGACATCTCCACAAAGGTAAGGTGCCAAAATCAATGCGGTTTGGTTGCTGTGGGGCGGGCTGGTCATCTGAAAAACTGTTCTCTAGATTTTTTGCAGGGAAAATGTCTATGTTTTATGACAGACACAGACCTGTTTCAGGAAGATCCAGTCTCCAGTGAAAGGGACAAACAATCTTACTCCAAATTGAAAAAAAAATAATGTAAGACTATCTAAGAGGCCCCTGCATATCTCTTGCAGATTATCCATACAAAACTGACGGCTATTTGTTGGTGTCTATGCAGCTGGTTGGTGCTGCAGATCCAGGTCCCTGGTAAGGTGTGCCAGTTCCTACCTAGCAATGGATAACTTTCTAAAATGCAGAGAAGAGTAGCCAAGGATAAAACAAAGTGTTTGAATTACCTTTCCTCCTCAGGGAAAGCTCTTTAGGTTTTGAAGACATAAAAGAAAGGAAGCTTTAGCTATCGAGGTTTTAGGGATCTACCTGAACAAAGGGTGACAGATGTATCTTGTGCTGCTCCCAAGCAGACACTGAATGGAGGTGGGAAGAATCTTCTTGGGCATTGCCTGGGGCTGAGGATGGAGGGAGTCCTGCATCGCACCTCATACCGCTACTGCTAAAGTGACTGCCAGTCAAGGCTAGCGGGAAGGAAGGGGACCCCCCACCCCCCAGGGAACAATACCTAGAAGTTTCTTGCTGTCCAGTTTCTGTCTGTTCAGAGGGTTTGTGCCATACAGCAGCGTATGGGCTTCCGAGTGAACTGTCTGCAGCTCTTCTAGAGTTGCTTTTCTTCCACGAATGCACTGAAAGATGAAAGAAAAGGAGTGATGAAGTCACTGATTAACTGCTTAACTCATTAAAGAACTTTTCTTTTTCCTTAGCAACTCACAAAGACAGTAACCAAAAAGCTAAAATGAGTTCCTATGCAGCAAAATTAATTGTAAGACAGATTTTGGGTTAATCCCTTATTCAAAATACTAGTTTCACATATAAATTAATCTTTAGATCTATTTATGTTTTGTTTTGTTTTAAAAATACTTACCACAGAGTATATGCTAAATTACACAAGCATTGCTCAACTACTGAATACTCAGGATCTCAGTTATAAGCCATTACAAATTATCTGGTGAAAATGCGTCCCTCCAAACCACCTCCAACAATCCCACCATGATTACTAAGCTAACCTAAAAACTTCTCCCAAACACAGCGCTTTCCAAACTAAACGAACCTTCAAGAAATCAAGGGTCAGTTACAAACTCTCTGCTCTAAAACTCATCTTGGAAATCCCACACGATTCAATCTGTTGCACATTGTTTTCTTATATGATGATGCAGGTGGAGCTGGAAGTACTGTAGCCAATATGCTCAACCCTGATTTTTTTACCAGCTGAAACTCAGGAAAGGCAGATGCACACTAAAGCCAAAACCCTGGCTTCACTGAAGATCATGGCAAAGCTTTTGCTGATGTCAGCAGGACCCAATTTCATATTTCACAAATTGTCATAGGGGTCCAGCACACCTCTGAGGTTTCTTTTGTTGCCATCACGCATTTGCAATGGAAAATATTTGTAAGAACAAAGTGCTACATGGAGGTGCTAAATCTTGGGCAAACAAGGACCATGTCATGGCCTCTTGCAGAGGAGGGAGTGCTCCCCAGCAGGCAGATGGTGCCATGGGTTATCAGGTACACCAAGCTCTGACAGCAGAAAAAACACCTCACCTTTTTAACTGGGAGCTTGCAACTGCCTCCAAAATGTTGGCAGGGGAAATACACAGCGAGCCAAGAAGTGCTGAGGTTGGGGGTAAGTCAAGAGGTGGCCATGACGGAGGGTAAGGAGTTATTCAGAAATGAGGATTGCTTTGCTTCAGAAACATGTGTGCACTCCCCCTGCCCCAAGAAAGTATTTCATATGGCTTGGAACTACTTCACAATTTTTTGTTGCCATTTGGACTAAAACACTCTAAAAGGAGTTGTCACTTTGGGGGGGGGGGGGGGGGGGCGCTGCTTCCTACAGGATTATTCCCCTCTACAACAGTAATACTAAAATATAAATAGTTAACAGCAAAACGTTGGAAGGCTCTGGAAGACTCTTCTAGAGGTCCCATGGTCACCCAGAACTTGAGCCTCAGCAACAAGCATCCCGCTGTGCAGCCCACGTAGGATCGCACACATCTCCTACACAGCCTTCACCCTGGCTTCGTCAAAGCCAGTTGCTTTTTTAAGACTTCCACATCCCCGGAGAAGCAGAGTTTCTAATAAGAACTATAAAAAAAGTATAGCTTAAAGGGGAAAAAAGAAATCACACTCCTCAAAAGAACAGACTTTCAAATGGAAAACTTGTTCTGAAGAGAAGGTCAGACTGTGCCTCTTGCTCCTGAGAGCTGCTGCCGTTCGGAAGCACTGCCGTGCGCTGCTTACTCTGCAGGAGAGTGCCGGAGACAAGATGCTTCAAAGGCACTGGCACTTCCAGCCAAGCAGTGCCTGCTTCCACACCGCGCTGCCATCGCGGGCTGCAGCCTGGCCCAGCCACAGCACCCCGGGCTGGAGCACGCTGGGCGCACGGGGGCTCCAGGACCTCCGCCTCTGAAGCACGAGCCACAGAACAAACTGGATGGATTTTTTCGGTCTCCAGTCTTCAGCGTAAGCCCCCATCACGTGTTGCAAAGTGCACAGGAAACACTTTGTAAAACCGTTTGAGGCACAAGGCATCAGGCATCAAAGCACGGCAGGAGTGCTCATGCACTGCCTCTTCTAATTTTGGCATTTCTGCTCTCCAGTTCCTCTTTCATTTTCTCCATGCTCTGCTCCACCACCTAGGTTTCCTCAGGTTAATGACAAGGCAAAAATGCAGCATCCCATTAAAGAGGCAATAATCACAAAAATGCTAGACCCAGAAGAGACAGAAATATCTGGCAAATCCCCCTTGAACTTTTATCCTGTCTTCCTTTTTTGTTCAGGGTAAGCCTGCCTCAGTCCCTCCTTACATGCTTTTGCAGCTTCCCTCTAACCCATATGCCAACTCTTTTCCTTTGAACAAGATGTACTGACCCATTTTCAGCTGCTACATTTAGTGGACGTACAGAAATAGCATTTTGTATTTCTTGGCGTTATGTGAAGACACGAGGAGAACGGCAGCCCGCCGCGATGACGCGCCAGCTCCTCCGTGGATGCAAACAGCTTCAGCTCCCCAGGACGGGGAAGGGCTGCTCCCATTTAAAGTAGGTGGCTCTACCAAGACCATCCGAGCTCTGTGCTTCTTGCGAGGGTTATCAATACCACCCTCCCCTCCACGTGACACCCATAACCAAATAGAAACTATGAGCGGATGAAGAACTTCCAGCTCTGCTGCAAGCAAAACACATTCAAGAAAAAAACCCTACTACTTACTGGGACAAATATATAACCACAAACGCTACAGCAAACGTTGCCTAGGTAGAAAGGATTATGCTCAAGAGGCTCTTGCACCTTTCTCATCTGCCGGCTCAGGCACCACAAGCTTTCTCCTTGGCTCTAACACAAAGACGCCAAGAAAATAAATCCCCCCACAAATAAAGCTGGAGTAAAAAACCATATTCCTCACTCCTGTTTCCAGACCTGTCACAAGTTTTATCTCAGTCTACAGCTCAGCCTGCGATCCACACTCCTAATTTGAGCAGTTCCTTGCTTTCTAAGAGCTCGTAAGTCCTGATACTCTTATCTTTGAGGCTTTGCATTGCCTATTGAGCTTGCTTACACCTTATTACACTCCCCCTCCTCAACCTCTTTCCAGGCTGCTAAACCCCAGCTTTTCAGCTCAGAAGTAGGCTTCTTAACCCCAGTGAACTAGTTGGCTCTTTACCCTGTGTCCTTTGTGCTCCTTCCTGCACAAAACCCAACCTTTGCCTCACCACGTCACCACCCCTCTCCCAGTGCCTGACACACATCCTTCTGGACATCCATTTCCTTGGAGCCAGCTTTTCCTTTGCATTTCAAAGAAAAGAAAACCCCCACTAGTCTCGTAGTTTACAATTTATTCACCACTTCACCCTATGATGCTTCAACAGGAGAGGAGATGAATCTTGAGCGACAGCCAGCCAGATCTTGCCCCAACCGTGGCCCCCAAAAATGCCCCAGAGGCCAAGAAAACAGCTACAAAGCTTCTCTCCAGACACTGACTTCCCAGGCACCACTGCCAGCGCCTCCCACACGGCCTGGGTGCTTCGCCATGGGAAACCCTGGGCAAGCAGCAGCTCTCCAGAGGCTTCACCCGCCCAGACCTGTCCTGCCCTCCAACCGGACACCCATCCGACGCTGTGCCAGGAAAACGGCGGACACGGCTCTGCTCTTAGAGATGGCCAAGCCCTGGCTCTGATTTTTCATGTCAGTCCTCCGCAGCTGCGATTAACCTTCAGCTAACAGACCTCATGCTTTCAACAACACAGGACTGCTGCCAAGATGTGCTTGGAGACGGACCCTGGTTGAGGAACTCATTCTTCCTCATCCTGGTCGAGCAGCCCGGGGATTTGATTACCTCTGAAACACACAGCAAAACCTATCGATTTCCTCTCGCTCTTGATGAAGGCTGGAGGATTACACTATACCATGGATTGTGGGTTTTCGTTTAGGGGGCAGAATCTTTTATTGAGATTGCCTCAATTAGTGTAATTGTTACTTCTGAATGCTGCATGTACACCAGAGTAATTGTTGCATTTTATAAAGCTAACTTAATTAAACAAGCAATACTCTAAACCACTGCTGTCATTAAGTCTGGACAACTGCTTTCGCTCCAAAGGGTCATCCTTAAACTTGTGCAACTCTGCCAGACTCTTACCTATCACACCGCAAATCTGGCACATATTTTCCCCTCAGCTGGACGTAAAGCGGTTTTTGGACGACTTTAGTAAATACATATCTGTTTCACTGCTGAAAAATGAGAGGCGGGGGGAGAAGTGATGTGGTATTTTCTGTTCTAAAAATATTTGTGCCCCTTCTGGTTCACTTCTCTTGCCTCCAAGAGAAATGGTAGGAACCCAGCACTTGGCAGGTTGTCTAGGAGCCTCTCGGCTGCCTGTTGAAAACAGGTTTTCACTTAGTTTGTTTCTGAAATTTCAAAGCAAGCATTTGTTTGCATGCATGATAAAAATATTTATCTGTGAGTCCTTTTCTGGCTTGGGGCATGTGTGCAACAGAAACACCAAAAGAACATTTCCAGGAGACAGACACCCAGAACTGTTTGAGCTTGCATGAGAAAGCAGAGCTGGGATTTATTTTCAGCATGCAGTTGCGGGGTGAACGAGAGCTGTTAAACTCTTTCTGGAAGAGGACAGGGATCCAGTGGAGTCCTGTCTAATCCCACACAGTGTGTACGGGATTATTTACTACGCAGGGTGCTGTGTTTCTAATCTGTGTCAAGCAACTACTTGCAAGCAACAGAATCAAACTATAACCACACCCGGACCACAGCAAAGGAAAGGGAAACATGAGGATAAGGAAATGTCAAAGTTCAAACTGTCCTTTTACAAATATGAGTTGTAAGAAAACGGATTAAACTACATGATCACAAACAATTTTCACATCAGGCCCTTGGGCTTACTTAACTGGCTTATAACCTCTGAAGCACAGGACAACAGACCTGCAACAGTGAAGATAAAAATGAGCATGCACAGATGTGTCTGTCAGCAAGACCAGCTAACCCCCACCCCCCAAAAAAACCCGGAATAAAATAGGAGCTCAGAAAAAAATTAAATATACAGCCTGGCAAATTTCTGAGTGCTATAATCCAGGTGTTGCTGCTGACTTGCTGCAGACCTACTGCTAATTCTAAAAATATTCACCTCTTTCCCAGTGCCTGTAGGGCTGCTATGCAGATGGAGGAGTTCTAATCCATCAAAAAAAATTGTAGGTACATAGGAGGCTGCATTGGTGGTAAGTGTCACCATCCTCACATAAAGAGCTCCATTAAAGTTTGCACATCACACACACACACTACTGTGGGTGGGGATAGAGGGCACAGCTCATGCTGTCCTGCACGGAGCTTTGGCATAAGCAACAGGGATTTGGAAAAGTAACATAATTATTAAAAATAATGACAATTATTAGGCCAGACTTCAAAATTCCTTCTAAATTGATGATATAATGGAATACGTCCCACAGACTAAAGCTTTCTACGTGGTCCTTGGGATAAGGAGACAAGCCCATCGTCCCAAGCGATGCCAACACGTCACAGCCGTGCTCCAACCCAGCAGCAGAGACCACTCGAGTCCAAAAAGCCGTCCCCTTGCCATGCAAGTGCACCTGATGTGGAGGTAAACCTTCACTGAAGGAAAACCCTGTATGGTCCTTCACCCTGCTCGCTGATAGACAGGTTCCACCTGAGGAGCTTCAGAAAGACTCTGAAGGGCAGTGAAGTGTCCAAAAGGTTTTGCAACGCAGAAAAGAATCACATCAGTCAAGAACAGCGGAAAGTGAACAAGCGGTTCCAGGAAAAACCCTATCAAGAACAGAAGAGTGAAGTGTGGAGGCAGGAAGGAGATGGAGAAACCGGAAAAGGTTGTGCCCATCAAGCCCGTGAGAAAATTTAAGATAAAGAAGGAAACTTTAACACGGGGGTCTGGGCAGGAGTAGGAGATGGTGGGGATAAAGGAAAGCTAACTAGAGAGGGAAGCAAGCACAATTAGAGCAGCTGCTTATTCTGAAATGGCACGTCAGACCTTGAATGAAGCCATCAAAGAAGAAAACACCGGTATTAAGGCAGCATCACATATTTCTTGTTTTCTGCAAAAGGAGGAGTCAAGATGAGGCAGAATGTCACCAGTGGCCAGAAGGGAAACACAGGTGGACATCAAGTACAATTCCAATTGTGAGAGCAACTGGAAATATCAAATTAAGGAAAATAAGAGTTCCCTAGGATTATATAGTGAAGAACTTACACATTACAGAACATCTCTCACATAACTGTAGGATACAAGGCAATTAGCACTGCACAGTTTAACTCCTGCTTCTGAACAGGGGAGCTAGACAGCAGTGGGGTACTTGTTTGGTTTGGGGGTTTTGTTTGGTTTTATGTGGTTTGTTTTGGGGGGATTTTTTTATTTATTTTTTTATTTTTTTTCCCCAAACAATCTCAAAATTCAATTAAATGGGGCTTCACAGACAGAAACAGGTTTGAAGTTCCTCCTTGCTCTCTTCAGGGATAAATAAGGGTATGATGGGGAACTTTAGTCAATGGCAATGCTGCCACCACGTGGAATATTTCTAGCCAGATGCTGACATAACTCAAACCTACCGTGAGCTTCAGTCCCATCAGATGCTCAGACAACTGATGAACACACACTACCATTAATTTATCATCACTGCTATTAGTTATTAATAATAATAATTTACTATCATATAATCATTAGTCTTCGTGGTTTAGTATCTAAGCTGCTCTCTTAGTTTGCCTCACTCTTAAAATACGTTTGTCCAATAAAGTTGATTTAACCTTTTGTGACGGAATAGTGCTTAGCTGCAACCTCCTACCCTCATTCTTTTTACATTATCTTCACCACAAATTGACCATTGCTTACCAAAGAGTATTTAAAAAGTTATTAAATCACAGAAATACAAACTTTTGCTCCAGAGTTTTTGTTGTTATGATTGGAGGGATGACAAATAACAGTTACTTCATATCTTGTTCTTACTTCGGCTGCTTCAAAATTGAATGCTTTGTAGGGACTTCCAGTTTACAGGGAATAGTAAATTACAGAAATAGAAAATTACAGAAGCAGCTTCACTACAACATCAGGCAAGAGCATTCTCCAATGTTCCATGAAATTTCTAACAGTCATCGCAATGCAATGAAATCAGATCGCTAGAAAAGTATTCCTGACAGACGTGCATACAAAAGCATAAGCAGTCATCTAGGAATGGATTAAATTTAGGCCACATATGGCAAAACACTGCCAACAGCTGGAGCTATAAAAAATTCAAGCCAGAATGCAGTATAAAGTTTGCACATCCAGGTAGCAGTCAACAGCCCGAGCTGCAGGTTTGGTACGTACGCTATCGTCCAGACCAGGAATCAGCCCCCCAGAATGCTCATAATCCAGCAGTCAAATCAGCCAGACTAATCTAAATTCTCCCTTTCTCCCCGGCTCACCATCTCATCCCCCCCTTCACTTTTTTTTTTATTACCTCACACTTGCCACGGAGACCCGTCTCCTGGAGCCGGGACCAGATGCTCTGGATCCTCCCCGCGTGCTCTGGGTGGCTGTTTGTGTTTCCACAGGTACACTGGTGTTTCAGCATCAAAGTGTCATATACAAGGCCTGCAGCAGAGGTTACAAAATTGCTCTCAGTTAAAAAATAAAATAAAAAATTGCCAGATATAGGGGGGGAATTTTTTTATTTATTTTATTTTATTTTACAACAGTACTTTATATTCAGCTGAACACTTCTAGACAAAGACTGTGTTTTACCAGGAGCCACAGAGCTCTAAGAAATGAAAATCCAAGATGCTGCTTTGAGACAGTACCAAACCTACAACAATTGCTTCCTCTGGAAATGGAAAAGAAATTAGTTACCAACATCTCCGCAGGCTGAAGCTGTGAGAGTGACAGACAAAGGTGACAACTGAAACCATCAGTATGAGCACAGATGTGCTGGTGTAGGAACCTGATCTAAGAGGGGACTGGTTTGCAACTTTTCTGTTGGGTACTTTCATAATTGCTGTTAAAACAACTCTAGGGTTTGGGATTAAAAACCAGAAGGAATAAGTCATTAGCAGGCACTGTTTCATAAAATAGCTTGCGCTGAAGTCTTTGCATCAACACTATTTGACAACATGCTAATTAAGGCTATTAGCACACACTTGGGCATAATTATTCAGCACGATATGTAGGTATTTAGCAGTGTTGTTTCATTTGAACGTGGGAGTCAGGCAGCTAAATCCCCTTGCATTACCAAGTATTTATGGCATGACAACAGTGTAGGAGACTTTGATTCATGCTCCAGAGTTGTCCAGGTACGTTTTTGGAAGGGGAGTTATGATTTCATAGCCAATGTTCCACTGGAGGAAAACAGCAGGTCCTCTACAGCTATGCAGTCACAGTGACAAAAGACCTTTCCTTTTTTCCACTCAAGCAAAAGAGGCATAGTCAAATGTTTAAATCTAGCCTTCTCTTCAGCCAGAAGCTCCAAAGAACAGAACAAAAGCAGCTGGATTTCCCCCCCCCCCCGCCCCGAAGGAGTAAGGTTTCTTGCAAGCAATATCTGTCTGAAAGCACAGTATAAAGTTGCAAATCGAAGGCCTTGACAAGAATCCAAAGCCTTTGAATTAGCGGTGAAGGCAGGAGCTACTCCCAGACCCAACATTAAAGGGTCTGCACTCCAACCAGTATCGCTCTTCCAAAATCCCAGACGAAGCACACCTATGCTGCGGCGGGCAGCACGAGCACTGCTCGCAGAACTCACCAGAGCTGGCTTTCATGTTACTAGTTCAACTACAGGTAAACTGCACAATTTGCAACCGCATGGAGTTCAAAGGGGCTGGTAAGAAACCAGACTCTGAGAACATACATGGACACGCAGCCTGGAGCTGAGCACCGTGCTGCTGCATGTACTCCAGCTTGGCTCGAGCTGCAATCACACCTTCTGACTGAGTGTGGGCATGTTCTGCCACTGAAAAATCTGGCTTTCCCCTCTGAGGCAAACCCTGGCACTGACACTTTCAGGTATTCAGCCTTAGGGGATATATTTGGCAGTTCCTCACTTTGCTGTAGGTGAGTGCAAGTAGAAAAAAAAACACCAACCAAACAAAAAACCCCCAAAAAACAACAAAACCCAAACGACACTCAGTTCTAGGAAGAGAACAGAGCACTGGTTAATTGACTGCCTTTGGGTTAGCCAAAGTTCAGTTAAATAAGATCGTGCTGCAAAGCTCTGCAGAAGTCTCCCACATTTAATTCACAACATCAAACTTCGTTAGGAGGTGCTGGGCAAAGGCAATCACTGTAAATGTCACAGAACCACAGACTGGTCAGGGTTGAAGGGACCTCTGGAGACCATCCAGTCCAACTCCCTGCTAAAGCAGGTTCTCCCGGAGCCGGTTGCACAGTCGCGTCCAGGCAGGTTTTGCATGTCTCTGGAGAACAAGACCCCACAGCCTCTCTGGGCAGCCTGTTCCAGGGCTCTGTCACCCTCAGGGTAAAGTTCTTACTCATGTCACCTGAGAAGAAGCTGTAGTCCAACGGTAAGGCTGGCTGTCCATGAGACCTCCCCAGTCTGAGATCATTTAAACTAGCGCATGGTCTTCAGTAACCTCACCCTAAGGTTAATTTATTTTTGAAATAACCTCATCTTCAGGGGACATCAGGCATTTTGACAAAGTATTTGGTACCCAAAAGAACCCCACGTACACGTCCTCCTAGACCCTATGCAACTGTACTAGGTTTGGATAATTATTCGTACTAAAGAAAGTGGTTCTGCCTTCTTTTTTCCAGATATCTCACGGACTACAACTAGGCTTTATAGATTTAAAGTCAAAAGGTGCATGCGTATCTATTCAACATATATATTTTCAGCCAATAACTACCCTTGAATTTAAACAAAAAGAAGTACAGGCAGCAAGTCACTCATCAGATAGCTGCTGACCTCTCGGGGTACAACCCCGGATCCCCTTCAGCTATGAACAAGAAGATGCATCCCATTTGCAAAGAACACTCCAACCTGGAGATAAATCTGAGGCTAGTTCATGCCATACCTTCATAAGTTTGCGGAAAAACATCAGGCATTTTCAAGCAGTGGTTTTTAAGCAGCCTTTTCTTGCTCACCTCCTGGATTCCCAGACGATGCTTAATGCTGTTGCTCTAACAATTTTTTTCACTGCCTGGGAGCTGGGCAGAACCTGACAGTGAATTACACTGATAGCGCTGCAAAGTTGGAAGGGGTCTAAGACCATTTAAATAGTCGAAATGTGAACCCGTGTTGCAAGTTTCTTTTTAGAGGGTGTTTTCCCTAAGTCTTTAAGCTTTAAATACTAACTCCTGAAAAATTATTATGAAGCAGCTCTAGGTACAAAGTTAAAGCAATGCCTAGCCAGATTAAAAGTCTCCCTTTTGTTCTCTATTTTGTACCTGGGTAACCCCAGAGCCTGGTAGGGCAGAAGCCAACACAGATCAAACTTAAAAGTAAATGCAAATGAACAACCAGCTTTTTGCATTGACCTTATATTCTTCTGTTCTTCCTTTGTCTTCCTACAGTACAGCAGATCTGGCAGGTTATCTCCCAGTTTTTTTGGAGGATGTTTGGTGTCAGCTCAGAAGTAGGCAGTGGTATTTATCAGCTCATCCTATGCGGTGTCAGCTACGGGAGCTGCACCGATGAAAGTAAACACAGGTAGCTGTCGGCGAGATCCCCAGCCACACAAACCAGCAGCTCCTCATCTGCATCCCCAAGCACTGGAAGGCTACACGTGCTTAAAATACATGCATACATCTAAAATGGGTTTTGGTAACAGCCTGTTCAATATAGGCAGTCGATGGAGTTAAAGAAACAGCTTCCAGATAAGGGGGTGGTAGGACGCACACTCTTCCTAATTTGTTGATGGAGACTACAGTGGGCTTTATAGAATTTGGTTGGGCTATAAAGTTTCTCCTTTCTCAGTGACTCACTGATAACAGTAGTGTCTCAATGAAGTCCTAGACTGTAATCAAATGTCACTCAACATTTCTCTCTCTTAAAAAAACAAGCCACTGGAAAGAAGTGAACTGTTCCAAGCTCCTTCCTGTGGTTGGGGACACTCAGATGAAGACACACACACACACACAAAGGAAAGCTTGGCAATTTAAGCTTAAAATACAAAACTACATTGGCCATTATAAGTTAAATTAAGTGGTGCTGGAAGCAATACTCTTTAAGACATGAGAACAATCATTTTTAAAGGTCAGCACTAAAGCATAACCAACTCGCTTTTCTTGGCAGAACAAACATATGATTTGAGGTTCAGATAATTATATTGCTCTGCACAGGAGGGAACAAATGCCTTCATCAGAAATGAAAAATACTTTAATGCAGAACATCAGAATAATTTGTGGAACCATTTTTACAGGAGATCAGAGACTGGATAATTGGAGCTATGTAAATTAATGGCCTAACCTGAGAAGTCTTATTCAAGTGTGTAGAACAGTGCATGCAGAAGTATTCATTAAAGTCAAGGGGGCTACTTGTGCTAGCGAGGGCAAGTTCAAGGACTAGTTTTCTTTTATATGCTAGCAGGAAGGAAAATTAAATGTCATGCTTTGGGACATAAAACTGATTGCTTGAAGAAGTCAGGAAGGGCACTGTTTTCACTTTCATGTGGAGTAATGCACATCATGTTTGAGAGTTATATTATGTTGTTCTTTCCCTGTACCTTTGAAGTCTCAGGTACCGGTCACTGAGAAAGACAGGCAAATAAATTATACATAAACCCCAGAATTTCCAGCTGTCCAGTCCTAACTCTGTCCAGAGAAAGCATTAGTGTTTTCTATATAACACCCCGAACATGAAAGCGATGAACAACTTGGATAATAACTGATCTCTTAAAGAGCCACATTCGTGTCTAGAGTGATTGTGGTCGGCTGCAGTAGGGCCACTGAATGAGGATTTTTTCCAACCCTCTCATAAAATGATCACAACAATTCCGATCTTAATTCCTCTGAAATTCAAAGCGCATAATCGTGTTAGGATCAGTCTCCAAAGCAGTCACTTATCAAACAGATGGATTTTCCTAGTGAAGAAGAAGCCTGATGCACTTCAGCACTGCTTGCTTTGAAAAATACCCAAGACTTTAATTTCCTGCCTTTCAAAGAACAGTTCAATCCTAGTGATTAAGCTCTAAGTATCCACCTCCGAAAACACTATCTCCAACACACCGTGGACAACCTTAAGAAAACATCAGTGATCTAACTTGCACACACGTGCTCAACAGCTGAAATGCCTGCCTTTTTGCTCTGTGTTTGCGTGCCCAGAGTAGTAGGCTCTTTCTTCCTGCCACTGTTAAGGCTGGTTAATTAAACTAGTCCTTCACCTTTTATGGGAGGTGAAGGACTAGTTATAGGACTAGTGTAAAGGTCTTAACTTTTATGCTTTGCACCTGTATTAGTGCCAGTGAGTGCCCAAACCTTCCTCCCTTGACAGCATTTTATTGTGTTTCTCCTTCTCCATTCACCTAGCATAAATCTAGAGAACTGCACAAGATAGAAGGCAATGGAAAAATCAAGCTCTTGGAGCCTTAACATGGATAAATGCCATGAAAATGATATTTTACAGGTGAACTACAGTAAGCATTCTTCGTATCATTGCACTGGATCATGCAGTGCTATATAAAAGCAAAGTGATATTCCACCTCTTATTTTAACCCACTTTTTTTTTTTCTTTAAAACTCTGCCTCCAAGGAAAATAAACCATAACATCCTAAGTGTCTTTTCAAAGCAGCACAGTTCTCAAAATCTGCATTCTTACAGTTAGCTGTAATTTTAAATGAAATTTAGAGGCACATATCTGAGTCAAACGTATATCCCCTGGTAGGAAACATTATTGTATGTTCAAAGTCTTGCATATGATTGACAGAACTTAAATACCAGAGGAGGAGAAGGGAAGAAAGAGAAGGAATGAATAATCTTGTAAAGTAGGGCCACACTTCCTTGTTTTCAAAGCACCAAGATTTGGGTCTAAGTGTATTAGATTCTCAAGTTTCATCTGGTTTGACTGTAAGCCAGGGGACTACCCTTCTTTGCATCCTTGGCAAAAGCCAAAATCTAGAATAATCTTGCTATAACTGGTTGCATTATAAATGCATTTTTGCTGAAATTCAAGGTTTCAATACTGACAACAAATAGAGACTTAAAGGACTGATTTGCAAAAATTAGATACTGCTTGGGCTTTTACAGAGCTGACTGCACACGCTTCCTCACCCTACAGCGAGCTGCTGAAGAACAGTCATATTTAAAATATCACTATTACTATACCACCAGTGTCTGAAAATAAACCCAATTCACAGTGCTGGTTTTAAAGATGCAAAAGCTGTGGGTTAGATAAGAAGAAATGGATACGCAAAGGAGAAACAAAATCATGAGTTGCTCTGATTTGGGGTTTCTGGATTTTTTCCTGCTTCGTTTTCCCAGGGCACACGACACATTGCAAAATGTTCATTCACAAAATAGAGCTCGACATTTGGGGAAGAAGGCGGACTTCAAAATAAGTCCGCCTAATCATCCAACATAGGACTTAAGAAGTTGCACATGAATTAACTTTCATCTGTTGCTGAGGTTACAGATTTTACAGACAGAAAGGATTTTGGTGCTTGTCAAGATTCAGGAAGAACAATTATTTTTTTGCCTTGAATCTCTGTGAGGAGATTAACACCTTTTTTGCACTTCTGGTTTTCACTAGACAAATGCAGAACTGCACTTGTAATTTCCCTTAGAGGTGACGACTAAGCAGGTAACACTCTTCAGTCTGTTTGTCTGTTCAAGACAACTTGAAAAAATCAAGTCACCTCGTTTTTCCTAACCTATGGGCACAGACTCCTGGGCAGAGATTGTGTTACAGACGGAGGGGTAGGCTGGCACAGAGCCTGGAGCGGATAACTTATGGCATGAGATTGCACAGGGACTGGAGAAGGTGCAGAAAATACAGCCAACAGATACTGCATTTGGCACGCTGTCCTTTTTCAGCAACATTGCCTCTCTCCGCTTTGCATCTAAATCAGCTTTGTCACAGCATATGACTCGTCCTTTTTTTTTTCTGGAGATACATAATTAAAGTACTGTGCTATGCCTCTATTGATTTTTGCAGGTTCTGTCTGGACTGTAGGGTGTCTGTCCCTCTGAGGAAGGGACAAGAAGGACGACCGGGTGTAAGACAACTGGATCTCATCCTTGAAGACAGGATGTTGCAGTCCCCAAATGCATCTGAGACGCAGACTCCCAACAGATAGCTTTGCAGGGACAGGGCAGAAAAGCACAACATATGGCAAAACAGTAACCACAGCCCCATCCCTTCAGCCTCCAGTGCCCCAAAACGTTACCTGTGGTGAACCTTGGCTTAGTGGGTGGCTCCTGTACAGACATCGGGAAGGTGGCTGAGGCGGGTGAGGACTGTGCACGGGACAGAGGCCGATGCCCTCCAAAAGAGACGGGCATGCCAGCTGCCTCCAGCGACGCCTGGTAGTTTCTCAGCTGGTGAATACGTTGCTGCTCCAACAGAAGGGCTTGCTGTGGGGAAAAGAAGCAGGTAGTTGCTGAAAGTCTGTGTGGTAGGGTTTTTAAGGATTTTTAAGGTTTACAGGCTTGGACTCCTTTTCCTGATAAATGAGCACATGCACACGCATGTAGCAAATGGAGATGTGCATATTTCCAGGGCGAAGTCTGGCACACGCAGTGTTTGAACCACAGGCCTGAAGCTGGTGCACACTGGCAGAGTCATTAGCAGCAGCAGCTCCATCCCTTCCCTGGGACCAGCTACATCTTCCTCCCCCAGGTTGCTCCCACCCTGCTGCACTGGTGCATTTTAACAGCGCAATGCACCAGGCCATGGAACGAGTCCGACTCAACCAGATCCCAGGCAGGAGAGGGAGTTTTCAACTGAGCAGCCGCACCATCAGCTGGACAGGGTCAGAAGGGATGGCTGTTCCAGCTTGCCACACTCCGACCTCAGCCTGAAAAGGTTCCCATTTCCTCTCCTCTCTGAGGCAAAATAATTGCAAAGGACGTAATATTTTAAAGACTCCTCAGCTGTGACCAAGCGTTCAGGATTAGGGCAAGGGGGTGGGGGTGGGGGGCGCTGCACTTACAGAGGAATGGTATCGTTAGCGGCATGTTACATTTAATCTATTCATTTATTTACTAAGGCAATGAGGCTCAGATGTGACTATATAAATCAAATAAAACTTTGAACAAGCATGGCTGGCAATGGCATTGATCCTTCAAGGCAGCGCCGTTATGACTATAACACTGCTCAGTAATGAACCGAAAATGTAATCTCTGAGCAACAACAGCCAGCGACATTCACAAGGGACACAAGAGTCAGCTCCGCAGTACCAGGAAGATGGCAGCAAGCAGCGAGATGCAAATGAATACACAGGGCAACCAATTTGCACCTGATTCACAGACATTGCAACTGCAAACCTGGCACAAGCCCACTTCACCTAGCCAAGGGCTGTGGATTTACTCAGAGTTACACCCTGGCATGGCTACAGCAATCTGCTCTTGGCTGCAGATCCCGTGCTGGGGTTAGGCAGGGCTGTGGGTGCAGTCAGGTGCTGAGGGCTAAGGGCTGGCTGTAAAGACGAGCAGAGCACTGATGCCTTAAGAGAACCGTAACCTTCTCACCTTCATTACTGCTACCACAAGAGGCAGGTTTTGGGAGACTGCCGTGTAATTGGGAAGATTATGCTATGCTACGTTGTTATTGGATTTATCACTTGCAATCCACAAGCCTCCGGTATTTACTCTCAAAAGTGAGCACAGCTGGGCTCTCTAGGATCTATAGCTCTAAAGAAGGAACTCCCTCCAATGAACCTCACCCCCTGTTCCCTTATCCAGCCCTTCTCTGGGGCAGTCGTCTTAAAACATGAAACCAAAATAAAATACTCTGCTAACACTTAGTGCTCAAAAATGTCAAGACACACTTTATCTTCCCAAAGAAACAAACGGAAAGTGGTTCAGTGGCTGCAAACACACTGACTGCATTTTATGCTGGTGATCCAAGATTCCCCTCCCTGGGACTTCTGAGCTGACACAGTGACTCCAGGGAAGGATGGCACTGGTTTTACCTGCAGCTTTCTTTACGTAGCAAATCCTCAAGAGCTGGTCCCCCCTAGCTTCTTCCCCTTAGAGTAGCATAAGGTGACTATGAGGAACCAAATAATTTTCTACAAAGAATCAAGTCCCACACTTGGTATTTTGTGAGCTCACCTGACGGAAAAGCAGCTCCTGCTCAGCCTGCCTCTGCCCAGACTCCAGCTCCTGCTGTGGCTCTGCCTCCTCCTCATCACTCTCAATGGGTTCTTGCTTCACTTGGACCATATTGGCCAGCCCCGGGGCTTCCTTCTGGCTTGTGACTCTGTCGCTGTATGGCTCCTCCAAAAGGGCTTGGTGTTCTCGTAACTCTTCTTCTGTCTCCTCAGGGTGGCTTTCATGCTGGCGAGCTGGTTCGTTGGGTTTTGATATAATCTGAAAACAACCCAGAGGTTAACCAATAAATAAAATGCAACTCATCCCAACTAAAGTTCACTCTGTTCTCAAAGAAGCAGCTTAATGAAAAGAGCAATTATGAATCACAGCTTTTATCTTATCAACTAGGTCCAAAACAACTGCTCAAGGGAAAGGTCAGAGCAACCTTAGCATTAAGCGCTGTGAAATCTTATGTCCCAGATTATGATGGCCCCTTCATTTTCCACTTGATTCTCCCTCTGAAGAAAACATGGGCCTGTTGTGCTTACACACTGACAGATGCTACTCCGTTCACAAACCCACAAAAGAAAAGCATAACCGCCATCAATACATTTGGCAATTAAATTCTGAAAAAAAGAAAGAGGCACAAACCCTCTACAGGAGTTTCTGCTACCTTGTTTACCCAGCTTCTTCTTGAATCACCCCCTGAATTTTATCTGTAAAGAGAGTGGCTGTCATAAAGACTCCTCTGAAACTTGCACTCTTATGAAGTTTGTTAAGAGGGAACTGAGGACACTCATCTTAGAGCATCTGCACAGAAGCAAACCACGAGAGCATCATTCTAACCAGACCTTCCCTAACTAGAGGTATGAACTTCTCTGAAAGTGCCTGCTGAAACAAAGGGAACAATATAATTCTCACTACAATTCACACAAGCTCAGAATTTTTGAAAGTTCTTTGGCAAGATAAAATTCACAGTTCTCCGTCTCAGAGTGCTTATGATTTTTATTTGGAACCAAAGAAATAAACACACGAACTCTTTTTAAATCCAGCGTAGGTAAATAAATCAATTTCCTTCCTTTAAAAGAGCTCAGGCTGTACCCGTTTCACAGGCTTATAAAGAAACTGCTGAACTTTGAAAGTTGTCAGGGCAGAGCTTTAATAAGGATTAGGTCATTGGTATGAAAAGCAATATTGATTTTAAATCTAATAAAGCTAAATCAAAACACAGTTATTGAACACATGCAGAAGGAGCGACTACTTGTAAGTAACTCGCTCTTTGAAGAACAGTGGCTCAAACCTGAAACTAAGCCTTCTTCCCCAAATGCAGGAAGAGAGGCTCTGCCATATAACTCAGGCAAACCTATACAGAACAGACTGAGGCAGACAAAGGCAATATAAAGGACTAATTGCCTGCAAGTATCACAGCAAGGACAGCAAGAGGTTGCTCCTAACTACATCAGAGGATCTCAAACAACTGGGGCCCAAACCCTTTAATATCGGAGAGCTGCAAGGACCAGGATGCAGGGCCACAGCTTTCCAGCACATTGTAGATTACTGCGTTTTGGATGTGTCCACTCCTGAGAGGAGCGGGACAGGCAGAAGGGCATCACCTTCCCTAGAAGCTTAAGGCAAAACCCTGCAGGGTTCACATGGCCACCCCAGTACAGATGGGGGATGCAGCCCATCCCTCTTAGTGATGAAAGCTAAAATTTTTGTACCGATCAACAACTGGCTGCTGTTGGCAAGAGGGTTTTGGTTTCTGCAGCAGTGGGACCGTCTTTGAGAGTCAACAGTTTTTTGGAAGAGATGGGATCCACCTGACCAAACAGGGAAAACCCACCTTTGCCAACAGGCTGGCCAAGCTGGCAGTCAGAGCTTTAAACTAGAAACAACATGGAAGGGAGTGGTTCCTCAACAAGCAGCTAAGGAAGCTGGAGCCAGGGTAGGCAGGCCAAGGTCCTGGGGTGGTGTGAGCAGAAAGGACACGGCAATCAACAAAAAAGAGCTGAAGTAGCATCCCTTTGAGCCCAGTCATGTAAAGGAGATGCCTCCAGAACAGCCTGATGGAGGTCTCAAGCCTGTCCTGGGGAATCAGCATGCTTGGGTGCCTCACTGAAATGCCCCTACACTAGTGCACGTAGCATGGGGACCCAGCAGGAGGACTAGAAGTCTGTGTGCAGTTACATGGCTATGACCTCCCTGAGATCATGGAGATGTGGTGGGCCAGTTCACGTGACTGCAGTGCTGTGATGGGGAGATACAGGCTTTTTAGGAAGGACAGGCTGGGAAGGTGAGGAGGGGAAGCTGCCCTTGAGGTGAGGGAGGAGCAGGAATGCATGGAGCTCTGTGCCTTTGTATGGATCTGGTCAGCCACGAGCTTAAATGTCAAGGTAAGTGGACAGCCCAAGATGAGCGCTCTTATAGTGGGTAGACTGCTGTAGATCTCCTGATCAGGTAGAAGTAGATGAGGCATTTTTCAAACACCCAGAAGAAGCTTCACTTTCACAGGTCCTGGTCTTCATGGGGGACTTTTAACCACCTTGCTATCTGCTGGAAGGACAAGACAGTAAGGCTCAAGCAATCTAGGAGATCTGAGTGCACTGATGATGAATTCCTGACACAGGCAATTCAAGATGCCAACATGGAAGGTGCTCTCCTGGACCTGACACTTACAAACAAGAAAGGATTATTCAGGGATGTGGAAGTCACAGAAGCAACACTGGCTGCCAGAGTTGGTGATGGATATTGGAGCTGAAGATCTGAAGAGAAGGAAACAGGGCAAAAAGCTGGACCACAGCCCTGGATTTCATGAGACTAGACTTTGGCTTCTTCTGGGATCTGCTTGGAATAGTCCCACGGGATACAGCCCTGGAGATTAGAGGGGTCCAGGAGAGCTAGCTGATACTCAAGAAAGGTCCATCCCAACTAGTAAGAAGTCAAGCACAGGCTGCTGAGGGCCTGCATGGATGAGCAAGTTGCTCCTAACTGCACTCAGGCTATAGAACAGGTGGCGTACAAGAGCTGGAAGCAGGACAGCTGACTCAAGAGAAGAAGAGAGTTGCTATTTGATCTTGTATGTATGGTGTGAAGAAAGCCAAAGCCAACCTGGAGCTGAATCTGGAAAGGTACGTGAAGAGCATTAACAAAGAGAAAGACAAAGACTAGGGAAATCGTGGGCCCACTGCTGAATGGAGGAGGTGACCTGGTGACAAATGACATAGAAAAGGCCATGGCATTTCACGCCTTCTTTTCTAGTAAGACCATCCTTCAGGAATCCCAGGCCTCTTAGACCAGAAGGAATGTCTGGAGCAAGGAAGACTTACTCTTGGTGGAAGCCCACCAGATTTAATGAGCACTCAAAAACCCCTAGACATACGTAAGTCCATGGGACCCGATGGGTTACACTCAGGTGACAGACAAGAGGCAATGGGCACAAATTAAAACACATGAAATTCCTTCTGACCACAAGAAAACATATTTTTTACTGTGAGGGCTGTCAAACATTTGAACATAGACCTTGCGGAGTCTCCATCCTTGGGTGATATTCAAAACGCAATTGCATATGGTCCTGGGCAATCTGCTCCAGCTGACCCTGTTCGAGCAGGGACACTAGACTAAATGATCTCATAAGGTTCCTGCCAACCTAAAAGATTCAGTGATTAAAAATTCTCAATGTTTTTTGTGAAATACCCCCCCTTCCCTGCCCCAGTTTCATTACTTGTAATATGCACTGGATAACCAAACCACGTTGAGCTAAAGGTCGTTCTTCCATCAATTTTCTTTAAGGTCTCTTAGGCTTGATGAATATGATCTATTTTAAAGATAATTAAATCACCATAAACCATCTTCTGCTACTTTTTTTTCCCCTGCTTGGATCGAAGGCCTCAAGCTTTGAACTTAATACCTTTTGAACTTATGAACTACACAAGGTAATTGCTGGGAAAATAACTTACAATGTCATTGTCAAATCTAATGGAAATGAGAAGCAGTATAATTCCCTAGAAGTTTTAAATTATTCCAACTCCATAAAAATGTAAGAATTAAATGAGAAACACAATGAAGGTTGAAAGATCAAGTGGTCAATGACAAGGAGATTTCAAACATTGAGTTTGCTCCCCTAACACAAAGTGAATCTCTTGGTATGTCATTTGTTCTACCTGCTGCAACCCTATTCTTCTTAAAGGGTAATTTTGCAAAGAAAGCACTTTGTTATGAATATATTCCATATAATATGTGAATATATGCATCCCAGGCCCATTAAAACTCCCTAAAAAGCTTTCATTTTTGCAATTTTATGAACACGTGTTTGAGTAATTTGAGGTAATAAAAGTGTACACAAATGAACATATAGTTAAGATAGCATTGAAAATTCTTACAAACGTATCTCAAATAGTAAACAGTTACATAATGCGCCATAAATAACTTCTTCTCTTAATTAGCTCCCTAGCTTCCTTTGCAATGAGGTTACTCCTCTACTTTCAAACACAGTAACCTCTGGCTATCACATACTGTCACCATAAAACATCGTTAAAGGCACTGCCTTTCTAGCCTCAGACAGCTAACTACTTCAGTATGGAAGAAACCATACATGTCTAGTCACAAGCGTTTTTAAAAGACAGTGCAGCTGCAAGATTTCTTATCTACATCTTTGAAATAGAAAGAACAGAAAGAAAAAAAATCATAGCAACATTAGGTCACAGTACAGGAAAGCAGAGAATTCATCATTTTCCTGCAGAATGCTTCATAAGGAAAAAAAGCTGCATTTCTTTGCCAAATTTCAAGTCAGCTGGCATCTGATTTTACTACTAGATATATCTACTTCATTCCTTCTCTGTAGTGGTAAGTTCTTAGGACACTGCAGACTTCGAAGATACTACTGAACAGGCTAGAAACATCTGTTTACTCATCACAGACCAATGAAGAGTCCTCAACAGAAAAACACCTGAGAAGCTCCTAGAAGGATATAACTAACTCACTTTTTCTTTTGGTAAAAAGTGTCATAGGGACCCGTCTGGTTCTAAAAGGTGGCTGAAGAGCTCCTGGGGAAGCAGAAGCAGAGCTGAAGAACTTTAGGGCTGCATAGTAAAGCTTCCTATTGGGACAGACCAAGTCTGATGAAGCTGTGCACCTCTGAACCTTTCTCCTAAGATGACAAGCAGTTACAGAAGAAATTTCTCGTCCCGCACAATTATAAGGACAAGGTTCCTTCAACACTGAGCAGGACAGATCACCTCAGTTATCGAAGACAGAGAGAGATGAAAGTTGGGCATGACTAAGTAAAACTTGAGATAGATCTATTCTCGAGATCTTTTCCAGTTTAGGAGTCCGACACAGGAATGTGGCATTTCTCCAGTGTTGCTCATCACAGTAATGGTTACTGAAAATAGAGAATAAGTTTGAATCACTGAGGGGACTGCTTTCACATACCAGATTAACAACCATCTTGTGGAAAAGGGCATCTCCTCAGTCATACCCTTCAGAGCCTTCAGTGCTGCTGGACTGACTGGTGTGCAAAGGATACAGGTGCTGCAAACCACCACACACATCTCCAAAGTTTAGCATAAATCATCACACTTCCATTCAACTCATCCGATGTTATCTACACATAGTGGAAGCTCAAAGAGATCATACTTGACGACAGGTCGTTCCACACCAACAAACCCCATTCCGCTTTGCCAGATACGTACAGCTGGTCAAAACTTTGTGCAGACAGGGATACACTGGAAGGTGGTTGAGACAGCACTACTGGTGGCAAATATCCAGTGTAAATGCTGGGAACTGCAGAGCATGTCCTGTGGGGCGACTTCCCTGTTTTGGGAACAGGGTGGAGTGGCAGAAGGTACCAGCCAGGACCCAGCCGGCCTCAGCACACAGAGTGCTGCTCCCCGCGGAACAGCACGGTGGGGGACACAGGCGTCGGTGGGGTGGCACAGCCTGTCCCACTGACCAGAGGAAAAGAGAAGCCATGAAGCAAGGGAGGATGGCAGACTGGCTTGGCCCTGACTGTGCCAAGCTGTGCAGAAGCTAGCAGAAACCTCCCTTTCCTCCCTCTGGAGCTGAAGGACAAAGTCAGGGAAAAAGGAGAACAACTCTGGATAGCTGGAGATGCAGCTTTGATGAAAATGAGGAAAGAAATTGGGGGTGGGGGTGAGGGGTGGGGAGATGGTAAAGGCTCAGCTCAAAAGCATCCTGAGACAGATGGTTAAAAAAGTCTTGGTCTTGAGTCAAGCATACGGATAGGATTTGAGAGGTGGGAGGTAGGTGGTGTGGAGCAGGTACACCAGCTGGGATGCTCAAGAGAAGTAAGAGCACTAGCATAGAGACACAAGGCAGGAGTGCATCCGCAGGGGAGCGTGCACATGGGCAAATGCTCAGAGAAGAAAACATTGCTGGGGGCTTGGATTAATTAGTCAGAAATGATAACACATCCCTTGCTCTTCTGGCTATCGACATGACTCTTCCCACACTGAGGTCCCTCTTGGATTGCAATTTTTAACTTTTATGGACTAAGGAGAAACAAGAGATGATAAGGGATGCTGGGGAGAGGCTGAGTTAGGCACAGGCCACATAAGGAGCTGGCAGAACCTTCGGCAGCAGCTGAAGCCTAGACAAATCTCTTGTGGGGTTTTTTTCCCCTGAGGAGACAAGGCAGGAGGAAAAATACAACTGCTTGAGGCAGCAAGTTCTCTGGTAGGACCATGAGACTTCTGGCCTCTGTGCCTAGCTGAGAAGAAATGACCCAATGGTAATGAATCAAAGGGACCACCCGGAGGGGAAAAGGAGGAGAGTGAGAAGACAACACCTTGTCACCAGCAGAACCTGGTTTTTTCCCCGTCTCCCAAATAATCAGAGTTGGGGTTGATTATGTTAGGTACGCATCTACATATCGCCAGACCTGCAGCAACAGCCACTCCACGGAACAACAGCTCCTGGCAAAACCACTGACCGGCATTTACGCAGTAATAGGTGTGACGATACAGAAGCACATGAATGCCGAGCGTCCTAAGTCCTGCTGAACAGCGTTTCATATTCAACTGACTGCGAGGTGCTCAGCAGGAATGCTGAAGGAGGTTTTCTGGAGTTTTTCAATACCTGTTATATCCAAAGTGCTGTCTGGATGCTTTCCTTTACCTGTTCAAAGGGTAACAGCCCTACCTGGATGCTGTGCAATACAACCTAACACACTGTCTTTTTCAAATATGACAAATTAAATATTCCATATACAAAGCTATTCCAGGAGTCACTTGAGGCTAAACAGTTGACGCGTTCCAAAAAAAAGAAAAATAAATAAATAAATCAGGAAATAGCAAGGTTAAATTCTAGGTGTTAACAAAAATGTAACTACCAGCCGAGTTGAGGCACTGTAGTCTGGCATACATGCGTTACCATATATATGTCACGGCAGGAGAAACGCCTCACTTTCCAGAGTGTGCTAAAAATGGGCTTTACTCAGAAGAACCATAATTTGACCACAGAAGCTCAGCATTAATCTCCTTAACAGTACAATTCAGGGCTAAAAGGGAGATTATCTGTTCTAGTAAGGCCTTGCGAATTATACATCCAGGGGACTAAAGCCAAAATGCTCATCTTCACTACGGAAAGGTTAAAAGTTGAGTTTTCCAGCACAGAATTTACAGAAACCTCACATGTGTATTTCTTTTTAGAAAGGGAATTGCTGCTTCAAGACTTACCATGCTGAAAAGCTAACACTTTTAACTTAAAATACCTGGAGTGTGCTCACAGAACAGCATCTTACTGTACCTGGTTCGCTGTCACGACAAAAATACCCCCCTCAAATGCTGACTTCCAAATGCCACACAGAACCATGAGCATACCACGACTCTTCTCCCTCATATATAAAAGACTAAAATTTGCATCTTAAAAGAGACGGAAGTCTGCAGAGAAATTGTAATTGCTGAAGATGAAATGATGTTGGGATCACTACATGAATTTATCATACAGCAAAAGAAGCCCCCTCGCCCAGCAGAACTCCTCTGATCATGGGGAAAAGTCACTCCTGAGGTTTGAACGTTAAACCTGCAAAAAGGTGGGAAACACGAGCGTGCATTGCCTGTGTTATTTCAGGTCAGTGCTCCCGTGCACCTCCGTTAATGTACACCTTTTATTTTTAGGACTGTTTACTGTTACAGGGCACATGCCTCATTCTGATCAAAGGTTGCACAGAGCTCAACTAGAAAGAAGTGATTCAGTATCTTATCCAGAATCTCATTTAATGTCTCAAACCCTGATTCTGAAGAAAGAGTTGATTTCTACATACAGTTTGGCAGCGCGATCACTAGGGCACATGAGTGTCCTGCAAATATTAGCACACCCATGTCCATGATGAACTTGACAGCAGGCAGGGAGCAGAGCTGCTCCGGGCTGCCAAACACACAGCTGGGGCAGTGATTATGAAACCCCACAGGATGGGCGTTTCAATATGATATGGTTGATGTTAAGATGATACATTTTAGGTGCGCAAGCACACATCTGCAGCTAGCAGCTCCATTTCTCTGTCCTTGAAATGGCATGGGGAAGGCGAGCGTGCAAGCTGCCCGCTGACTGGATCTGCTTGGCAGGACAGGGCTGTGTGGCAGAGAGGAGAAAGCCAATTCCCTGCCACGGTGACAAGCTGCCTTAGCACTAAGGCCCCTTCTTTCCCTCTTCCATTCCTGTGTGTCCTCCGATTTCTGCACACCACTGGAGAGCAGCCTCGCTTTTACCCTTCTCTGTACTAAGTTCAGAGTCTTGTGAAACTGATACCTCTTGAT
Organism: Falco biarmicus; assembly: GCF_023638135.1. Taxonomy (NCBI): domain Eukaryota; kingdom Metazoa; phylum Chordata; class Aves; order Falconiformes; family Falconidae; genus Falco; species Falco biarmicus. The sequence continues at coordinate 7,591,801 of NC_079295.1, read as the reverse complement.
CATCAAAAACTGGATGAAAAAGATGCAGGATGAAAAAGATGCAAAATAAAAAAGAGCGAGTGAGACTTGGATGGGAAAATTAACTACTCCCATGTCCTAGTCTGAGTGCTCAGCTTGGCAACTTTAATAATGCTCTTTTCATTCATGCATGTCTCTTCTGCCCCCATGTTTTTTCCAGGGGGTTGCATGTTTTTTTGTTTACGTGTGTTTTTCCCCCTCCTTAAAACAAATGCAAATGTCACCACCAGGTGACACCTAGACCATCAGATAAGCAGGGCTGGGACCCTCCTCTTCCATTACAAAGCCTTACACTGAGCCAGGGGAGTCACTTGAGCAAGCCGCTCCTGAATGCTTTGCTACGCTCAAGCAGTAGTACAGCAGGGACTTCAGAGCCCAGGCTGGAAGGATTGCACCCCAGGGAGCACAGGTCCCCTTCAGTCACCCGAAGGAGCCTTGTCCCTCTTTTGGACCCGTCTCACCCACCGCACCCCTCTGCACTCTCCTTCCCTCAGCCACCCACACTGTCCTCGTTTGTCCTGTTCCAAGTTACCACTCCAGAGCCTTAGGCACCAAGGCTTCACAGCCAAATCCCCTAGATGGTTATTCTTATTACTTTTAATCAGGAGTAAAACAACACATTTTTCCTGAGTTGCTTTCTTGGAAACGGCACGACTTGTTTTGGCTGCAATCTTCTTGAAAATTTCATCTGATGTAGACACCTCACAGGGAAAGTTTAAGGCCAAAATCTTAGAAGTTTGGAAAACCCACAAGCAATTGAAAACAGCCTCGTATTATATACAGGAAATCCAACACAACCTAAATGGACAGTGCTGTCACTTCTGCTAATAATTAAAAGGCAGCGATCTATTATATTATTTTTAGTCGTGCCCTTACTCTCCTACACACGAGGGTCTTAAAATATCTGCGCATCTGGGAAAAGTCTTTTTCCATGTCAGCACTTGGATGCTATCCCACGGGATAAATTTGCCACACGCATACAGTGCTAGTACCAAAATGATTTTAACTCATTACTTATATAAATCAAACACAGGGAAATCACCCCTGTGCAATCAGTTTAATTACACTCCCCACCCCACCCCCACCCCCTGCCTGCCTCATGCCATGGATGCAATAGATCACAGCTCTAACAAAGCTGAAATTCAGAGTGCTGCAGGAGGACTTGCTCAGCTCCGGTCGCACACACTCTCCAGCTCCTGGGAGGTCCAAGCCAAAGTCTGAATGAGTGCAGTGGGTACGTCACGGTGAAGTCTTTGGACGCTTACAACCACTGGCAATGGAAAAGCCTTAAAAACCTCAAGCAAACAAACCGTCGAGCTGACATTTATTTCTGAACAAAGAAACCCTACCTAGCACCCCGTGTCTGGTGATACTGCTTATGAAGCGTGTTGGAGGGGGGTAAGGGAAATTTCTATGCAGCTCCCCACCACCCCGGTGTGCGGGACTGAATGAGGTCCAGGGCTGGCACACGCGCTGCACGGTGGCAGCTCTCCAGAAGTACATGATTGACGTCAGTAGCTTGTGTAATCATCCTGCCTTAGCTCAAGTCTATAAACAAAGTTTTGGGGGGTTGTGGGGTGGTGTTTTTGTGTTGGTGGTTTGCTTTTTTTTATTATTTTTTAATTATTTTTTTTATTATTTAATCCAGCTCTCGGTAGTTGTATTTTCTCACAGGACTGGAACAGTGAAAATATTTGGAGAAACCTCCACCAAAACTTACACTGCAGCAACCTGAAAGGTCCGTCTGCCACTGAACTTGTCCTCCCAAGCCTGAAAGCTACTACTGGATTTGCTCACTTCTTAAAGAAGGCCACCACTGGAACTCCTTGAGAAAAGTCTTTAGGAAGTCTCAAAACAGTACAAATCAGAGCCAGAAAAATATCACCCTGATTATGATTGATTTCCCCCTTCCCTAACAGCCTTTTTATATTGCAAATCTAGAAAAAGGCTGTGCCTTCTCAAATGCTGGGAGAAAACCTCAGCTGGGGTAAAACATCACAGCTCCATCCATATCACTTGTGATTAGACCTCTTGTGTGTAAAAGGTGAGTTTTACCTTCCCATAGGCTAAGCCACCAGGATAGATTTTTGACTTTTTTTTTTAAGGCATACCCAATGCAATCACCTCAAAGCACCTTTGCTTCAGCTTCGTTGCAATACTGGGATGTTCAGATGATTTTGGCTACACAGCAATTGCAAAAACCTGTACACTGACAAATGGCGCTCTGCAATGTTCACCTGATGTTCTCCAAGTGATTTACAGAAAGCAAGTTAATAAACGTAGTGCTTGCTTTCTTCAACACAATTTTTGAATCACGTCTAATTGATCTTCAAAACCACCTCTGCAGGACGCACAGCAATACTGTCCTTATTTTCAGGTGAAGAAATGGATAGGACACTGTAATGCTTTACACAGGGGCATAGTTAAGAGAATCTGGACTGAAGATGGGAACAGCTTCTCTGTTTCCAATGGCAATTCCAGCGAAAAATGCTTCAGTAAATCTGAATATCTTCACTTGCAATTATTTTCTGGTGTTGTCATGACTGAAATTCCTTGCTTCTTGTTTTCTCATATCCATATTACTGCTACTTCTCCCTTTCAAACCGAATATATACACAGGAGGTATTTCCCCCATATTCCTTGACAGCATTTTATGTTTTCTACTACAAAACTGACAAAAGATGCTGATATGGATAAATGCCAGCAATGACAACTTTAAGAAGCATTCCTGGAAAGCCAGAAGTTTGAACTGTACTCCCTTTCTGTCATCTGCAACAGGCGTATTGATCCTTGCCTTGGTGATAGATGTCCACATCTTTGTTGACCTATTTCTCAAAATCATGAAAAAGAGGTTCAAGGCTGAAGGCCAGTTGGTTGTGGAGGTAGAGACCACGTACATTACCGCACAAGAAATTGAAATACTGTTGGCTAAAGTTGGTATTGATGCTGTATGAGGGAAAAACTTTAAAAGCATCATGCCTACCTTGTTGATGTGCAGTTGTTGTTGCTGGAATTGCTGTTTGTGTTTCTCCAAGAACTGCTGGTGCTGCTGCTGGATCACTAACTGCTGGAGGGCCTGGGCGTTCTGCGGAAGGGGAGCAGACTGCGTGCGCCCCAGCGGGCGATGCTGCCGGAGTTTGTGTATTGAAGGGGAGACCCGTTCTCCACCAACCAGAGACTGTGCATGGAGAGGCAGTCCTGAAAGATACCAGTCTGAAGATAATATGGAGGAAAAAACAGCAGAGAAGAAAAAAAAGGAAGAAGAAAGGAAGGGAGAAAACGGCTGTTGAGTAACACTGATGGTGACAATGATATATAATGTTAAAACCAGCCACCTCACCATTTACAGTTGAAGCATCCTTAGAAGAGAACAGATAACAATTAATTACCATTGGATGGAGGGATACTTTGCTTTCTTTTGAACTCTTTGTTTGCTTGTTTACTCAAGAAACTCGAGGGAAACATTTAATTTCTTAAAATCAGCAGTACCTTGCAGACCCTCCCATCACTCCATGGGTGACGTGCATTAAGATCACAGTGGTAGTTTGGAGAAATTTAAGTCTTACAGCTTGCCTAGGTATAGGGAGTAATCCCAAGTTCCTATTAAGAAGGCACCAACCCAAGCTGCTACCCCACAGCATCCAGCAATTACAACTTACAGGGGGCTCACTGGACACACTGAAGGATGATGGATGATGATGATGAAGCTGCTTCTTACTTCAGCCAACGCAGGGCATGGCTGCCCTTGGCTGTACTATACCCCACCCCACAGAAATGGCTAGGCACAAAAACTTCCATGTGGTAAACTCTGACAGGTTTGCATTGGAAAAAGGCACACACCCTTGAAGCATTTCAGGAATATGGGACCTATTGGGCTTCATTGTTTCTGTAGAAAGAAGGTAAGTTAAGAGGCCAAGATGACAAATACCTAGAATTGTTTCCATCACTGTCCTGTGCGTACATGCTAATAACTTAATGAAAACATAAGGTTATTTTGGGATAACTTGCATTACTCATATGCCCTTGGCAATCTGGGTGTCTCTGATGACTACCATGTGAAATACCTATCTCAGCTCCAGTAAGGGCATGTCTTTAGGAAGTGTCTTGTCTTTTTAGCTGTTCTTGGGGTAAGCTAGTTCTTGCTCTGCTCTCTGAAAACATTACCATCACATACTTCTTAGAAAGCTGGGACATGAAGACACACCCAACACAAAGCCCAAGCCAAGGGCAGAGGAGCTGAGGATAAACATTTACTTTTGCTCGCTACCCCGTGTGATAGAAAGGCATCACTGGTGTGAAATGCTGTCTCCCTGATGTGGATAAGGCTGCACACACTTTTAGGAAAGATCAACTCTTTTGCTTTACCTCATTGTATAAAACAAAGTAAAGACTGTGCAAGTGCTCAGTAACATTCAGACATGTTGCCCAGTTCAAGGGTCAGAGAAGTTTTAACTACTCCTTTTCTTCCATCTTTGGTTTAGGAGAGAGAGAAGCTGCCCAGAAATCTGCAGCCAGCTGAATACAGCGGTTTAGAAACACCTTGACATTTCTGTCCCAGGACATTACCTCCTTTTCCCAGTGATTCACAGATCTGCCCTACATGGAAGAATGTGACTCATTTAAAAGCGTCTCTTCTTGGGGAAAGATTTACTGAATTTCTCCCACCCTTCGCTTTTCTGAAAAGAATCATGTAAAAAGGTACCTTCTTTTACAAACTCATGTCTCTCTAAATGCGTGTGTGTATATATATATACATACGTCTGTGTGTGTGTATGAATGAATATATGAATAATTTGGAAAGATATGATCCACTTCCCTTTATCAGAAGTTCAAATTAGACAGTAGAGGAAGGGATCCTATAAAGTTTGCATAGGACACCTTGGAAGACTACCTTCCTCCAAGTGAAGGTTTTCCAGGGAGACACCTTGTTCCTACTCAGGATGTACATGTCAATGTGAAGGATATTATCCAGAGCAACCTGTCACAAAAGGAATGGCAGACCTAAGGAATTCTGCTCTAGTTTCCCCAAACCCCCATATCTACCTTCCAGCACAGAAAAAGCATGCCATCGTGCTGGATCATCTTACATCTGTCAGGAGACTACCTCCAGAGCTGAAGGCAATCAGCAGAATACTAATAAACTCCACTTTGCTTCCAAGGAAGTTTGAAGTACTAACTGCAGTTTGGCAGCCAGTCCACTTAGGGCTTTTGAGACCATGTGTTAGCTTGCTCTCTTTCAGTTGCTGCATCTGGAACGTGTGTTTCTTCTTGTTGCTCTGTTGTATTGTGAATATTTCTCCTAAGAGTTGGTTTATAACATGTTGTACTTACTCTGAAAACACCGCACGTAGCAGGTGGACTAGGAAGGAACACGCTGGGAAGCAAACACAGTACACTGTAAACTCAGGGAAGCTTTGAGAGAGGTCGAATAGAAATGGAACAGCACTTCTCCCTATGTGTGCTTTAACGCAAATGCCAGCACAAACAAAGAAGAAAGTTTTGGTGATCAGGTAAGAGGGGAAGTCTTCTCCAGTGGCTCTTCATCAACAGACCCTGGGCAAAGGGCAACTGGTGAAGAGCCACATCATGACTCTGGGTAACCTCGTCATGCCACATCAACCATGGCAGAAAGAGGCAACAGAAATTTAGGTAAAGGTTCAAGGAATCTGCACACACCATCTCACGGCTCAGAGCGCTGGTTAAATACCACGCTTCTGTGCTTCAGCTTCCCCATATGTACATGCTTATAACCTTATCACAACCCCATATATATTCCTGGGATTCAAATGTAAAACCAGACACAAGCTAAACCTGAGAGCCATGCTGTAACGCCTCAGTGATCAACATCTCTCAAGAATTTCCATTAGATGTGGAATGAAAGAAATAAAAAAAATAACACGTCTGTAACTTATGCAGAACATCCTTTGTCCCAGCATTACACGCTGTAAAACAGAAATGCATCCTACTAGGGCTTATTGCTTTGAATCAACCCTATTTACAGAAATATGCCTTCTCGCAGGTACTTAATTCTGAAAATATGACACAGGGAGTGATTCAAAGCAATTAGCACACTGAAAATGTAACATATACAAACAAATACAATCTGTTTGAATGCAGTTGATTTTACTATATTTTTGCCACTTGTAATAATGACGAGAAGCAAGTATTTAATCTGTGACTTTGTAAATGCATGCCTTTCATATACGGAATAGAAACTATGCATGATAAACAAGAAAGGTAATTGTAAGATACGTTTTTATCTCCACTTCAATCTAAAATGGTTAAAACTCTACAAATGTAGTTTTAAATTTTTACCTACAGACTTAGGCTTTACTTGTGGAAGTAAATACTATTTATTTTCATTCCACTGAAATGACAAGGAAGCTTCGCCCTACCTCTGGATGAGATGAGCGATCTCTCATTTTGCAAACATTGCCACCATCCAACATATCGACAAACACATCCTAAAAGTTGTATGTTATACCTACAGAATGTATAGATGATGCAGTATCTCTTTTGCACAAGAGAAAAACTTTACAAAAAACCAAACAGATGTCACTCGCTCTCTTTCACCAGCTGGGTCTGAGTTTTGCACATTATCTACGGAGTGCTCACCTGTGACTAAGGGAGTTTGTGCAGTTGGCTGTTCCAGTAAGACCATGTGTTGCAAAAGAGGGTTATGTGCAGTTCCCCCATCTCTTTCCAACGTTGTAGTGCTCAAGTAGGGAGTGAGGTGAGTGCCAGGAAATAAAGAGATCCGCTGCTGTAACGTTGGGATAGTAAGTCTCTCCGCATCCTGCTGTGCTGATCCTCCCTGCAAATGCAGAATTGATGACATAGCGAGTTAAGTCATAAATCAATGCAATCAACATTTCAACAGCTGCGTTCCTCCACCACTTACACTGGAAGGGCCAGTTGCAGGCAGTCCTAGCGTGATGTTGGGCAAAGAAGGAGACGTGTAGAGTGGAAGCTGTGTTACTGAGCCTTCACGATTCACAAGTCTGTGAGCCAGGCTGGTCTGGAAAGAAAATCAAGGACATTGTTCTGGTGAGAGAGCATCCATAGATCGGATCAAAGACACAGTACATGCGCTGTGAGAACACGTCAGAAACACACAGAGCATGTAACTTCACTGCTAACACTGGAAATACTGAATGGGGGAGCTAAACTGTGCTTCAGATCCAGCCTAAACAAGCACAGACTAGGTGTATGCCTTGAATGCCGCTGCCATGGCCATGCAGGGGCGACGTGACCAGGATAACAGACAGGGACGATGCCACTTTGCAACTGCCACCAACCTCGCTGCCCTACAGAGAGACCTTTTACAGTTTATTTGATCCTTCCTGGAGTCTAAAGATCACTCCTGCCTCCTCACTGGTACTCTGCTTCTGCTCAGTCTTCATACAGTACCACTGCAAAGAGCTTTTGCAAAAAAAGATTTAACAGCTTACCTGTCCTCAAGTATTTGCCCTTTTAAAGCTAAAACAGATTACCATAAAAAAAAAAAGCATTATAATGGCTGTTGTTCTCTTTAGCAAATCACAGACAATTTATGCTATTTACCAGTGTGCTTTAGTTTAAATCAGACTTCAGAATTTCACCAAAAGGTCTTACGGTTGCATTTATGTAGCTATTTCCTGATTTTCAGGGTGAAATGCAAGACTTACTGAATTACCTTATGGCTATTTAAAGCAGGAACACTTAAGTAAAAATACCTTTAATTTCAAAGCAAGATTGATTTGAAATACACACTAGAAAACCCATTATAAAAATTACAATAAACTGCCTGATTTTCCTGTTAGGAAACAAGTGTGTGGATCACTCTGAATTCTCTACAGGTGATTTTCCAACTTAAATAGAGTTTAGATTTTAAAAAGACTTCACTCAGGTGCCATAGTGAAAAAAGGGATTATGATTAGCTTAGTATTATACTATGGAACCATCTATATCAATGTAATAGGGACCGGAGCAACAGCTTTATACATTTTAGACTTAAATTCACAGTCCTGTAAGTCACTGAGACTTTGTAGGTTATTTCCTTGGTTGCAGGGCTGGGTCAGCTCTGGATAATAAAAACCTATTTTTCTCCCTCAAAGACTCTAAAAAGAAACTTAAACAAAACCTTGCTGCAACCTGTTGGGGTGGGGGAGTGGCAGGAAGCCCGTAAGAACTAATACTGCAAAACCAACATTTTCTACAGAACAACCTTTGAGAGCAATCCTGCCTTAACCCAACAAGCTGACAGCTTGCACACGACACCCCACCCGTGCACCTGAGGTTCGTGCTGCTTGTGCAAGGAGGACAGGAGCAGTAAAGCCTTCCCGTGACCCTGTGTGTCACCAGTATCAGACACCAGGCTGCCTTGCCAATGCACTCTTCAATGCACCACTACCTTGCCAGTCATTCTCCCCATGTCCAACCGTGACCAAGTACCAAGCATTCAAAAGTCACCCAGTTTTCATACGACCCTGTGCAAAATTTCATCTGCAAAGTGATTTTTTTCTTATTTCCTTTTGCCTTCTGGTGCTTTCATTAGCACCATTCAAACTTACTGAAAATATATTACAGATCAGTTCTCTCGTATAAAGAGTAAACCTATTTTTGAGATCTCAGCTCACAATCTGCTGCCCTAAAGGAGGAAATTTGCAGGGAGCATTTTGCTGTTGAATGTTACCTGGTAAAGACATGTGATTGTGCATACCCACACACTTCCAAGTAATTTTGAGCACTACTGGCAATTTTTCTTTAATTTAAATTACATAATGTTAGCACGCTACATTGAGAATCAGATGGTTATTGTCAGCAGAGTAATGAAATATTTCACTGGTAACATAAATGAAACAAAACTACATCCATTTTCTTCTTGAACAATCAATACTCTGTAGTGCCTCAAACTATCTCCTGGGGATTTGTTTTAAAAACAGCAAAGAGAGAAACACAGCAGCTTGACGCTATCAGCATATGGTATTTAGAAGCATTATCATCGCTTGAAATATACGGATCCCATCTACAGGTTGTACACAAACATTTTTTGAATTGCACAGAAGAGAACAATTTCAGCATGTATAGTTTTTGTCTGTAGTTGGGTACTTTATAGTCTTGTATCAACGGTAATGGCAATGAGTATCATGTACCTTTCGGAGATGCAAACCCCTTTAGATTTAAAAACAGTATTTAAAAACAGATATTGTCTATTTTAAAAGGAGGCAGAGAGGTGTAGTCCTTCCAGGCTGAAGGCAAGCACTGAAACTTAAATAATGAACTCAGATACCATCTTCCAACATAGCTGAAATGGTTCAAGAGGTAACCTAGCAAACTAAGAAGCAGAGAGACCTACTTCTCACTTAAAATAAAACATGAAGGTAAGCATGAAACACAAAGTTGGCAACATTGTTTTTTCAGAAACATTTAAAGATTTCTAAATATTGAAAAGTGGGAACATGAGAAAGCCAGGACCACTGGTATTACAGAAAACTCCAGCACTTGGGCTAGCAGGTAATACTAATCTTACTGAAGATGATGATTTTAAAGAAACCCAAACCCTAAACCCCTACCTTGCCTAGTTATTTTTCTAAATGAACCTATACAGGCAAATGGATCAGCTAGGATCACACAACATGAAATGCTGAAACAAAGTGCAGAGTTATTTTTCCCCAAAAACAAATGCAAAGGACTAGGACATCTAGCTAAGCCCAGCACTTCAGGTGTACTTGAATGGAGGAGAACAGTTTGTGCAACCGGTTATCGATGTTCTGTTTGCCATCACACAGTGATTTATGTTTCATTCTGTTCCGTGAATGGCAGTTATCCAACACACTTAAAACAGTCCTGGGCAGTTTTAAAATTGAAACTGCACAATCATTTGTATGCTTTATTTTTCCTGTTTTCCAAAAACTACAAAAAAGCAAAAAAATATCTAGATATTATTTTCACGGAAATAAAAACTAGATTTTCTTACTCCATTACACATAGGTTGTTTGGCGATGGTGTATCAAATGCTGATTTTGTTAAAATTCAAGATGAACTCACTTCTTTCCTTGCATGCAGCAGCATCGCTGTGAATTGCCCACTGCGGTACCGTTGCAAACAAGGCAAAGACGACTCCCAGGGAAAGGCTTTGGTAGTACAGGGACTTTTTCCAAATTGAGCTGCTCACGCCTCAGCTTAAGTTATAAAATTGCTGTATTACAAGCAGTTGATGAAAAGTTTTCCTTTCAGTCTGTGTCCATTTTCTTAGGCATTGGTGGTCTAGTCACAGATGATTAGCTCAAATTTAGTTGAAAAATAAAATGGTTAAGAGAATAAACAGCTTCACATTCACCTGTGTGTGAGCTAACACTGACTTGTGGGAAGCTGACTGCTCTGTTTATATCACAAGGAATTGTCAAATCCACTAGTTTTTTCCACCAGCAGTAATTGGGGATTTGCAGTTTGCTAAGTATAGCCAAGATTGACAGCTCCTGGATCGGTAAAATCGGTAACTCCACGCTAGTCTTCCTGGGGCTAACACAAACGTACTTAAGATGTGCTCTTAGCTCAGCCAATCTTCGGTTCTGCAAACCTGATAAATAACCCTGTACATAAGAAATCTTTTCCCAGGTCTGCTCCAAACTACTACAAGGTTGGCATGCATCTCAAAAGCCACATCTCTTTAGAGCAGCTTCAGCTGCCAGTGTGAAGTGGCAGCTTTATCTTTACAATAATTGCCTAAATCTTGTAAGGTCTACAGTAGACTGGAGTGGATATAGATGTGTGTTGGTTAATTTGGCAGGGGAAAGGGTGGAGTAGAAGGCATATTCCCCACATTAAATTCTGTTACACTACATCAGAAAAAAAGTGAAAATCTGTACAAAACTAGAAAGCCATAAGGACTTACATTTATACCCTAAGAAGCCCTTTTCAATTCTGAAAGACAATTTGGAAGAACAAGCCCAAGCTGGTTTTTACAGTCCTGATGTGGAGACAGACACTATATTCACCAGGAGAACAGCTAATGGTAAGCTGGATTAAAAAACCCAAAACACCAGTAACATTACACAACCACACCAGTTTTCTGCATGCGAGGTTTTATAGTGGGAGCTAGTTAATATGACCCACACCCCAATATCTGCCCTTAGAAAAACCTGGGCTTCAGTAACCCTGAACACAGGAGCTGCTGTGCTGAATCAAAGCCCAGTTTACCCAGTCCAACATGCTGCCTTTGACATCCGTAGCAGATGCCTCCAGTGATGGTGAAAGCTTGTGGGATTATAAACTATCTCATGGCATCAGGCAGCAAGCTTTCAAATCCCTAAGTGGGAAGGAAAAGGTTAAATCGATTCCCTTTAATTCAGTTCTGGTTTAGATATATTTAGACTAACCTACTGCACACAACAAGTTCACCCTATATAGAATATATGAGAACAGATTCCCCAAATTTTAAAATACTTGCATTTGACCAGGAAATGCTCTTCACACTTTACCTTGCTAAATCACTTTATTTTTACTCTCTCCTCACAACAAAACCACTACAAGTTACCACAAGCAGTTTGTGAGCTGGCTCAAACTAGATTTAATAAACAGATAATGCATCCTGTTAGCCCAGACTGAGAGGTAATTCCCAAAGTCTGCTCCAAGCCACGATCTGGTTTTTGTTTTAGTTTGGTGCACACTGGTTTGTACGCCTGAATTCCTAAAACTCTGCAAAAACCGATTAGAAACCCAAGCGTTAAAAATCAGAGTGAGGAAGGGCTCTGTACCTCTGCTTGAATACTCGTGACTGATCCTGCAATTCCGTTCTCAGCGCTTATGTTATTGGAGCTGTTGTTTGGAGAGCTGGGACCAGATCCAGGAGCACTGTTGCATGCAGAGTCTAAAAACACATCCAAAACCAACTTTTAGCATTACAAACAATCTCTGCGATGGTATTTAGACAGATAACAACCCCTCAGTTTTTGTTTTGGAGGAAAGTGATCCTCCTCCTCCCCGTCTCCCCTCTAAATCTTCCCAGGGCACTTAAAATACTGACAAACACTTTCAAATGGTCTGTCCAAGTACCTACTTACCCCATTTGTATCTTCTCCTTATGGGGATTTCTCCTCTAGTGTATTAATAACTCTAAATACGATTGCAAGATAATAAAAGACATGGAAGACTTGAAGAGGCCAAACTGGAGGATGCCAGATTGTCCTGCTTTATTTTTCTAGAATTGCTTCCCTCATCCTCTTTAGCCCATAACCCTAATGACACCCTCTTGCCACGTATTGCATCAGACTTCACACTGGAACAACCAGGGAACCGTCTCCGAGTTGACATTTTCCCATGCAGGCTTCTGGTGCATCTGGATTTACTGGAAATACGCCGCCAGCACCGAGCCCTCACACTGACCACACGAGAGCTGACCTCTGCTTTTATAAAGAAGCGTCAACGTTTTCTGGTGCAGGCGACTGGGCATGTGTAACGTCCCCGTCCCCTGCAAAGTGTCTGCACCATGCCAGGTCCTCGGAGAAACACAACCTGCCTTGGCTGCTCTGACAGCACTGAGCTCCCAAAAAGTGCCTGGGGACTGACTCACAAGGATGATATTTTGCCAGGATGGCATATTAAATCGTTTCAAGAGATTTCAAAGCTGACATGGGACTGGTCACACAACTGGCCATGGTCATGGCTAAGTAGATTTTACAAAAATCAGGCAAAACTTTACAGGGTCCAAAACAGTAAAGCTGTTTCAAACCACTGCTTTCTGGGGGCAGGTAAGTCTTCTCCACTCAGGAAGTAAAACACTTTCTCATTGGAAAGACCCAAGGCAGAGTAAATCCCCCAATGTAATTCTGTTATCATCACCTGAATGCTCAGAAAATCCTCTCAGCTTTGTATATTTTATCAACACATCCCCTGTGAACTCACTAACCAGAACCATGGAGATGACTAGCCTGAAATCAAAGCCTCCCCATTAATGATACAGAAATAATAAACAGAAACAACACATGAAATTGTAACAGCCAGAAAACTTCCCTCAGAATGTCTCTCAGCTGGTGTATGGCACAGCTTCCAAAGTTTTTCCTTTGATTTTGGAAGGTAAATAACATTTTTTTTCTGAACTTTCCCCGTTCCCAAGCACAGGATTTGCCCAACACCAGAAGAATCTCCCAGCAGCTGCAACGGTTCAGGCTGCAGCAGCCTCATAATTGCTCTACGATGCCCCAGTAGAAACAAAAGCCAATTGTTACAGTTCAGGGGATTTTAAAAAACTGTTCCTTTTGAGGCATTATTCTGTACATACTATTTTGATCTTTGTAAGTACATCCAACAAAGTAACAAAGAGATTTTTTTATATTTGTTGTTTTTTGGGGGGTTGTTTGTTTTTTTTAAAGAAGAAACCTCATTGGGGTTTTTTTTGGCTGTGCGCTGGGGAGGCATCTATCAAGAAAACTCAGCACTGAGTAACACCTAGCTGAGCACCTAACACTGAATTTCTCCATGGAAAGCAACTTCGGAGAGTCTAGGTGTTTTGAAAAAATATTCTGTTTGCATGGAAAATATGTGCTTCTCCTGGGACTGTGTCATTAGCTACAACATATTGGATCTCACGCATACTACCTAGACATAGGAAACATAACTGGTGCATCTAAACTGTATTCTTCAGGGATTAGACATAATTTATATTCCCTGAAGTGGGACTTTAAAAACTTATTTCCCATTAAAAAGTCCCCTTTTACCCTAACAACTCAGATATTTTTTTCTAGCCAGGCTCCAGGCTGGCTTCTTGAATCAGGTCCATGTTCAGTGAGAAGCAGGAGCTTCCACTGCTATTTCTGAAGGAAAATATTGCTATTACTGGGATCAAACTGTCAGCCATTAGAGCCTGATTTATCTTAAAAGCCATATTACATGTAGCAATATGAGTGAAGTAAATTTGATTTTCAGATCCGATACGAACTACGTTTAACTCTTGAAATCACCTATTCCCTCTGCAAACAGAGGGTCTCTGACACAGAGTGGTGCAGAGTTACCCCTGGGGTCTCCCAAAACCACCGTGCTCTCTAAAGAGAGCTCCCTTCGATTTAGTTTGAACGATGACAGCGTGCCTTAAAGTGAGACAAGTCTGGAAAAGCTGTCACACACTGGTACTTACACAGAGGCATCCCTAGATGGTGCTAAAAATTAACTTTATGGTAATCTACGTAATCTAATTCACTCTGATCCCTCCTTACAAACTTTACTCCCAGAAGAACATTATTTTTCAACAATAAACTGTCAAAGTAGTAGTCAAAAATATTGCTATATATATATAAAAAAAAGCCTTGCATGTTTCAAAACTTTAGCATAATTACTTAACAAGGAACTATGGCAGTCTGCCCAAAGGCTAAAACAAACATGGGTTGTAAAGCATTGACTGCTGGAGGACAACAGCAGAGAATTATGGCCTCCCCATGGAAATCAACAGGATCACCTTTGAGAAATTTTATTTCTCAACAACCTGTTGCTGAGGATCATTGAAATGCTTGGGGGGAAAAAAAATAGCACTCTGGTAGTATATTTACATCTGTCTATGCCTGGCTTCAAACAAACTACAAAAAAAGTTCATTGAGTTGGTAGTGCTGTCTCAATAGACGGGTCCTGAGCAGATCTATCTGTCAGCGCTGCTGACGCACAGCTGCACCAGCCACTGCGGAACTCTGCCGACTTCGTCCAGGTTTCACCAGTGCTGAGAGGCACATGAGAGAGCCAGACTGCACAATTAACTGGATGCAGGAGTTAATTTTGGGAAGGGACATCTCACTGAGTAGGCAGCTGCCAGTGCACATTTGTTGCTTACCCGACGTACCTGTGACATCCAGCGGGCGCTTCTTGAGAGCAGTAACCACCGGACCATCTTTTCTGCGCAAGAGGGGGCTGCTCCGTCTTTCAGCAACTTTTTGCTTTAGTCTGGATCGTAACTTCAGGTTGGGTTCAGATGCTGAACAGAAACAGGAAAAGCAAACAGTGTTTTGGTTACTACTATTTCAGTAGTTTTTTAGTCAACGTGAAGGCTGGGTTGCAGTTCAGCATTTGCAGAAGCCTAAATGAAATTAGTCATTTGATAGCGTTTATTTGGAACAAGGACTTCTTAATACAATGAATGGTTCCCAGCCTATGTGATATCTGAATTCACTGGCAATGAAAGTCAACAGCATTTTAATTAAAAAATAATAATCATCCTGCAATGTCTTCTCTCAAATGAAGATAGAGACTTGTAATCTGCTGTGAACTCATTCAGACTACTGTGGGGAGCATCACTGACATCGCTGTAGTTTCCCGTCTCTGCCCAACTTGCTTCCAAGCCGTGGTAAACCGAATTTATGGGATTAAAAAAAAAAAGATAAATCAATACAGGAATTAATGGGACAACTGAGATGTTGCTGTTTGGTCAGCGTCAAGCATCACTGTGGGCCTGAGATGCTACCTGTGATGTGTTGCTGAAATGGGCAGCTCCACACCCTTGGAGTCATCTGATCCGAGGGCGAGCTGGCTTAGGGAGGTACATCAGGGGAGGCGTAAAGAAAATACAAAAATCAAACCCCACGACCAAAACAGGTGAATATTTTCCTGCTGGTTCACTTTCCTGAAGCAACTCACCTGGAGTCAGATGAGCCAGTGTCAACCGGAGCCACTGTCAATGCAAGAAAAAGGGCACGAGAGTGTGGCCAAAGCCAAAGCCAATGCCAGGGAGGAAGAAGGTTTATTTATTTGGGAAGCAACTTGGTTACATCATCACAGCAACCAAGTTAAACCGTATCTAAACCCACATCAAATACTTTGAAAATTCAGGGCTGCCAAGGGGAGGTGTGCATGTATTTCCTGAGACCACAGTCTGACTTGCTTTGTGTACATCACACTTTTGGGAAACTCTCAAAAACTTCTGCTGTACCTGAGTCCTGAGATCTCATTTCTCCGAAAGTCAAAGCAGAGCTCCTAGGAACCGCTCATGTCTGTGGGTTAATAACAGCTAGCAACACTGAACACATCTTGCATGGCACAGCTTACCAAGTTTTTATAAAGGTAGTGAAGCCTTAAGTCAAGTTTTCTCCTGCAAGATGATTTTCTCTGTAAACTTTCGGATCTCAGGTATACATGAAATATCCGCTTTGGTGCTCGAGGGCTCCTGACAGTTACGGGATTTGTGAACTGGTTCAATCTTTTCGCTTCCTCAACCTCTTAACGACTCTGTGGCTTAATCCCTTTGAACCAGCAAATCCTGTGCTCTCACCATTAACTACTGATACACTCAGCTCCCTACACTCCAGGGCCAATAATCTACATTTCTTTAGAAGAATTAAAATAGGGTTTACAAAATTATTTGAATTAACTAAGTCTGTCTACAGATATATTTCCCTGCAGTTGGCTTTGACCACTAGGTCAGGTAAAAGATCAAGCCTGACAACGTTAATTGCAGGGCTCAAAAATCAGAAAGCTGATGAGTTCAAGATCAAACGTTTGAAGTTAAGCCATCAAAACAGTTCTTTGATGAAACTTTTGGGAGGAAACCCTCAAAAAACCAAAGAACTTTTCATTAATGTCTTGGACAGAAAAATGCCAGCAAGAGATAAAGGGAACACTAAAAAAAAAAAAAGAAAAAGTGTCAGACTCCTCAAGATGATGCTTAAAATGCAGCATGAAATGCATTAGCAAAGGGGGAATCATCTTATAGGTCATTTGCATATAAAATAGCAGGGGACTGAATGCAAATCTTTCATTTGCTTGGAGGGCAATATTTAAGAGTGGACTAGTTAAAACACAAGTGTATGCTCTAACTACCTACTTTATAAAGTCCTTTTCAAAACAGAAGTTGACTTCTTACTTTAAATGTAGTCTTTGGGTAAGTGAACATTCAGTATCCTCATCCCACATCCTTTAATCCACAGCTTTAATTTGTTTCAAATATTGAGTATTAGTAACTGCCTAGATGCTCTGGTCAAGATTTTAAAGAACAAATAGGAACACGTCATATCTAGATACTGATACATCCATTTTAGATACTGCCAACCAGCAAATGAAATATAAGCCTGTGCCACAGCTGTTGAAAGGATCTGTCTTCTGAGAAAGAAAAACATGACAATAAAAACTGTACTTCAGTGCAAATTTTATTCATATGCAATTTATACCCTGCTTGGTGTTCATCTGAAGTATCTTTTGTTTGGGAGCAGACAAGTAATTGTGCGGCTTTCAACTACAGAGAATGAATTGGTTAGAAACACCTTAAAAATGGGCAGGGAAACAAAAGATCTGGGGTCACAGATTACACAACACTACCAGATACATTTCATTTGTAAAGCCACAATACAAACATCCTTCCGTGTAATAGGATGGAAATGAACATAGAAAATTACAGCCTTAAAAAGAGAAAACACCTCGAGAATAAGTTATTGCAAAAGCAGTGCATTATAATTTGTCAGACAAAACTACTTTCAGGCAAAACCATTCCATATATCCTCAGCTGGCAGATCAAGTTTTGAAACACCAAAGTCCATTTAAAGAACAGCATTTGTTCAGTTCACTCTGATTTTGTTGTTTATCCCCCAGATATAATCCCAAACCTAACATGTCATCAAGACCTCAGAGAGCATAATCCCTACATGCATTTAATTGGGTGCTATATAGCCCAAAGTACGTGAAATAAAATTCAGCACAGGCAGCTCAGAACAGTCTCAAATTGAACCAATTTACATATAGCATATTATATAATAGAAGATGTAGCTTTCAACAGAGGCCTTTCCAAAACTCAAAACAATAATTTACTCTTATTCAGATGGTTTTTAAACTACTGCATTATAAACAAATATTTTCAAGCTGAAGACAGCTGTCCTTCAAAAGTATTAACCAGGAATGTAAATGACATGTAACTATCAATACCAGAGAGTAAATGTAGGTGTAATGCTCTATCAGGAACACCAATTCCACTGAAAATCTGATATTCACCCTGTCAGGCAATATGCCCAAACAAAGCCTTGCTCCCCGTTGCTGCTAACTAGCATAAACTTAAGAGAACTGGAGACTAAATTACAAAACTTACTGGGCTTCTACATCTTAAGGTGATATCTTCTAAACAAATGCCACCAAGTTATCAAAAAATCAGTTTGATTCCTGTTTAGCAAACAAATGAAGCCCATGCCCAAGTCTGAGTCAAGCTTCCACAAAGCCAGTGGGATTTCATAAGCAGTGACATACTTAATTTGGCCTATAATAAGGATTTATACAAAGAATATTTTGTTTTTCTCCAAGTAAATTAATAACTAGAACATAAGCCAAAAGCTTCCCTAGTTTTCACAGGCTCAAACCCAAGATACCCCTCTTATACGTCATTTATTGCAGCAGGACCCATGTAATCCAATTCTTCAACGTTTATGTCATTCTCATTGTTTTCTTCCTAGAATTGCATCCCCTAAGCTGCTGAACTAATCTGACACTAAGTCTGTGTAAGTCAAAAAACCACAAAGTCCTGGGCCGAGTATGCCCTGTTCCCATTACCCATCCACATTTATGAAAAAAAGCAAACAATGCACCATGAAAACCCTCATCCCAGTCCTTGCACATCTTAATTTCAGCAGCTGGGGCTGAGAAGGGCTGCTACTCTTTCAATACTATTTTTAAGCTTCATACTAAGCCTCATCAGCCAGGCAAAGGCCAACACAATTACCTTGTCTCTCTTTGAACATCCAGATCACCCCACAGGTAAACACAAGAGAGGGAGAGACAGTGCTGTGTGAAACCAGCCTGTAGTGCAACCCAAAATTTTAATAAAGACAAATTATCTTTTGATTAAGCAGGAGAGACCACATGTTCTACAACTGAGCGTTTGCTCCCTGCTCTGCAGTTTCTTTGCTCCCTGGCTGGTTCTATCCCAGACCTTCATTACTGCTCCTCCGTACACATAGCGTGGTCTCTCCAAAAGTGGATCACGACCCACCTAGTCAGGAGAACCTGATAAAGCTGGACATGGCAAAGTTCACCTACAGCCAAACAAAAAGATTTTTTTTTGTTGTTTTGGAGCAGCTCCAGATCCCTCTGGAGCCCAAGCATGCTATTGTTCTTAATTTTCAATACTCGTAGGCAACAGGATAGAGGGGGACAAGAAGAATTAGGGTCCCACAAATGTACCCGGAGGAGACAGGTACCACACAGAGCAAAAGTGGCAGCAGAAAATTCCCAAACTGGAAAGAAAAACAAGAATAAAAAGAAGACAGCCTGTTCTGCAGAAACAAACCTTCTTATTAACTTGGTACCATGTTGGATGGCATCACCTGAAATAATATATTTAGGAATGTAGGGACATGATTAGAAAGGGCTAGCTAAAGATACGTGCTGGATTCTCCTCCTTTTCTCCTAACTGTGCTGGCATGAGCACTGTGTAAGAGCTCTGTGGAAAGGCTATTTATGGAAGTACTGTGTCCTTAAAATGATAACTTATTATAGGCCAATATTTAGCACTTCTCATGCTGCAGTTTAGTAGTCACAGCATCTCATCAGTAGAAAGAAGGCTTTAGCACCCGTTAAACCAAGCACACAATGTTGACATTTTTTACAGCTTCACTATCATTTGCTTGCCTGACTACTAAACCACACAAAATCACAGTAACGGAGCACCACAAAGGTTTCCGCTGTGTATAGCCAGAACCGGACTAGGAAAATAAACACGTGGAAATGCCACATCCCATCTCTGTCTTTGCCTTCCAAAGTCTAAATAAAGACAGCAGCTTTGCACAGGTCAAAGTATTATCTGAGAGGGAAGACGACAGACATGTGGAAAGGGATAAGAATGGAAAGGAGAGAATGAGGTCCTCTAAGCGAGTTTCTTCAATAAAGTGTTTAAAACAGCACTGAGCTCTGCAGAAGGTAAGAGAAAAACATGCAGTTCCTGTACAGCAACCAAAAAGCTGCAATGCCTGTAGCAGAGGGAGCCGCTGGCTGCCTGAACACAAGGGCAGGGAGCAGTTACCAAACTGGGAAGACCCCAGCAAGTGACCCATGGTGGCCAGGACTTTTGGGGACAACCTCCTTATATTAAAATGAGTTTCTCCCAAGAAACCCTACAGGGATTTTAAACTCAAGAACTGCGCTGAATTTTACTGAATATATTAACAAGTTACATTTAAGTCCAAGGTGGGTCAAAATACGGATGGTGGTGTCCCCTCCACCCTTCATCTCACAAACCAACCATGTACTTTGTTTTGAGCTGCCATCTGTTCTCTACCTAGAAACCTTCCTAGCACAGCTGTGGTGACTGAGTCCATGCCCTGCCTTGCCAGCTCTGGCCAGTTTGCCTTTTTTCCCCTCCTCCTTGCCCTGTCCCACAAGCATCTCACCTCCCCTTGCCTGATGCTGAGCTGCTCCTATGGGAAGGAGCGAATGACCATATTTCCAGCCTCCTCCTGCCCTGGATGCTCTTCCAAGGAACTGTAACAGAGCAACATAAACCCGGTAAAAACAATCTCACACCGTCACACATGGCTGCAAACTGCTGAGGGCCAGGAGGGAAACGATGCACTGAGAAGCCAGTAGGACATGCCTCAAGAGACACAAGTTTCTTTAGAGCTTGGCTGTTGTGATTCAGTTTGGAAAAGAAACACTCCACGTCACCGCTCTGGATGCTGTTCATGCAGTGCTCGTGGTCAAAGCTGTCCCACAGAGGACAGGCACGCACCCATCACGCGCTCCTAGCTCTGACTTGATTCTCCTTTCTGCTAGATGCAGTGGTCCAAAGGCCAAGTGTCTCAGCTCTGGCCAGAAAAACCTGGCCATCTCTCTCTCTCCGCACACACAGAGGTGACACTGTGCACTCTCCTGGCAGTTTCTGTGAAGCAGAGATGGAGCTGAGAGGACCAAGAAGGAGAACAGTGGGTTCACTGAATGACTGAGGGTAAGGTCCTGGGCGTCCCAAAGCCCCCACTCCCCAAAGGTGACGCTAAACCAGAAGACCTTGTTTGGTCTTCTACTGGAAGAGGTTTCTCCTTTCATGCACCACTGACAGTACTCTCAAGAATTGCTTTGATGGACATGCTGGCTTTCCCCCCATGGATCCCCAGCTCTCACGGCAAAAGCACACTTGTTTTATCAGAGCCCTGAGCAAGGAAAGGAGGTGTCACCTCCTTTTGCCTTTAGGCACACCTCAGCACTGGAGAGGAGTGTCCACAGAACAGAGTTCATAGCCACTGGCGGTGAAGAAAAACATGGGAGCAAAGAATTCCCTAGCGTGCATTTGGATGTCATTATCAGAAGAAATGGGAGGACTACTGCAAGCATTTGCTGGTCCTCCAACTGCACTTTGGTTTGTTGCTGCTCTCTGAAATGTCAACGGGCTGGTCTGAAGAGCTATTCTGTAGCCTCACAGTAATAAAGTAATTTTTGTCTTTAATAAGTTATTTTTGGATTAGAGAGACTGACGTCCTCCACTTGGAGCGGGAAAGGGTATTTATAACAATAGGGATTTCTCATGCAGGTCAGTGCCCTCTCTCAGCAGAGCACACCCCGAGGCAGTGCGTGGGTCCCTGGGACACAGCGAGCTGCCCAGGAAAGCCAGAGCTCCAACCATGTCAGCTGGAAGGACAATGTGGGTGGGAAAGCAAAGATGCTCTCGAACTTGAGTGACACTCCATGCTGTACAAAGCTCAAAGATTTTCTCTAAATTATACTCCCACGCTACACCGGGATTTCAGCCTACTCTATTTTCCTCTAAACAATCTTTGTCATAAAATAAACCACTTAAAACATTCCAATAACCAGAACCAACTCAGAGAGGTATTATGCCTTTCTTGACAAATGCAGCATTTTAATTATTGACAAATCCTTTCATTTTCCCTTTTCTTTCTTTTAAATGCAAGAAGTTCAGAAAAATTTCATCTGCTTAGCTGCAAATAAACAAACAACTCTGTGTTTCTGCAATACTGTGGGGAAACAACATCACAGGATGCCGGATGCTTTCCTCTCTCAGGCTCCTCTCTTTTGCAATGGCAAAAGATTATTAGCAAACAGGAGACTGTTAGTGCCAGCCCCTGGTCGCCCCATCGTGAGCACACACTGTGCACAAGCAGTGATTTCTTGTGCCCGGCAGGGACATGCAGGCAGGGAAGGACCACACTGCCTGTTTCATGGCCAGCTCTGGACAGGCAGCAAGTGATCAGGACCCTGCAGCCTAAGTACATCTCATCATCACCCAGTTAAGTGCAAGTTGGGGCTTAGAAGAAGACTTGTTCCCAATCTGCTCATGATTGAGCCAGAAGAACAACGTCGACCTTTTCTATTTCTTTTCAGAGGCTGGTGGGCTGGAAGCTGTAGTGGTTGCTGGGACCATCAGCATGGGTGATGTATTTGTCAGATTGCTTCTGCAGTAGGTCCCAAAAGGTGGTGAAATTCAGGAAACCACTGGCCAGGGCAGACCTCCAAGTGGCAGATGGGCTGGATTCTGCCCATTTGCACCACATACAGACAAGCATGAGGAGAGGTCTTCTCTTTGTTGCATTCCTTTACTTGTTGAGGGAACTCACTGCAGCAAAGGAGTACATAAGCCATGGGCTGACAATGCCAAGTTGAAGACTTATCCTTGGATCTTTCCTGCCAGTTCTTAACTGTGTGGGCTGTGAAGGTTGAAGACAGCTTTTTTTTTTTTTCCCCTTTACCACAAGCCTTAAGACACAGTACTTGACCTATAACCAGTTCTCTTTCTGTCATTACTTGTGCAGAAAGCAAAAGACATTGCTGGGATGGGAGGTTTTTGGATACTTGTTCTTCCCTGGTCCCCAGAGAAAACAAGCTGAAAGAGGGGTCTGTGACACTTTCTACTTGTCATATCTCCCCAAGTACATGCCACATGCATGCACATGCTCATTTACTATCTAGGCAGGAAATTTAGAAGCATATATTTGCCAAAGATGTCTTTGTAAGCTCCCAGTCTGGCATTCAACTCAGTCTAGCTTTGGAAACAGTGGAAACTCACACCCTGACGATGCTATCCCACAGCTCTGCAGTGAAAACATATTTGGGACCACAGGAATCCTTTGCCTCCTTAAAATCTTCATGCCCATCAACATCCTGATCTTCACCTCCCCAGTGCAGCCAGCTGTGATACTGGATGTAAAGGAAAAGCCTGGACCCAGAGCCTCAGTGCTGCTTCATGAAACAGTGACCATGGCGGCAGCACCCATGGGCCAAGTAGCCCCAGGAACTGAGCCAAAGACACCAAAAAACGGCCACCCAGAGGTTGAGGGTGCACAAAACGCCAGAGGGTTGAGAAGCACAAATAAAAAAGGACAAAAGGAAACAATAGCGCATTTTTGATAACATCAGATTTGTGAAAAATCCCACCTCTGCTGACAGATCTGACAGGAGAAAGGTTTAAAGACCAGCAGCTAGCCCAGGGCAGGGGAATTAAGCAGCAGCAAAGGCACCGAATCCCTCCCGCGCAGGCACGCGGAGGGCTGAAGGAGAGCAGCTGTCTTGGGAAAGGTTTGCTTTATCCAACAGCAGGAGCAAAACCACGATGAGATCTGAGCGTGCTTCACAACCCGCATGGGTCCTACAGACACAGCCATTTTTACACTTACAACTTTGGAGAACGTCTTTTATGAGTACTTCAAAAGAAATAAGCTGTTTTTCTTACTTTGGGGTCAGGTTTAAATATAGATACAGGGAAATGTTTCCAGTTCATGCATCCCAGTGAGCTGAATGCATGTTGGCCAGGCAAGCCTAGCAGGTGCCGAGTTTGGCAAAACTTCTCATGATTTTAACGACAACTAATTGAAATGCTGTGGCTTTCATTAGAAATCCTAATTAGCTGTCAAGTCCCAATGAACACAAGGAATACTTACTCTACATCTATGCAGGAGTAAGCGGGAAAGCTACTGTCTGACAGGATATGGTCCAGCCCTGCACAAGATGTAAAACAAAAAAAACAAACCAACCCAAACCAACAACCCAAAACCAAGCAAAAACCCCCTACATAAGCAAGAAGAGAAGCACGTTGAAAAGTTAAATAATTCTCTTTACAAATCTCAGTGATGGGGGTCGTGTCAGCTTTCTAATTAACAGCATGTTTTAATACATCCCTGCTCAAATTTCAGAAAGCAGGGAATGCCATTAACAAACTTGTTCCTGGGGAGAAAATGAGGACACCATATTCCTTAGAAATGCAAACCTGAAAAGCTACATTAAAAATAATTTCACAGCTCCCAGAAAGCTGTTGACAAACAACCCTTGGGGTTATCAAAACAACCTACAAAAGACTGCCCCAACCCACGCTCTAAAATCAACTCTGAAAGGATTCTCCAGAGATTTTTCTTAGAAGGTCCTGGTACAGCACATAATAAAGCATCACTAAATTTGGAAGACACAAACCTTGATCTGGGGGCAGAAAAGGTCACTTAGATTTTCCCCTCTCAACAGCTGTTGACAAAATGCGTACACTAAAGGAAACATACATATAATGAAGGAAACCACACAAAAGGGGAAATAAAAATCCGTGTGCTAATCCAGTTCTTTAACAGCAAGAGCATGAGCAGCCCCAACCAAACTGTTGTTGGGGATGAGCCCCAAAGTGTTTAGAGGGAACCGAGTCAAACACATCCCCCGGGCAGGCTAAGAACTGGATTCAAGCAATTAGTAACTGCACCAGCCAGCAGCCTGACAGGAAAACAATTTCATGCAGAAACTAAACGGCCAAGAAGCTGGAACATAATTTAGTAAACCAAATCAGACAGGGTGGGATTTCAGGGGACAGGATGCATTAGGAGCGCATTGCAAGCGTCCACTGTTTCCCATGCTGGATGTTTCCAAGCACCCTTAAGACATCACTCACGTGCACATTTTCTACCAAAGCATGGCCAGTTCACTGGGTCTCTCTCAACATGTTCACATCTGGGTTCTAGACTAGCAAGTTATCTTCAAGTGTGCACAGAGGAATAACCTGTGACCACATCGTGATGCTTTAAATAAGAATAAAGAAAGGTAGTATTTCGAAAACCCAGTGCAATGACATATTTATTCTTCTTAACTTTCCAAGGTGCAGGACATGCTGCCAGCTCTGAAAATGCACCCTAGAAGAAATGATCATTCAAACTGCCTTCCCCCAGCCCCCTAAGTCACCCTATCCCTAACGATGATGTTGGTTGGATTCCAGCCCTGGTAATCAGAACTGTATTGTGATGGACTCTGTTATTTGAACTGCAAATATTTAATCAAATTTAATAAAATTGGACTACATGATATGGCGGTTTTAAATTACAAACACAAAGCCAGAGTTATGGCTGGTGCCAAAAAATCTGAAAAGCTCACCCGTAATAAAGAACTTTATTTAGGATGGGCTCCAGCCTTCCCTGCCTTTTGTTTACACCAGACTGTTCAGCAGCCTTTCTTCTCCAAGCAACTTAACATTCTTGGCAATGGGATTTCTGCAGGATATCGCTGTGCCAGAGATTGACGTGCTGTTGCGTTGAAAGGAAAATAAAAGAAAACAATACAAAAAATTTCTCCCCTGAACCTTGCAAGTGAACTCATTTGTATCACAGACCAGTCCCCAAAAGATTAATGCTGGTGCCCAAAAAGAACAAGCACCAGTGTTCTGGAAAAACAAAATCTGCTCAACATTTTCCTGTTTTAAAACAACAATGATTATGGTTGCTTCCATTTTTAATAATGTGATTAGATAAATTTATCATGCCTAATTCAGCCTGTCTGACAGGCCTTTTATTCAGCCAGAGTCTTATTAAGAACTCAGTTCGGGAAGCAGCAAAGGGCTGAGATGTGCAGACACTTTTCTTCTCCTGCAGAAATCCCCTTCCCTAACATCCGGAGCAAGAAGGGTGACCAATCCTCAAACCCAACCTGACAAATAAGGTCCCCTGAAGCGATAGGCAAGGGAAGTTTTGGAGCATGTCAAAGCCCAATCATGCTGTGGGAACGCTAAGACACCAGGAATGGATCGCATGGTTTCACAAGGTATGGGAAAGAGCTAAAAATCTCTTGGAATCACACTGCCCACAGGTCCTAAGTGATAGGTATGGTGCTAAGGGATGCTTCCTTGCGTAGAAACGCTGCAATTTCCCAGAGGAGCCTGAAAGCCTTCAGCAGAAGAGATGCAAACAGCAGCAACGGCTTGTAGCCTGCTTGCTAGCAGCCTGGGCTTGTGTTTCTCCTCCCAGGCACATGTGTATGCTAAGCACATCTTTGTGCTTCACCGGCTTTAGAGCTAAAGGAAATCTCCTTTGAGAGCAGTCCTCCACCAGCACTCACCTTCCCTATGAAAGGCAAAGCCCCGAAGCCCAGACAGCGTCACTTCGGCTGTCCTGGGCATTGGCGACACAGCAGCATCTACCACACCTAATGGGGTGCTTGATCTTTCATTATCTAGAAGAGGAGATGAGAGGATACCCTACCCTTCAGCAAATCCAGTTTTCTAAGCTCTGCTTTTGGAGTCCTTCAGAAAGGGCACAGTCAAAATTACCACCAACAAAGGTACAGGGTGTGCCCAGGTAAAAAAAACCTGTATCTTGGAGAGGGCTTGCCAGTTATTGACTTCTTGTGCAGCTGAAGTGTCTGACCCAACCTATCGTGCCCAGTGAGGGGGAAGACAGTCTACTGCACAGCAGATGGGAATCCATCCACAGGTCCATCCAGCAGGTCAGATGCTATGGTCCAGAATGAGAAGTTCCCAAAATGGTCTTTTAATGCGCAGAACTGGGAGGAGGCACAAGGCAGCATTGTGGAGGTGTATTTTTTTCTTGTCAGATGGCAACAGAAGAACCCCCCCCAAGCTTACAAAGGTAACAAGACTTGTGTTAAACCATTTATGACACCTAAGACCTGCTCTACTTCTATTAGGAGAAGAAATGCCACGAGAATACCTACACCCCTCCCAGAAGGAAAAGGAGGGGCTACCAGTTCTTACGAACTCATTTAGGGCAGCCAATTTGACCAAAGATCATAGTAAATTGGCAGGGAGATTTGGTTAGCACACCGTCTTCATTCCTTATTGCAAGGATGGCACAGTTTTTGACTGCTGGTGCTCATCCCTCCACATCTGAAGATCCACAAAGCATACCTGAGAAATAGCTAAGCAGCACCTGCAGAAGGTACAAAGTTCAATCATAGCCCTGCTTTCCTCTTACCTCCGCTCCATCTTTTCAGAAAAGTTTTTTCCCTGTTCGAAAGCAATTTCCAACACACAGCGCTGTTGGCACCATCCACACAACCAGCACTGCTCCCCAAATCAGGATGACCTCGTTGAAGCTCAGTTATTCCCTGAAGGAAGCAGCTGAGGATCATGAGCTGGCCAGGTTAGAAGCTGAAGCTGTGTTGGCTTAGGCATGCGATATGGAGCTGAGGACCACAGCCAAGCAAAACAACCTGGTTTACATAATATATAGTTGAGAAATAACTGACCTGCTTAGCCACCGTGCAGGGAAAAACCTAACTGAGAAATAACTGTCTAGGTGTGAACCAAAACCCTTGCAGGAAGTCCCAACGCTTTGACTGGCAGAAACATTTTTATTTATTTTAAGTATAAACTTGTATATAAAACACAAATCCCAGAAGAAATGAACTTTTCTTGGTACTTTTCTCACTCAGCAAAACATACTTTGACTTCAGACACCCAGATCTCTGTATTAGCTTTGACTTTGTGAAAACATCTCACAAACTTTGACACACAACTCCGCTGTCTCCTGCCTGCAGCTTTGCAAGTTCACACACCCAAAGCAACTCCAGCCGCCCTCTTAACACTGCGCGTACAGTGACAGATGAAGGGGGAGAAGGATGGAGGGGGTGGTTGTTAAATAAATCACCCCATGAAATACAGCTTTTCAGTGAAATACCTTTCTTAAAAAAAAAAAAAAAAAAAAAAAAAAAGGACCAAGTATCACAGCAAAGACAGCAGGCAACACAGAAAATCAACGTGAGCGCTACCTGTTTTTCTGAGTGGGAAGTCATCTTTGGAATCATACATCCCCAGTACAGGGTGATTGTAGGTGCCGGATACGCCACTTTGGGGTGGGGAGCTCTGGTCCAGAGAGCTGTGCTGTGTCTTCCTGCACGGAAGGAAAGAGAAAGAGAGGGGAGAAGCTTTACACCAGTGAGACACAAAGGGAATGAGTGCAGCTTCATCTTGTCTGTTAACTTTGTTAGTGAGGAACAGCATAAAGGGAAAGATCTTGGTACCAGCTTTCTCCTAGGTACTCCTATGAAAAATACATTGAAGTCTAATATACAGGAAGGTAACTAAACGCATGCTTAATTTTCAGTGTAAGAATGACCCTGTTGAGCATGGCTCAGCTCATGAAGGTATTTAAACTGTGAGTATAATTTTAAGCATGTACTTCGACTGGGTTTTGTCAAGTCATATCATTGAAGCTAAGCACGGGTATCGTTACTGCCCTCAAATGCAGCATGAACAACTTCCCTTCACTGAATAAAATGCAGACATGGCAGATGAAGTCTAAGGATGAAACAAAACCGAAGGATGAGCACATTAGGTGCCACATCTTTAAGCTGGCTAACAGCAGCCATGCTGCATAGGTGGTCTTCTGCCTTTTGCTTCGCTGCCTCCTGACCCAAGTACTTTGCAGAGATAGGGCCAAAGTACTCAACACCTTTCCAAATTAACTTCTTGAAGCTGATAATTTATAGCTTTGTTTGAGCAGGCTGCTGGAAGTAAATTACAGTCTGTTTGCTAAGGATATTAAATAATGAATGAGTTTTCTAAGCCTCCTACCAGTTTGTTGGCTGCATCTTTCCTACTTAATAACTTGTGCCCAGCTTTGCAGTTTCTCGGGAGCTCTACCAACCCCAATCAGTACAGATTTCGGGAAGTCTCCAGACTCTGCATGTTAGCAGAATAGCTACATCAACAGAATGACTGATATAGCCACACAGGTGAGAGCCATACACTTATGAAACATCTTACATTTCATGTTTAAATAAACAGAATTTAAACCCTGTATTACTTCTTCAAAATATTAAAGAATATGAAAAGTGAGCAGCTTTGATGAATATCAAAAGAAGTGAATATTTGGAATTTTACATTGCCTAATAACCAGGCTTTCTTGGGGACCTTGGTTAAAAATATTCTCCTACAAAAGGTTCTTTCAGGAACCAAAATGAGCCATTCCCAGTTGAAAATTACACCAATTCATCCAATTCCCTGAGCAGTTGCTTTGAAAGCTCAAATCAGAAGTAGGATGTTTGGTGAGATGCACAGCATCACTTCCACTACAAGTTCTACCCTTCAAAAAATAAGGGGCTAATGAAACATCAGGAAAACGAATCGAATTTTCTACATGATTTTGTTACAAAAAAGCTCTGAGAAGTTTATTTGAACATCTACATCAAAATTTTCTATACCCACAGTTCTTACCAAGCAGTATGATTCACTGTGGTTTCCTAATCCTCCCCCCTTTATATTCCAAACTTCTCTGTACATTCAGGCAGAATAATTTTTCAGGCTCTTACACAGTTGTATTTTTCATTAGCATTTGCGCACATCGTGTACCCTTTTACATTCACACCAATAAATGCCCACATGCACGCACAGTTTAATCATCACCTGAAATCAAAACAGAACCAAACTGAAAAATATTTGAATCCCTCCTGAAAACAGAAGTCGCTTTCTCTGCCCGGATCTGCTCATACCATGGGAAGGCAGCACAGAGAGATGTTTCACAAACAGGAAGCCTGGACGCTGCAAGCCAAGAGCCCTCAAACCCATCGTGTCACACAATGACATTTTTTGCTCTTGCCTATACAAGCAATAGACTTTTCTTTCTCCACCCCCTTTTTTTTTTAATCATGACTTAAGCTGCACAATCATGTACATTGAAGCTATTTTCATCACTTTGTTAGGGAATGGCAGGAACTCAAAGGGCCTGTTTAGATGTGCTTCAGGGCTGCTGAATGACAGATATTTAACTCTGCAAACAGGAATACATTATATGGCTCAAGGACTGGGATCCGACACCCTATGCTGCTTCGAGCAAAATGCACTGGTCTGCATGCCTGTTCAAGAAATTTAGAGGTCTTGAAAGAGATGAAATTGTATACTAAATCGAGTTTGCGGGCATTCCTGAAAGCACATACCTTCACATAACACATCCCCTGTTCTTTGAGCTCTGAGGTCCCTCAAAAACTCATGTGCACACCAAAGCATGCATGGTACTTCAAACATATTCATGCAATGTAAACTGAATATATATTGAAGCATACGTATGTATGCTAGCATGTTTTGAGTACAGGGACCGTAGACATCTATGTACACTGCAATAATTGAACATATAATTAAATCTCTCTAGCTCCTTACCATGCAAATACTCAGTTAAACTCCCTTCATGACTGCTACCACATTGAGTGGCTACTTCCCAAGCGTGTTTGTGACAACTTCCTAGGGAAATAATAGCCCTGTTTGCTAACCCCAAGGTGCTCTGTCTGTGTCCCTGCTAAGCCACTCTTACTTATGTTAAGTATCTTGAAGATCAAAACCTCCTGGAAGCAGGGCTGTCAGGTGGGTTCAGAATCCACAGGAGGCACAGTCTGACAATGAAATTCAAAAGAACCCATTCTGTTGTTGCCTATCATCAATGTAATCTGAAAATTATAGTCCACAAAGCTATTTTAAACAATTACATATAGACTGGAGCTGTATATATTAAACAGATTTTACCAAGTGGCTTGAACACCATAGAGCTGAAGACTGAGCAAGACCTTTGTGAAAGCCCCCTAGAAACGTTACTGGGCATTATCAAGTTCTTTTCTTTTGTTTAGTAGATTCTTTGGATTATGACTATATCCTGCAAAACCTCTAAAGCTGGTCCCTTTTCATCTCAAGGGTTGATCCGTGTGTGACAATGCCCTTTAACATCCGTGACTAATTAGAAAACATTCACTAACTAAACATTTTTATATATATATCTATATTTATATATATAAAGCGCCTATCACCATATTGATAAACATTCTTTGGAACCATTCTTGATGGCAGAGGTAAGAACAGGAGTCAGTCTGTTAGTACCTCAGCACTTCTGTTTCCAACCAATTTTTTTTTTTTTTTTAAAAAAAAAAAGCCACAAGACTGCTGCCAGCCTGCCTGGCTGGTGTTTAATACTGCTACTCCATCAGGGTTGGAGGGAGACCTATTGTGAACGGACACCCAGTACTGCACCAGTAACCAGCAGTGCTGAATGAAGTTCAAACAGATACAAGCCACTGAAGGCAAAAGCATCTGGACATCTCAGTGGACAACCGAAGCCTGGCCCAAAAGGGCCAGGGAAACAGCAGCTATTTCACATGTCAATGGAACATATTTCATGTCACAGCCATTGACGTAGAACCACTGTGGTGTTCAATACCCTTAGGAGATCTGTTTTTTCCAAGTAATGCTTTCAATTTTTTTTTAAAAAGGAATTCACAAACCTTAATAAGACCGAAGGAAGTGCTTAAAAGCAGGCGTGTCATTTAAAAGACTATTTCAGCATCTGTTACCATTTAATTGGCTTGCCTGCTCACAGTAGGAGCATCAAGTCTATCTTCTGCAAGCCTCATTTGCGTGTGTTAAATCCAAACACCACCCAATTGAATCACATTAGAAGTATGTGCGTACATAAATATCTCTATAACTGAATTGGTAACCTATGTGAGGTGCCATATAAATAAATACTAATTTAAAGGTTTTCTCTTTTCTGAAAAAAAGTATTTTTTAAATAGAACGGAAACACAAAATCCTCAACTTCTGCCTTAACAACTGAAGGGTGCATTTAAAAATCCTCCACCGCACGATAAGACACTAGTCACGCAGCCCTGCTGCCATCTGCCCTCCTCAAAGGCTGAGCAGAACGAGCTCATGCCTGCCTGCAACTTATCACTGAGACAGACCCTTAGAAAGATTTGTGAGGCCTCTGAGGCTCTTTCCTCCCTCTTCACATCTTGTGTTAGGAACCAGAATAGTGAGTGATCCTCTCCCCACCGTAAAACAGACGGAGGGCAGATGAGGGGATGGTAAGCCCATTAAATCCAGAAGGAAAAGGATGGCCCCTTGTGCAAGAGTCTGTAGGTTGTCTCTACCTGTTGGTATCCCTGGAGCATCACAAGAAAGGGATGTTTTGATGAACGTCCACAATAAACCTAAATGCTATATTGGTGCTTGGAAAGTTCTCAGCATTAGCTTAAAACAGGGCAGGGAACATACTAAAACCTTAAATATAACTTGGCTACATAACCTCTGGCATCACTCCTGGCCCCGCACCGTACAGGGGTATTATAGACTGCTGCTCTTTGATTCATCTCCAAATACTGGATTCCTGGTGAAAAAGCAGTTAATTGAAAACTGTGCAAAACATCAGGAATTCAGCCCACTCCCAAATTTATTTTTCTCTTGTCTAAATTCACCTATGATGGCAATTCTGTACCGGGTTTCTCTAGGGCCAAAGGACCAAAGTGTTTGGAAGGAAGCACTTGTTTAACATACTTAATTCTAATTGACTTTATACCACTTTTGCATAACAGGCATTTTAACCTACTGGAAAAAAAATGGGAGAACGCAGTGGCTCAGAGTCTTCAACCGCTTTTAACAAAATCCCCAAATTTCATGGTGAGTCTCAATTAAGAACAGTGGAAAATCAGTTATCTAGAAAAGATATTTATGTTTTCTTGACTGAAATTCAGTTTCTCCTATTTCTTCTACTACCCTTGATACTGACCTAGTGGGCCTTAAATATTATCTTTGCATAAAGCTAACAACATTTCACCACTTTAAACAGTGTCATAACCATACAATTTTCAAGTCCTAGATTAGATTTTCAGAGATGCATTAAAACTGCTCAATCTCACCCTACTGGAATAACGTTTGGATTTTTCTGCCAACTACACTTCAGCATTTCTGTACTTGCTCATAGCTGGGATATCTTTCAAATCTAATTTCAGCTTAGTTTCTTGAATTTGGAAACATCTTCTGACTATGACCTCATCATCTCTGTATGCATGTTAATTTCTTAAATTCTTAAAATACTTTCAGACATCCAGCTTGAACACAAATTTCACAGCAAAACTTCCTTGACTTGTGTCTTCAAAATTCCATGAATTTTATGGTCACTAAAGACAACATCCAAACTCCTTTTTTTTTTAAAAAAAAAAAAAAAAAAATTTAAAATATATTCACAATGTTATAGTAGTGGAAGCTTTCAAATCATCTCATATTTTCTGATTTTCTTTTAGAAAATGAAGAAGTGAATTTCTGGAACTGAAACTTGTGCCTTGTTAATAATGCCATCACCTGTATTTGTTATTTGGTGCATCTTAAATAACTGAAGAAGTCACTCTTTGTTCCCATGTCATTATAACATTAGCTGTTACCTTCTCACCCCACACCTTCTTGAAGGCCAACAGTTGAAAATGCAGTTGTTGGGGCAATTGCGATTAGAAGTGCAGACAGGATGCTTTTGATGTTTCCAGCAGTTTACAGAGAAGAGCCAAGTAAACAAAACTTTAAACTCTGAGAGATTAAGATGAGCAGTAAGCATTAAAGGCTTTAAAAATGTAACACTAGCTCAACTATCCTGAGTTGCAGTTCACTAAACATGAAAAGTAATTTCCCCATTTCACTAAAGTTCAAGTTTTATAACACCTCAGGACAAAATTCTGGGTGAAAAGCTAGAGAACTTATAAAGGTTGATCTTGATTGTAGAACTTGAGAGTTTGAATAATCATGGATTAAAGATGACCAGCAAAGACTTCTACTCACAAAAACACTGTGACCATCACAGAAGACATGAAAATATTCATACTGAAACCCTCTGAAAAACAGATTTTGGTAACGTACAGCAAAGTCAAACCCTGATTCTATCTATCACTGTTCTGGTTCATCCAGTAAACACATCGTGTCTATTCCCCACATCTCCAGCAATTGTGAAAAAAGGTGGCACCGGCTGAATCATAAAGATAAGCCCAGTACCACTTACCCATACCAGAAGCGAGGATCACTGGATATGCAGTGGTTGAGATTCCGGTGTGCCAATGCCTTCTTCTTATTTAAGACAAATTCTTGTAATTTCATCTTTACTTCTGTGCTTGCCACTGCACCTGAAGTGTCAAAAATAAAAAAGGTTATTTAATCAATTCACACACTTTAAAGAATTTAAATTTCTAAAAAGAGTCAGAATTCCAGTCTAAAAGAAGAACCTTTATTTCAAAGAGAAAACAACAAAGTGCCTGCAGTAGGGAGGTCTCTCTTTTTTTTCTTTAGCTTTGCATATAATAACAACTTATGTTTGAAAACAGAGATTTAATCAGAGATTTATAATTTCACTATAAAAGATTTCTGAAGAGGATTTTTACACTTGCATAAAAGTATGCTTAGAGTAAAGCACTTGTACTAGGTATTCCAGCTTTCTTTTAATCAAAGGTATTTAAGAAAAAGGGTCTTGTGTACACTCAAGTTTTTAAATGTCACATCTGCAAGCAGAAGGGGAACGAGACAAATGTCTCGTATGTAGATTTTGTCTTGAAAACTTGTAAATAGGGACCTCTTTGTTCAAAAGTATCTGTGTACAATAAGACCTACATAATATTCCAATTCATTTACAAGTGTGCAATCTATTTCTTCAAATAGAAAATCTAACATTTAAAGAAGAAAGTCAGTAATTTTGTAGTGTAGAGTTAAAATGTCAACTGTGTAATTTCTAATCATTATTTCCTCCACAATAGAGACCAGTCTGTTTTACTGCAATGATGGATTAAAATTATCATTCAGTTGACAGAACAGATTCGCAGGCACAGTTCCTGATGGAGTAATGCATAGAAAGTTTGGCAAGCAGAACATGTGGAAAATGATAGTTCATCTATACCGTGGCGTAAAGTAAGAATTCCAAGGGAAAATATCTGGGCTACAAGAGAATGAAAAGGCCAGGAAAACTGCTTGCTCTACTGGGAATAAAAACTTAAAATACAACAGGGTGACCTTTTGTCTCCTGGATCCTACTCAGCCATGTGGTGCCATTTGACAGACTGGGGAAACCATTTTTTTCGATCTCCCCAAGTAAAGAAAACTGCAATAGTTCTATAAAGCACTGCCTGAAGATGTAATATTGTTCAACCACCAAAGCTGTGTTCCAAAGCTTGAAAATTCACCTTTTTGGAGCCCTGCCTTTCTCACCAGCTCTACAAATGTACATTTGGCATGTAGCCCAATGGGAAGTTCAACCGAGGAGCTGGAGATAAAGTCATATGAGTGTAGCAAGCCACATGGCTAGACCAGAATAGGTGACAAATTCACGCTTAAGGCTTAAAGGCCTTATCTCCCCCAAAAGTGTCATCTTTAATCTATTAGCATCTTTAAAATAATCAAACATGACTGTGTTCTGTCAGTTTTGGATAAATCTGAAGTTATTTAGAAGACTTGAAATCAAACATTTTTGAATCCTGAGGTTTATAAAAGCTCCCCTGGCTTGTCTTCCTCTTTAATTAGAAGCTGAAAGGCCCCATATATGTTTAACAAGATACAAATGTGTAGGCCACCCCTTCCCTGGGCAATGTCAGACCCATGGACCAAGCTGTCATGTAAGACCTTCCGACCATTACTCAGCTCTTGACCCTTGAGTTCAAAGATCAAAAGAAAAAAACCTGAATCCAACTCACTTCTCATATACTATACTGGGTTATTGTGGACCCAGTCACATTGTTATAGGCAGAAGTGCTGTGCGGGATCCCATAAAGATGTTAAAGAGGACTCCAAAGGCAGAAAGGGACAACCTGTCACATATGCAATAGTATACACCTTGCAGGGGTATAGGCAGACAGGACAAGAGCAGAAGTCAGATATTAAAAGCCCATACACATGGAGTAAGTCAACAGGCAGAAAGCAAGACACTCAACCCCAATAGAAGCATAAGGCGCAGAAAAGTAAAAGGAGAGTGAGAGAGAAAGAACCAGAGAGCAAGAGGCCATACAGCAGCTCGGTCTGGGGGACCAGCTGTGCGTGGTGGCGAAAACCAAGCTGTGAAGATGGCCTATTCATTTCAGAGGGCCTGACTGTTTAAAAGGAGCAGGGAGCAAAGAGCAGATCAACTGATAAGACTTCAAACAGGAGAGCGCCACAATGAGCAAAGTACTGCAGACAGGATAGCTCTAAAGAGCCAAAACACTGAGCCAGGTTACTACAGCAGAGACAAAATCAAGTTACATATTGTCCCAGGATCAAATAGCATCCCAATATAGGACAATGCAGAGGTAGTGGGAAGAGAACGAGGGAGAACAGAAGCAGGACCAGGCTCTCTCAGGAGAAGTTTGCACAATGAAAGAGCAGAGGAGCAGAACAAACGGTAATTAATGGGAGAAACCCCTTAAGGATAGCGTGGGCTGACCACAGCTGGCCAAATTGTAGCAGATAGTGCAAGACAAGCCATGGTCCAAGGCTGGCTGAGCAGCAACAATTGAATGGTCCATGCCCAGAAGTGCTTGGAAACACCAACACACGGGACCGGTTCTAGGTTAAATCCTAACCGTGGAAAGACAGGATGAGCAACTATCATTTCTTCTCCTGTGAAAAAAAACACCTTTACTTTCATATACATCTTCCATTTGTGGAAGTCATGTTTTTCCTAGAATCATGTAGGTTGGAAAAGGCTTGAGATCAAGTCCAACCAATAGCCCAGCACTGCCAAGCCCACCACTGAACCGTGTCCCCAAGCACCACAGCTGCACATCTTTTAAACCCCTCCAGGGATGGTGACCCCTCCACCTCCCTGGGCAGCCTGTCCCAGGGCTTCACCGCCCTTTCGGTGGAGAAATGTTCCCTCACACCCAACCTAAACCTCCCCTGGTGCAACTCGAGGCCGTTTCCCCTTGTCCTGTCGCTTGCTCCCGGGGAGAAGGGACCGACTCCCACCTCGCTCCGGACACGCTCCAGCCCCTCCGCGTCCCGCCTGACGTGAGGGGCCCGAAGCTGCCCCGGGGCTCGAGGGGCGGCCGCACCGGTGCCCAGCGCAGGGCACGGTCCCTGCCCCGGCCCTGCCGGCCACGCCGCTCCGGACACCAGCCAGGGCGCTGCCGGCCGCCTCGGCCACCCGGGCAGGCCGGGGGCTGGTGCCCAGCCGGCCCCAGCCGCCCCCCCGGGCCCTTTCCCCCCGGCCCTGCCCAGCCGCTGTGCCCCGGCCTGCGGCGCTGCCTGGGGCTGGGGTGACCCGCGGGCAGGGCCCGGCGCTGAGCCCTGGGGACCCTCACACACCATCGGCCCGGCCTGCCCACATGATGAACATTTTTTGACGAAAAGCTTTACGATAGCAGATACCTTTATGATATCAGATATCAGTTTACGAGGGACAGGTTAAGGTTCCTGAGATGAGAACGCAAGGAGTTGATGGTATGTTAATATAAACCGATCTGTGATTTGCCTTCTAAAAGGTACAAAGCAATATATTTTGGCTTACAGTGACAGGGGAAGGAGGGAGAATAAACTATACATCTATTACTCACTCTTCATATTTCAGATCAGGACAATTTTAGCTCTGTTGCACTTAGCAAAATTTTCTGAGGAAAATAACTTATAAATACTTAAGAGCTGAGATGCTATAATGATTATACACCATAGTACTTAAATAAAAAGTAATTTAAAAATAAAACTGTAGCCATGGGAACAGGATTTTCAACTTAACGTCCCCAAATCCTGTTTTTTCCTCTACACCTAAGTGTCTCACCCACAAGGTGCTTCAATGCTTTTACCATTTTACAGCTAATCAGGCATTTTTATTTATTTGCAAATTACTTTAACGAGAATAGCCAGATATCAATTTTGCAGAGAGGCCCAGTAAAACATTGATACAATATCAACAGCTGATGAGAACAGCAGGGTGAAGTGGAGACGCTTACAGCTTACATCCTCCTCGAACCGACTGCCTTATACTCTGGAAAATAACACAAAGCAGCAAGAGGAAAATGGAAAGCATTGCACGTGGCAGCAACTGGGCACCAGAGTAGCGAACCTGCATTATCATCGCCTTTACTCACTCCTAAATGTTAAACTGCTTCTATTAAGTAGAATCTGATCCTTTGGCCTTTCTAGTACTTAAAATGAACAAAACCCAACCCAAACACACGCAGCCACACTGCACTTCCTATGAGCGGCTTCGCAAAGATAATGGGGTAGGTCTGTGTGTTCCCTGATTTTGGCTGCAGCTTAGCCTGCTGTTGCAAGACACACATGCAGGAGTAAGGAATTCAACCTTCAGACGATTTTTTTTTAAGTCTCCTAGACCCCAGTCCTTTCCTACTAGAAAACACTTTTTTTGGAGCTTTGTCTTCTTCCTGGTCCCCAAACAGTATCCCATCTCCTGGTACCCTTCAGCCCTCTCCACTTCTTCTATCACAGGCTTATTTCATTTGAAATGAAGACCTAATGAGTACAACTTGGTAAGGTATTTTTCCTCCCATTCACTTCTAAAAGAAAACCGAACAAGCAACCAAAGTGTCTTTGATAAGGGAAATTGTGAGGCCATAATCATTTTACTGAATCTTGTGAAGTGCATAATGACACGTGGGAAAGGCAACCACAATCTGTAACCTCATGAAAGAAGTACTTTCTGAATGAAAACACTTTAAAGCTAAGAACTGAGAACTCCGCTACATCTTAAGAGAGTGAAATTAAGAAAAGTGAAAGAAAAAGAAATGCAGTGTGCATCTGGTGTATTTTATGGGCTTAATATTCTGCCTCCATTAGGAATGCTGCCAAAAATACTTCAAAAAATGTTAAATCAAGTAAAGAGACGATACGCTTCCTTTTGAAAAATGCTAAAATGGCATTTAGTAAGACAAAAATGAAGATAAAGCATAGAAATACATTTCTCTCTAACCCTCAATACCTCCTAACAGTTTACATAAGCTCCATGCGCAGCCAAGCTCTGCAGAGAGTCTAGCATGAAGGTTTCTCCAGCTTTATGAAGCTGCTTTATGGCTTCCATTCATCTGCTCTACCTGTCATCGCTGAAACAAGCGAGCTTGCTCTACTTACTCTCTTTTCCTTTCTCTTTGTTTTTTAGCTGCTGAAGTTTCTGCTCTCGGTGCTGCTTCTCCAGCTCCTGCTCCTGTCGGTGCTGCTCCAACTTCCTCTGGTGCTCCAACAGCTCCTGCTGATGCTTCATTGCCAGCATCTCCTGCTGCTGCTGCAGAGAAGGGACGAGGGGAAGAACAACAAATTAACAGCGTCAAGACTTCCCAGAGCTAAACCAGCAGCTGCTACCAGGTGACAATAATGTTGCTTAATTCATAGACATAGGAAAAAAGGCATTTTCCTCGTCTAGAGGCTCCTGCACCACAACTCATT
Organism: Falco biarmicus; assembly: GCF_023638135.1. NCBI lineage: Eukaryota > Metazoa > Chordata > Aves > Falconiformes > Falconidae > Falco > Falco biarmicus. The sequence continues at coordinate 7,552,485 of NC_079295.1, read as the reverse complement.
TCATGTAGCCCATTTCTAGTTCAGGATAGCACTTATGCTAAACCATAGGCACTATATGCTCCAGGTTTCAGTTCACAGTCTGTTTACAAGCACAAGCATCCTGTTCAGAAAGCACCTAATCCGAGAAATTGACAAAAAGCTTCCGCCCAAGCAGGTGCTTCCCCAATCACTTTGCTGCTTCCAAAGGGTACATCCAGGTCCCCAGTTCTCCGCGAGCAGTCTGCTGCCACCACGGCCCTGCTGGAGTCTGGTGCCCAGAGTCTGTGCTGAGCCAGTGCAAACTGCTACTGCAGGTGGACATGAATTTTCTCTCCATTGTCTGTTTTAATTAAAACCCCATTAGGACATCTTAATGATGAATACTCACATGTTCGTTGTGTACGAACCCTATGCTGAAGGAATGTCATTGAGCTCACCAAGTCAGGCACTCGCAGCAAAATACACCATCATCAACATGGGCTTTGCAAGACCAGTTCAGTCTCCTTGTGCATATGCTTTTTTGAATAAGCCTTCAATTGTATGACTTTAGACTCTGGTTTCTCTCTCTTATGAGGGAAGTTCTCATGGACTAGGACAACTATATCTTTTTAATTTCATCAAATGACGGTTACTTCCCATCTGCAGTGCAAAACTCATACCCCAAGCTAAATGCCAAAGGACTAGCTGCCTTGTGGCCATGACCACCACTTGTTTCTGAGCTTAATTATAAAAGAATTACTTCAATAGATATATAAAAAAATATACTTCCAATAATCTCTCAAGGAAGAATTTATCCTGGCTCTCTCGATTTGCACACATTCACGGAAAGCACAGAGAGACAGGTTGCCTAATTAAGGTCAAGATTTGCAAAGCTTTCATCAAATGGAGTGTTCAAGACTTGAAGCACCAAAGGCTCCGACCCTCATACACTGCAAGTCCTCCCTTGGCGGGGGTGTCCAAATCCCAGCACCTGGAAGATGAGCATGGAAACACTAACCTCACAGGAAACTTGGTGTGGATCTCCCCAGCCCAGAGTGTCCTTTTTGGGCCCAGGGGTATTCCCCCAGAGACTGAGAGACTGGAGCAATCAGTTGGATCTGCCGGGCCCTGGGGCGATACCTGTCAGTGCTCAGAGAACACCCCATGTCTTGACAGCCAGCCAGAAGCAAGCCAGGCTGTGGAAAAGCAGGTGACAAATGACAAGTCTCAGCAGCTTGCAACTTGGCTAGGTGAGAAAGGATATCCATGGGGTTTGCAAAAGGCACTTCCCTGGGCACAGGGCTTCCCCTTGAAATCCACTGAAAACTGCTTTTTCTTAAAAAATAAATAATATATATATGTATATCTTAAATGAAGATTTACCGCCTCCCGATTTTATGTGCACTCTCTCCAGTAAGATACGTGCTAAGGCAAACTACTTGGGCTGCTCTGCCACCCCGATTGCCTTACGCCTGCCCCGCACTCTTTACATTGGCAGCTTGTAAACTAGCAGATTGATTTTAAGCTGGCAACCTTAACCTTCAGAACCCTTACCGCTCTGGCGATAGATGAGACTTCTCTGAGGCTGGACTTAATGGGTGCCTGTGCTCAGATACCACCCACTGCTCCAGGTTCACAAAATCCCGTATGTGGAAAGGGATGAGGACAAGCCACAGCTATTAAGACAGGGAACCTGCCCCCTCCAAGAACGTCTTGCTCCATCTTTCTCCAAACCCTGACAGCATGCGCATACACAGGACTCCCACCCCACATACACTGATTTTTCCTTCTTCTTTTGCATATTTTTCTATTTATGCTTTTGACAGCAATTTCTTATTTTAATTTGTGGCATTGTAAATTTGTACCATCTAATGTTTCAGTTGCAGATATACTGTAGATGATACACAAAATTATACCGTTCTATATAAAGATGCAAAAAAATAACGTAAGAGGTACTTTACAATCTGCCTGGCTATCTGCTGGAAAATCTTGATGGAGGAGTCCCGGCTGCTGGCGGTTCCAAGCAGACTGTTGTAAAACACCGAACCCCAGTCAGCAGAATTTGCAGTGATTGCACCCATGTTTCCCTTCCTAATTCTATTGAATTTTATGTAAACAACAAAAAACCCAGACTTTAAAAACCTACAAAAGGAAAAAATAAAAAACCCTAGAGAAAACTAGTTATTTTTGTTTTATAATTAAGCAGCAGCTTCCACTAACACATCTCCATTTGGAGAAAGAGTATCTTTTCAGACTTCCAACAAGTCCACCACATGGTGGGCTTTTATAACCTAGCCATAGAAAGTATGCAAATGAACAATATTTAATGCACAATATGTTAAAACAGGTTTTGTTATTTTTATGAAATCAGGAGCCTTTTCTCTCCATCTGCAGTCTCCTAGGCTTTGCGTGTTATGCTTCCTGCAATGGTTTACATACATTAGGATGCTTTAGAAGGAACTGTGCTTTCATTGACATCTGTAGTGAAATGTAAATGAAAAGACCAATTTGTATCTGGATGGCTTATAGAAGTTTCATTAGAGATGTATTGTTTCCGCTGATTTTGACCCCGGTTTCCAGAAAGCCTATTCTTAATATAGTTTTCAAATCTTTTCAAAGTTGAAAAAATATAAATAAATAAAAAATATATATAATGAGGCAACCTCTCCAATTGTATCCATGAAAAGAAAAAAGAAATCACTTTGTTGGTGTCTGCTGCAGCCTCAGAAAATGAGTGAAGAAAACTCATTCGGGTGCTCTGTCTGAACTGTGATGTCTTCTTGCGGCATGAATATTTCTCCATGCTTAGGGTTGAAAACAAACTACACAGACAGTATTTGACAGGAAATACATTGTGCGGGCTCAGCAAAATGCAGGGGCGCTGACGATGCTGTGCCTTTACCAGCTCCCCAGCTCAGGCAATCCCACTGCACAGACTGTGTCCAGGTTTTACAGCTCCTCTAAGGACCTCGGATAAGAATTTGGAGTGCTGACCCATGGTGAAGCTTGCATTGGCTCATCCTTACTGCTCCTGATACCCATCTTGTTATAATAGAGCCAGAGGGAATATAACTATCACATTAAATCAGTTTTCTGTGCAAAAAGGCCCTTCCTAACTTTAAAACCATAAGCTTTAAAACTCACTTGATGCTAGACTGTGCCCTAATATTATATTTTGTGGGGGTTACAATTCAATTTTTTTATTTTAAAATGTTTTTTTTCTGCTGATGCTTTGTGAAGAAAGACCCATAAGCAGCAAGAGAACCCACCACTGACTAACATGAGAAGCAGGAAATCTGGTAACATACAAAAACCTGTTCCCGTTCACAAAATAAACTGAAACTTCAGGAAAACAATGAGTTTCTATTTCAGTTAAAGCAATCAAGGCAAATTTTAACAGGTAGCGAGCGTTCAGACCAGTCTGTGGCCAACTGCAGCATGGTCTTACCCCCTCCCGCACCACGCACTAAACTTCTTCTGGCAACATAACACCCACACATTGTGGGCTCAGTCTGGCATTTAACCTTCCTTTGACTATCTCAGTGGAGGAAAAAAAAAGCCCGCTGATGTCTAAAGGCAAAATGTTTCAGAGCGGCATTTGAGTGGGACGCAATCTCCCATGCTCGGGTCTTTTGGGAAGTGCCTGAGTTAGGAATTCATAAGCACCTCTTGAACTGCAATTCACGGCATACCAAGAGACGCTTAGGTGGCTCTGATAAGGATTATTAAGTACAGAGTGAGACCTTGCTCATGTACCACGTAACATATTAGATCTCTCTTGCTGGCAAATGAACCGACCCCAGCTCCGCACCACCCTTGTATTAACTGTGCATAGCTGGAGCGGTGTGGTTTTTCCCCAAATGAAATTTAAATATTTGTGAAATACAAAGCGATATGCTGAGGGAAATCCCTTGCATTCAGACTAATTCAACTATCAATTTCAGGAGCATACCGTGTGACAGACATGCACACTGTACTAGGGAGTGCAGCTAGGAACATCTGAATTAGGTGCTCTTGCCAAAATAAGTATTTGTAAATATTTATAACTATGGGGATTCCTGCATATGTTTAATGTCACTGCTTCCACTATTTATGAAGACTACATAAATGTTCAACTGTACCTGTTGTTAGTGTTGCTGGTGCTCCTTTAGCATATATTAATATTAATAAATGTAATAAGGAGAATGTAGAGTATTTCCAAGTATTTATCAACGGTCAGCTAGCTGTGAGGACTTGGCGGTGCAGTGGATTTTGCCATCCCATTCCTCAATTGTCTTCAGTTCTCAAGCACGTCTACCTAGAACAGGGACTGACACCTTATCAGCAAGTGCACTGTCAACCTCCACTGCACAAAGAAACCTCTTTTTAAGCAAAGTGGAGCTAAAACTGTTTCCTTCAGGCATAAAAACAAGTGGAAACAGTGCTCCAAAAATCTTCCATCAAACTCAGCCCAGAAGCCAGCCAGTGTCCTCCTGGGAAGTGCGTGGTGCTGACAGCAAAGATCCCATTTACCAGAAAGAACGAGAACGTATTTCATGGCGACACGTTGCATTAAGACTTCTATAACCACTTCTCAATTTGCTAAACTAGTAGCAAGAACGTGGGTCCTTCCTGCATCTCAGTAACTTGCAGGTACTACCTTATTCTTCTCGAAGCCACTGCTCTCTGCCCATGCTCCTCTGTTTCCTCCTTCTCACACAACAGTCATTTTAAAGGTGTTTCTGTCATTTACTTCACACGCCACGGTCAAACTGATTAAAATCTGCAAAGCAGGAGAGGTTTTGAAGCTTAGACTATGGCTCCTAGGTTTTTATAATATATATTTTGAATAGCTTACTGCAATTAGTGGAAGGCAGCATAAAACTATTTGTACCCAGACAGCTCATCCTTACTCATGCAGTTAATCACAGATGCAAGCCTGGGTTAACAACAGTTGGCATACTTATTGTTGATAAATGTTTCCTGGGATCCAAAGCAGCTTAGTGTTGCATCCAACTCCTAACTTGCATCTTGATCTATGCCAGAGATCACCTGCTGAAGGTGTTCCAGCATGGTGGGACATCACTCCAAGCACTTCTGCTGCTCTTTGTATTTGCAGGAGATTCCTCCTTTCTCCCAGCACAAGGCAGCTAGGGTACGAAGGAACACAGATGGAAAGGCAGCCTGATCCTCCAGCTATGGGTCAGCATTCCTCCCCACCCGTACACATGTTTCCATCTCAGCAGAAGGTCATGCTGGCACCATCCAGCCCGTCATAAGATTGCAGTCTGAGGACTTCTTGCAGGCAAGCTCCAAGACATTGTACAACTACTTCACCTGCCATCCCTGAACAACAGGTTCAGGGCTTTGATGGAGGCCCTACCTTCAAAGAAGTTGTAAGGATGTGTAAGTAAAATACTAGCTTCAAACCCGACAACTTAATGCTAGACAAGACCAAAAAAATCCCAACAAAGCAGATCTCAGCACCCCCTGAACTTGTACTCTTAAAGGCTGAGCTAAGGCACAGCCCAGTAAACACTTTCACAAGATTCATGTAATTGTCCTCTCACCTAGCAGGCAGTGAGGCTGGGCTTTTGGTGCAGATAGTGGTTTTAAGGCAAATGATCTGCCACCTGCTTTGGCAAAATTCTACTGTTTTGAGGGGTTCAATCAGGTATTTAAAATTATCTGGAGTTCAGATTCTGTAAAAATAAAGGAAAATTGTAGGTGATGATCAAGAAAGAACTCACCAACACACCTACACATCAAATCATCTCTGAAAAATCATCAACTATGGGTGGAAGCAAAGCACAGATGTTGACAGATTTCTGGGAGAACTGTTGTATTGGGTTATTTTAGAGCGATCTCAATGCTGGACATTCCTTTGGCTGGACTCTCTGCTTCATCTTCTCTCCATCCTGTTTACTGAAGTCTCAGGCTGTGGCTCCAGTTTCAGGATTTGCTCTCTTGGCTCCGTCATGGCGTGTTTCAGATATCTCCTGGAGCACCGGAGGCTAGTTAGAATTAATCAGTTGTACTGGGATATGAGGGGCGGGGGGTGGGTGGGGGGGGGTGGGGGGGAAGTTGTGGTTTTCAGCAGAAGCCAAGACACAGAAATCTGAAAGCACAGCTCAGAAGAATGAAAGTCTATCATTTCTTTTCTTGGACACATCAGCGGCTGAACATATATTCGGCGTGCCCCTTCCAGCTATCAGGCAGTCTGACAGCAAGCAGTCCTGTGCCAGAAGTTCCCGTGGGCAGCATCTCTTCGCTGTGCAGGGAAATGATCCTTCCCAGCCGACAGCTTCCTGGGCAAGAGACTGATCTCGGTTAGACATATCCTACTGAGAATGTCTGGTGTTCAAGTTTATGAGGCTCAGATGTCTCCAGGAAAGAGAACGATGGTTATGTTCCCTGATTGCCAGCTCTAGGTGAAAAGATCTCACGTTATAGGTTTGGCACAGCTTATATATGGATATGTAATTTTGTATTCTAGTTTCCTTCCCATGCCATTACTACTCATCTCTCCTAAAAGGCTGAAAGCTTGCACAGCAGCTTCGTCCCTCTAAGCCCTGAATATCTGCAAAAATAAAGCACTGGGAATGCATTCGTGTGTGCCTTTTGCTCCCTGACTGCCACTCCAGTCTAGTTTTTAGCATTCCTCCAGAAGCAGAGTATCCAAGAGCCTTTCTAGAAAGCAGTGAGTTCCATTCATAGTATCCAGCATATTCAGTTCCTATTCCTGTTTTCCCTGCTAAAGGTGAGGAAAACTCTTCTGCATATGCCTCTGCTGTGCTTTGCATGGTTGTTATTATTGAAGGGGAGGATAGATCCGTACACCTTGCACCAGGAGCAGGGAACATCCATCCAAGCATGGATGGTAATACGGAATCTCTGTAAATCAAAGAACCTTATAAATTGTCCTCTAAAATAAGGAGCCCCGGATGTTTAATGATAAATGAGATTTTATAATGCCATAAGCAATCAGACCTCAGTCCTCAGAGGAGCAGTTATGTCCTTTGTGAACTGTTTTGGGGTGTAGGGATCAGAGGAGTTGGAATTAGGCTAAAACCAGTATTAGGAGTGGAGATGTAAGATAAAGAGATCCTATAATGGGACCAGCTAGAGGAGCCACCACTGCATTTTGGTGATATCAAAGAAGGAACTATGAATAAAGAAAAGGAAGAGCGTGACTGCATCCACTGATCCACCATTCCCAATCACCCATGTGAAGGAAAAGTGACCGAACCAGAAAGTTGGCAGAGATGGGAGGCCTCACCGAAGTGCTCCTGCTGGGCTTCTCAAACCACCAAGTTAAAAAAGGGGGGTGGGAGGGAAGAAAAGCAGTGAAAATGGAGTATTTGCATCCACAGTACCGCTGGCAGCGTGGCTGCTGACACACAGCATCAGCTGCCATTACTGTGTGATTTTGGGTTCAGCTCCATGCGACAGCGGGTGGACATGGGGGTAAAGCAGATTGCAAAGTGCTGCTCTTCGTCTGACACGAGGCAGTGACAGCCTCAGCACCCGCGGTGCCCAGAGGAAGGCTGCAGGCTAGGAACAAATGTTTAACATCATCTGATGCTCGTGCGAGCCCAGCAGAAGTGTTGTGTTTAAAGGTAACATGCCATCAATGCAAATACCAAATACTTATCATTTTTATACACCACCACTGCCAGTTAAACAGGAAACAAAAGGAGATTAGTCCAACGTTGTTCACATTGTGTGTACGTGAGTGAAGTTTTTCACAACCTGATTTATGTTTTAAATGCAACTTCATTCTCCCATACACCAGCTCAATGTTGTTAAGAGACTATATTCAGCAACAGGAATTACAAGTTTATGAATGTTAATTTATCAGCAACAGCAATATATTAACAGGTCAATATTCCCAGCATAATAGCAGGATCCACTTGGGTATTTCTTTACTCCTGCCCTGATTCTCTATGTGTTCTCTTTGACTACTTCCAATCTATTTTATCTAGTTCAAAAATAAGATAAAATCAGAGTTGAAAATTCCCATGTGAACTGAAAAATATTCCTTCTGCTGTTTATTTTGAAATTCCAAATTGAATAGAGATCATAAGGTTTCTGGCTTTTTTTTTTAAAAAAAAATATTCACTGTGCCCCACACGCATTTTGCTGGGTGACAAACTTATGCTACAAAGGATGAAAGAACAGAAATTTGACCACTTCAAAAGCTGTTCAGACTCCACAGAAAAAGTGAGCATGTGCTACTAAAAAAAAGATCCTGTTATCTGTCAGCCAGTGAACTCTGCCATTTCTGCCATTTACGTCAGACATTCAGCTTTCAGAACACCCATAAGTCAGCCCAATTGAACTCCCAACTTCACAAGATTAATTAACAAGAAAATGCACTGCGTGAATGTCTCTTCTTTGGCTTCACCAAAGGAATGTGGAGCAGCCGAGTACCAGGGGCAACAGACTTTTCATCTCCCACTGCTGATGGCTCAAAAAACCTCGATATTCTGCTCGAAAGCTGTAAGCTCCAAAGCAAAGAGACTGGTACAAGGAGGACAAATCCGGCTGTACCAGCGGACTCCATGGACACCAGTACAGGGACTCACAGGATGAAAGCCACCATGTCCGCTGACTGCAGTGAGATCTGAGACTTCACTTTTGACTGAGGTTTTTGCATCTCAAACACTGGTTTACGCACCTCAAAAGTGGGAGAAAACTGGAGTTCTTGTTCTGCTCCTTCCTCCCAACAAACCATGGCCCATCTCAGAAGAAACCAAAAGGAAATATGCTTCTTTTACCAGTTTTGAAGTAGGTTTGTAAGAACCAGGGCAGACAACCTTCCTGGCTGAGCAATTCAGCTTCAGTCCAGAAACCACCAACGCTAGGTAGGAAGAAACTCAAATTAAATCAGCCTGCTGCATGACTACTTCAACTGAGAGATGGGGCTTACAGATGTCCAAGCTGTTGTCTGAATGTGTTGACACTACCCACCTCTCTGCACGCAGATTTGTCCTCATCATTCTTGGAAAAGATCTTGAATTGAGGCTGAGGAAAGTCACCTCCCACCCTCCAAAGACAGCAAATACTCTGATCATACTAAAGCTTTCCTTAGGGTTACTTCTGTCAGAAGTTTTGCAGGATACAGGTCTAAGTCTTGGAGCCAGCTCCATGAAACAGAAAAACGAGGCAAGGTCACCGAAAAAGAACAGGAAGCCTTCTAGAAATAGCAAGAGAGCACAGTACAATACATTCAAGTAGTAACAAGGCACAAAATGTTCAGTCTGTTTTTTTACCACCAACTGTACCCAGCCGCAGCTTTCTAAGATGAATAATTCTATCATGTCAAAATACAGACAGAGGTGGACACCTGGTATCTCCTCGCTTTTTAAGTTTCTCTTGAAACCGATGCAGGCTGTAAGAAATGGGCACTCTGCAGAAGAGCGGCACAAAACTGAGCGAAGGGAGTCCCTCTGCACTGGCTGCAGCAGGCAGGAAGGATGGAGCAGACACGCTCAGCAACAGGAGCTGGGGTATGGGGGATGTGGTAAAATGGAAGTCTGCCCTTCCAGAGTCCAACATGAGCAGCAGGTCACAGGGGAAAGGGGATGCTTTGCAGGAACCAAGGCACTACCCTTCAGCGTCCCTAACCTGGGGGTATGGGGAAGGTGCTACCTAGTGCAGCTACACGGGTGAAGCAGATGACACCAACCCCATCAGTGGATTTGAAACAAGCACATTTTTTCCTGTAAAGTAGGAACTGTCATGGAGAGGCCACCAAAAAGAGGCTCTAGGCACTGTCAGAGCTACACTGAAAGCAGCCACGCTAAAAGACAATGTGATTTGTGCCCAATGAGCTATCCTACAAGCAAACCTGTCATTCCAAGGGCAGGTGGCTCCAAATGAAAGCAAACAACAGTTTCTCACTTTAGCATCAACACGACAGTTATTAAATGTAGTCATCTTTGGGGAAAAAAAAAATTACATTTGCTTTACAGCATTACAAAATCTATCCAGAAGATTCCCTGCAAGACTTTTACTCTCCAAAACAAATATAAGGAGTGGCCAGAGAGTTTGACCCCATGTCTCCCAACACAGGGCTAACACCTCAGATGCGTTACCACCTCTCAGTCAGGGCTTGGAAGCTATGCTGATGAAAAAAAAAAAAAAAGTCATCTAAAACCAGCAAAAACTAATAAAACCACTTCATCAGGCTTTATCTGAACATTGCTATATATATAAATCCAATATCTGAAAACATTCCACATATTTTTATTTACTGGCATAAAGCCATTAAGCAGCATAGCATACTGCTAACTGTAGGAAATCGCTGTACTGTTAAAAGAAAAAACAAACCAATTTCAGAATCCCTCCTCAGTGAACATCTTTACAAAGCTCCTTTTGCTGTTGCTAATTAGATGGAAAGCCATGACTTCTCTGAACACCCTGTATACATTGCATGTACAGCCTAGCACCACCTCTGGTACTGATGCACACAAATATCCTTTTCTCAGATGATGGGAAAACCGGGAATAGCATTGTGTGACAGAATTAACAAGTTTGCATGTCTCCAGGTTAGGATTTCAGGTCCATGAGGAGCTGTGAGGCTCAGCTGCTTGGCTGTGTTGCTATCCCATCACCATCAGGACTCTTCTGGTGTCTGTTGTCATGTGCTAATGCTGATGTGCGTCAGCATCCTGAATAAGTTTCCGGCTTTAGCTATAAAACAGCCAGAGCTGGGAAGAGCCCTGCTCTGAGCTTGGGCAGCACAGGGACAGAAGAGATTAACCGCACTACCCACCACATCCTTCACTCCTCTGCTGAGCTCACACCTCCCAAGGTGCCTCTCGCCCTGCCAAAGTGCGGATTCTATCCCTCTTCAATCATCTCGCTCCGGCCCTTGACCAGGAGGCAAATGGAAAAGCTTTTGGTAACTTCCAGCTGATCTTGGCCGGGAATGAGTGACTCACAAAGGAAAAAATTCACTGCCGATTCCTTTGCAATCAAAGGTCAAGGAAAGCTCACACTGGGACCTGTGGAGAGGCTTTCCACCGCCTCACCAGCAATGACCCAGACACCAAGCTCCTTATTCCATCATTGTTTTTGTTTAGGAAGGCAGATTTGAAGGCTATAAATATTGTTACACATCTGGCGAGGCACGCTGGAGCGGAAAATCTGTCTCCCTGAAGGTAGGCAGCTACAGGAGAGAGGAGCTGTCACCCTTGCCTCCAGCCAGCCCGCAGCAGCCTCTGGTGCTCATCAGCTCTGGCTTCTTTTCCCGCACCACTTTCAGATGTCAAGCCTCAGCAATCTGCAAAGCTGCACTGGAGTTGTGAAAGACAGTTTTCCCTATTTCCGTATGGTGTGAAGTCTTCATAAGGCTCGGCTTATTTTCCCTAAACATGTCAGGGTTTTCTCGTCTGCATACAACGATCCCGCTCCCTCCATGTGCCGAGCTCTGTGTCCATCATCTTCTTTTCCATATTATTTCACTTGTAGCCTAGCCCTCCAAATTGCAGAGTCTTCTGGAATTTGTCACCTTTATGTGGAAGCCATATCTTCCAAAACACAATGTCTATAAAAGCAAGGACTGCTCGGGGGGACACAAGGGAACGGATCACACGTGCAGGCAGACTGCAGCCATCCCATCATCTTCTCCTCTTGCACTAGGTCAGAGGATTAAAACCAGGCAGCCGGAATAAAAATAAGTTCTGGAAAATGCCAAAACTTCAGATTTCAACAGGAAAAAGTTATCTACTTGAAAAGAAAAACAAGACAGACATTTCAGCATTTTTCAAGCCAAATTTCATTTACTTAAGACGACCTTAAGATGTTTCTTACACTAGTGCTTTGCTTGGGGGTGGGAGAGATGTTCCCCTCTACTTAGTTCACAGCGAATCAGAACAGTTCCTCTGCTCACAATGACACCACAGTAATAGAAGAAAGAAAACAAACATAAAACATGACTCCTCCTGTACTAGCTAAATGCATAAGATGTAAAACAAGTAAGCTCTTAAAACCCTCATAGCGTTGCTTGCTGTAACTTAGCAATGCTGGCTGTATATGTCTGCCCAAAATACAGAAGAGCTGCTTAAATGCATCAAAACTATTTTTTACTTTTTATAACAGATGTCCAGCCACTGTATTCCTGTTGACAAAACTATTCAACATCTATAGGTGGAAGACTACAAAGGTACTTAAACCTGAATGTCTTGACAAAAGAGGGATCCAATGCAATATTTGCTGTGCATGCGTAACTGTACGGACACGCTGCTCTACTATATCCAAAACATGCTTACTATCTAGGAATTCTAAGCACTAGGATTTAGAAACAGGCGTAAGGGTAAAGCACAGAAAATGCTGCTCAAGTACAGGAACAGGTGAACAAATAAATCAGAGAATCCTAGAAACATTTAGGTTGGAAAAGACCTTTGAGATCATCAAGTCCAACCAATAGCCCAGCACTGCCAAGCCCACCACTGAACCGTGTCCCCAAGCACCACAGCTGCACATCTTTTAAACCCCTCCAGGGATGGTGACCCCACCGCCCCCCTGGGCAGCCTGTCCCAGGGCTTCACCGCCCTTTCGGTGGAGAAATGTTCCCTCAGACCCAACCTAAACCTCCCCTGGCGCTGCTTGAGGCTGGTTCCCCTTGTCCTGCCGCTCGCTCCCGGGGAGAAGGGACCGACTCCCACCTCGCTCCGGACACGCTCCAGCCCCTCCGCGTCCCGCCTGACGTGAGGGGCCCGAAGCTGCCCCGGGGCTCGAGGGGCGGCCGCACCGGTGCCCAGCGCAGGGCACGCTCCCTGCCCCGGCCCTGCCGGCCACGCCGCTCCGGACACCAGCCAGGGCGCTGCCGGCCGCCTCGGCCACCCGGGCAGGCCGGGGGCTGGTGCCCAGCCGGCCCCAGCCGCCCCCCCCGGGCCCTTTCCCCCCGGCCCTGCCCAGCCGCTGTGCCCCGGCCTGCGGCGCTGCCTGGGGCTGGGGTGACCCGCGGGCAGGGCCCGGCGCTGAGCCCTGGGGACCCTCACACGGTGGCCTCGGGCCCTGGGCCCAGCCTGCCCCCTGCCCCTGCACAGCCCCCTGCCCCGGGCAGCCCCGCGCTCCCCCGCACGGTGCTACCCCAGGCTGGCTGCGGGGCCACCACCCCCTCGCCCAGACCGTCGATAGAGGCGTGAAGCAGGGCCAGCCCCAAGCCCCAGGGAGCCCCGCATGTGCCCGGTGGCAGCGGGATGTGACTCCATTCCCCACGGCACTGCGGGCTCAGCCACGCCGGCTCTCACCCAGCGCAGAGCATGCCCAGCCCGGCCGCTTTCTCCAGGAGATGCTGTGGGAGACTGCACCAACGGCTTTGCTGAGGCCCGGGCAGACACCGTCCACAGCAAGCCCACTCTAGTCATCAATCATTACATACAGTCTTAACCCACGGAAATCTGGGCTGGTGTAGGTTCCCCCAAGCCTTTTCTTACCCAAAGTGAGACTTCACCTCCACCTGAAGAAGAAACTTGGGAATGAATGTTTGTAAAAGTGATGGAGAGACGACACCTTCATTACAATACCGCAAACCCGGGCTACAAACCAGTTCCAGCTGAAGACTCACACTACATCGCTCAGCCTTAACTATTGCTGCATACTGAACACCTCACTTTGGAGACAAGACTAATGAAATTCTTAATCTCATCAGTGACGCCATAAGCCAATCATCAAATGAAGCTAACTTATTTTGAGCTCCCAAAGAGGATGTCAAGAGTTTGCTGTTTCCTTCATGTATTTAGTCTAAAGATTCAGTGTTTGCGTAAACAGAAAAGATGACAGACCGCATCCCCATGCCAGACATGCCCAGCAGTAGCACAACTGCTTAGACCGTTCACAAAACAGGCAAGTTTGCATGCTGTGCTCTCCCTGCCCATGGCAGCAAAAGATGAGAGAAGCAGTAGAAAGCATTTCCTTGATCCAATTTACGTGCAAGAGCAAGGCCCCCCTTGCACGTGTTGAGCAGCACGGTGTGCATGCGTGTATGTGCACACATGGGATGTTTACTAGGCACCCTGAGGAGCTGTTTTTTAAAAAACACGTGAATTTCTCCAAAAAGAGCTCTGCATCTGCATTTAGCACTATTTCCATACCAAATTTTACAGTTCTAGTGCTTCACTTACACAGGATGAATGTTTTTTTTATTCCCTTTAATATCTCTCCTTGCTTTTTTCATGAGCCATAAAGGGGCTGGACAGCTCAAAGCTCAATTTCCAAATATGAGATCATAAATTTTAGTCCTCTGGATAAAATAATAGCTTCTCTGCACCTACAGTCACTGGACTTAAAGTTGCCAGTTTCTGAAAATTGGTTTAACCTGAAAGCCACCTAAATGTTGGCTGCCTTATGAACAAAAATGCAAGAAGTATGTTTTCACAAAGAAAGTGCATCATAATTACATGTCGGTGTATGGTTTTAGGTTTATTTTCTTTGTGAGATAGCATGTGGTTTATGTCAATAATGTGCTGTTTTATTTTTAAAGCAATTCTGGTCACAATGACACACTTCCTCCTATTGGAGATCACCTTGCAGGTCATTCTTTTCATACAGGATTGTATCATTCCTATTTTAAGTTTTTCATCTAGCCACGCTTAAACATTCAAGGAAGAACTTAATTACCTAATGGTTTAGATATACTGTGCTAACTGGCTTCTCAAAATCAGATCTCTACTTCCTTCTAATGCAGACTTTTACCAGAATCGGTCATAGCTTTAACATAAATGAGAGCAAATATTTTCCTATCATCAGTGCTTTGAGCTTGTCCATTAAATCTGAATGACCCTTTCTTATTTTTGATAGACAAATACCCAAATGCACAAGTAATTACAAGGAAATAATGGAAACATTTGTCACAGAAACTTCCCATTCTTTCTTCTTGAACGTGCTACGTGAACCACAGATGCCATCACAGTTCTTATACTGTTTGTGCATGAACACATACATACAGACACGTGTGTATGCTTACGTAACTACATGCATACAGGCGCATATGTACACTTATAATGTATACACACATATGAGTGTATATCTAAGTGTGTTTACACACGTACATCTCCCCACGCCTTTGTCCTGAAGAGAACGCAGAGGGCCCACTAAGGACACAGGCATTTGCTGTTAATCAGTCTTCAAACAGTAACTGTTCTTACAAACCGAGGCTCATATCTGTGTTTGAAAAGTCTGTAAATAATACACCATTAACTTTTAATCCTGTCTTCCCCACTCTGACATGTATTTTGTATTAAAATGAAAGTTATATAAGGTTGAATTGAGGTTGCTTTTTAATATTACATTAACGCTATTTACCATGTGCAGCGCTAATCCCCCTTTGAAAAGAGAGCATATTAGCAATTCTGAAAGCTTATGTTACCATAGCAATAGTCTATCACTGTGAAATATTTATATAATGTCTAACATTTTCACTATGCAACAGCCATCTTCTAAACTGTACTTCGTACTTATCCTGCGCATTAAGTTTACTCTCCATCCCGTGCGACGGAGCCGTGCACAGCACCCGGCCGGTGCCTAACTTGCACTGTGCAACTCTGAAAAAATCTCATGGTGTGCAGACATACCCGCACCCGCGACACCTGCGGAGACACTAGGGTCCAAACATTTGGTCTGCACCTTGCACCAATGGCATATGCCCAGCACGTTTATATTCTACTCCCAAAGATGTGATATTAGTAACACGTGACCTAAAAGCCCTCCCATTGGGTTAAATTCTTCTGAAATTTCCCAAATCCAGGGAAATCAAGCCACCTGTTGGCAGTGAGGCACAGGACTTCTGAATATATGCAGACAGGTGGATAACATTTAACATGACAGCAGTTTACCTTGCTTCCTCTCCTCCACTCTATCCCCCTTTTACATCTGGGTGCTCGCATCCCTTTACAAAAGACCATTCTCTAAACAGGAGTTACCAAGTCCACCACAGTATCTCTAGCCCCAAAATAAATTAGCCTGTGCATCTCCTCCTTGTGAGGAGATGCTTTCACACGCCACCCAGCACAGGGCTGCCCATCACTTACTTTGATGTGCTCATGCAGCTGGGCCTCGTGCTGCCGGGAGAGCTGCTCGTGCTGCCGCTGGAACTCAGCGATGAGGATCTGTCTCTGGATCTGCTGTTTTTGCTTCAGTGCCAGGAGCTCCTGCTGCAGTTGCTGTTCCCGCAGTGTCGGCTCCGTCACAGGCATGGAAAACTGGTGGTCCAAGCGCAGATCCATTGGGACTGAAGTCGGTGCAACTTGCAAGGGCAGTGCTGTGGTCACATCAACTATGTGAAAACACAAGAGGAGCGATAAGTGTATTTCCCCTTCACACAGGGATCTAAGTCTCATACTGTGCCCAGCAAAGACCTTGAGGAACCATGGACTGAATCAAGAACACCACCATTAAACTTGCACCATTTTTTTAAATGATAAAAAAGCATGACAGGAGTTCAGAGTTCAAGAAGTTTTCCTCCAGCCACCATCTCCTATAAATGTGTGCTTTCTAAAAGCAAAGGACTTCAACATCACCCTCCTTGATACCATTCATACCATTCTATGTATATGTGTTCAAAATGTACACCTCTGTTCCACACTTCTAGCATCACTTGAAATAAGAAGGATAAAGATTAATCTAAGACTTCACAGAAAGGATCAGTCTTGACTTACAATGGATCAACTGACTCCTGTGGTCAGGAACACAAGGGTCTCAAATTTAAGAAATTTATGCAGAAAAACACTATGTGCAGTACCCTTTATAACCAGTTCTGGAAAGAAGCTTAGCCAAAAGCTAACGGGTAATGAAGCATCTAGGAAAAATTGTTAAGTGCTTTGGTGACAGACTAGACTTACGCACTGCAGCCACCAGAAAGGTGCCAACGGGTCTCACAGGCAGCAGATGCAGAGCAGAGCAGGCAGTGATAGGAAGCAGGTGCCCCAATGGTGACTACGCAAAGACTTGCCTGTCACTCAAACACCAAGTGGGACAAACCTGGAGCACAACCAAAACTAAGGCAGACAACAGTACGTGTACCAAGAGATGTATGCTACAGGAAGAAAAAAGGGAAAACTATCACCTTGATTATCTGTATGGTAAAGATCAGTTCTTTGCCTACAGAAAAAGCATAACCCTGAAGACAAGAGGCTTGTCGTAAAACAGGGCAGCAGCAGACAACTACAAAAAATACTTCTGCAATAACTGAACTCAGCTTGTTTCCATGAAAAAAAAAGAATTTCTGCCATCTCATGAATGACTAAAAAATTCTAAATTCCACCTGAATGACAGTTCTGCGTTTCACACGTACTCCATACATTTGCCACATTCAATGCGTCTCTCTACAAGGCAATCACTCAAGTAACTCTTCCCGTACTTTTGAATGATCATCATCTGTAGAATGAAAAAGGCTAATCCTTCAAAAACATTGACATTCAAAAAAACTGGAAAATAAAGATTGTGGGTTTTTTCCTTGGTTGACTGAGGTTTTTATTTTATCTAGCATTTTATTTTTTAATATTTAAGATATGTTTGTGCAAGGTTGGAGGGAGCATCAGTAGCATCACCGAAGCTGGATCACATCTGCTATGACATCTACTCCACCTGAAAGAGTTACCCGGGCTTTGCCCAGGAGCCTGCAGCTCCTGCGCACGCCTGGGGAAGGCTATGAGATCTCACGGGGGTAGAGATGCTGTGCTATACAAAACCATAGGTACCATGAGGCCAGCCCCAGCAGAACAGACATCCTTCCAAAGCAAAGGTAAAGGCAGTATTACTACACAAAAGCTGATTTCTCCCTGCCTACAAATTAAGTAGCTGGTGAAATAAACTCCCAATTCAAAAGGAAAAAGCATGGAAAACATTTAGGAACTGTAAAAGGCTTAAGGAAAAGTTTTACTAAGATGCACTGCCAGCTTTTAGCACCTATATGTTGCCCATGAAAACAGTACTTGAAAAGGAACTTTCATTTTATACAAAATTAAACTCATATTTCACTTCAAGCCTGATCATTAAACCCTAGGTCTGATTTCAGCCACCTCCTCAAGGATGTGAGAGAGGAGTGCAGAGTCCTTCCAAGCAGCGTGTCCTCAGAGGTCACCTGGAATCAACTGTAATTGTTAGAAATAAACGAGGACCCTGCACTGAGCGCGGCACGCAGCCCTGCTCACACAAGCCACTTCACTGTCTCCCTTCTGTGCCATTGCCCAGAGCTCTGAGCACGATACCCAGCAAATGCCCATGCCTAACCTCTGTCAGGACATTAGCATCATCAACCTCAGAGAAACAGTTTTAATAGGGTTCTCCCCAAATGCTATCCATTTATTTCTTTGGCAGTAACTGAGAAATGCATAACAAGCTGATGCTGGTAAAATCTGAAGCTACATAAAGCACAGGTGCACAGAAAAATAAAATTAAAATGTATAGAGGAGTAATTCAGAAAAATCTGGGGTGTTTTGCCCGGCTGCCAAGGGCAAAGACACAGTGCAGGGACAGGGACCACTGGAAAGGCAACTCCATCCTAGACAGTGGCTCCTTGGAAAGGGGGATGTTGGGCAAAGTGGTGGGGTTTTAAAAAGCACAGCCAGGCCAAAGCTGCTGGAGCTCAAGAGGGAAAACAAACGGGGTGGGGGGGTGGAAAGGAGAAAAAATAAACTATCACATACCAAGAGATGAATGTAGAAATTTTGCTCAGTCTCCACAAGACCAATTTCAGGGAGAACATCATCACTTCTTCAAAAGCAGAGAAATATTGTTTAGTAAAGAAATACAGCTTAGTGTAGGAAATCGAAAGCACGGTAAAAAAAAATAATCATTGCTTTTATTTGAAAATAAAGATGCAAAAAAGAGGGGAGAGAGCGTTACAGAGAGTAACTGTCTCTGAGCTGAGAGATCTGAGTTGAGTTTCTTAACCTTTCTGGAGAAGAGAGACCATGGTTTTGTGTGCCCCACAGTTGGTTGTTCCTCTGGAAAGCCCCGGTGCCCAGGCACTGTGAGGCTGGGAAAGCAATGCCACCCACCCACCCACCCAGGACCTCAGCAGACACCTGGTGCCCTGCCACACTGTCCCTCCTGCCCAAACACCCTGCGGGCAAGTCCTGCCTGCACCCACACGGTGCAGGGGCCACCTCCCGCTCCCCATCACTGGCTCCATCACATACGACCCCCCAAAGCAGGCAGCAGGGTTGCAGGAGCACAATACGTGTGGAAGTGCAGCATGCTTCCCCCTCCCTACGCTCAGCTTATGCCAGGGAGGAGGAGACTTTTTTTTTTTTTTTTTTTTTTTAAATGGAAACATTTTCTGCAAAAGGTCACATTACTGGAAGTGTTGCTATTTTTCAGCCCACAAGCTCTTCCCTCCACTTCCCTATTGTTTTCCTTCCTGTGGCCTTTTCTCCACTCCCTTCTCTCCTCCGCAGGACCAGAGCTGGGATGTCTTGCCACAGATCGCCAAGCCACAGCCAGGGATTTCAGGGAAAACACCACGCTCTTGCCTATAGATAAGCATTCAACACTCCAAGCAACATGCTCCTAAACCTTCCTTGGTAACGGACGGTGCTTTCCTACGTGGTTGGTACCGTGGTCAGCCCCTTCCCATTCCTGCCCACAGAGCATCCCTATGGCAACTGCTGCAGCCACTCACACAGAAAAAACTCTTCATCTGTTTTCCCCGCACGCGAGTGGGAGCTGACAGCTTGAAACCAGCCCTGTGGAGGCTCTCTCATTTCACAGACTATTGCTTCAGAACCTTCTCAACTTAGATGCAACGCTTTAAATTAGATCCAGGTTTGCCATGATTTCAGAGTGACAGACCATTTTGGATTCCTCCAGTACTGCTCACGCTCAGGCAATCCCATAAGGGCCCTGTATCTATAAGGTACCGGCCCTAGCAGCACGATATATGGGGCAAAGGAGGCAGTCCAAACCCATCAGGTGTCCCAAAGACTGTGGGAAATGGGACATGTCCTGGAAAAGTAAGAGAGTAGAGTTTCCACGTCAGCAAAAATCCCCTTACTATGCTGGATGTATATGGAAAATAAGGGGGGAGAGCGAGAGAGGGAGAACAAAAGAAAGTCCTAATGTGTACTAACAGGTATTTGTACAAAACAAACAAAAAAGCCCACAAAAAGCAATCCACCTTCAAGAATATGATGCAACATGGCTATCAAAATTCCATTTTAACCTTCTGCAAATGGATATTATAACCTGAGCATTACTAATGTAATCACCGTATGTTACGAAATATGCACAGTAACTATTCGTGGAATAGCAGCAATTTTATTGG
The DNA here is from genome assembly GCF_023638135.1 of Falco biarmicus. NCBI lineage: Eukaryota > Metazoa > Chordata > Aves > Falconiformes > Falconidae > Falco > Falco biarmicus. Next base: position 7,532,273 of record NC_079295.1, on the reverse strand, counting down.
GTGGCAAATCTAGGGGAACTCCATGGATGGCCACAAGATTTCACCAGGGGCAGCAGCTTTCCAGCACTAATTAGTTCCACCTTTAAAAGAAGCGGAAACAGATCTGCACAACTCTGCTCGGTCCTACCCCACCAAATCAAACCCCTAGTGTTCACTTCAACCTAAGGACGCAGACACACCTGACCACCAGCAATGCACGGAATCCACGTGGAAATGTTACCCAGGCAAGTGCTGGACATGGACACGAGCACTGAGTTGCTGGAAATCTATTACTCCTCCTCTTCCCAAATTTATAGACAAATCCCCCAGAGCTCCAAAACTCCCCGAAGATAGTCTTGAGTATGATTTAATGCAACTTTATAGTCCCCAAGGCTCCAGGAAAGCTTGAAACAGTTAATCCTAGAGGATCAAATCCAATGAGTCAGTAAACTAAACAGCGCAGCGGGCTCTGTGAATCACAAGCCTTTTAAATGCATTGACTATTTTTATGTCCAGCCAAAGATTTCTGAGCACCTGGCAATAACATCTCCCATCTTTTATACATGTGGACTAAAGGTCAGCGTTACTGGTACAGAGGCAGCAGTCACTCTCTCCCGCTCACCCGGTCTCTATGTAAATCTGCTTATCTTCAATATCGCTCACTGAATTTGTCAATGCTCTTTAGGCTAAATGCAATTTTCCTTGAAATCTGCCTGTGTTTTCCTACATGCACCTTTTATGATCCAAACACCGTGTTTTCTAAAAGCAGAAAGTAAAAGCTTTACAACATGTTAAAATAAATCCAACTTCAGCCAGAAGGAACACACCACTACCTGCGACCATTACTGCTTGTGATAAATGACTCCTCGTAAGAGCCTTAACTTGCACCGTGGTGGGTAACGGTCCTGAGAAAACTTGACGAACCTCCCATTTCCCACCCAACGGGACTCATGCCCCTGAAACACCCAATGTGCGGGCACAGGGCGCCAGCTGCAGAGATCGCGACCACAATTCCCATTCAGTCTCGGCGGAGGCTGCGTCATCCCTGGCTCTTACTATTTCAGTCTCAAAAAAACCCCCTATTTGAAATGCCATGAGTTGCCCACAGAAGCGGCATGTGCTTCTGACCTACAGAGCCCTCCCGAAAACAATAAAACCTTCTCTGCTTAATGAACACATCATCAAAACAAAAAAGCCTGTATTCTTATGAATATTTTATGGTAGACTAGAAAATTGCTTTTATAGGTTCTGCCTTGAGAACATATTAATACAATCAGATTCATGACGTTAGCAAAACACAAAGACTATATTCAGACTTCTAATGAGAAATGCCAAACTCATGAATTAGAAGACAAGATCGCGATTATGAATAATAAACTATCTCATGTTCTCCCTGCTTTTTCCCTCCCTGTAGGAACAGAAGGAGAAAACAGGAGGATATTTTTTTTTTTTACCTAGGCATGCACAGATTAGGGTTTTTTTTAGTTTTATACCAAGTTAGAAACACTCTGCTGGTTTTTCCCTCCCAAAATAAATGAAACATGGCTATGCATCAAAGACTGCCTGCATGTTGTATGTTAATTAAGACCTAAAATCATTCTAGTCCCCATTGATTGCCGGCACAGAGCGGCCTTGTGGTTGAGATTGTAAATTCAGCATCTCACAGCTTGCCCATAACACTGCTGAATGGAAGTTATCTTAAACACATTTAAGTTGTTAAACATACCTGCTGTAAACCTGAAATCGAGGGTGCATTTCCTCCAAAAAGTGTTTGACATTAAAATCATTTCACATAAAGGCTGCAGATAAACACATTATCAGAGAAGTCATATGCTGAATATCTTCCACGCTCTAAAATGAAAAACAACTTCCACACAAGTACTGAGCATTTTGGAAGGGATTAAGGGAAAGTGACACTACTTAAATATCTGCATACATAGTTAAATAAAACTAACAGTGATTTACTTCCCCTTCTCTGATATAGCATTTTCATGCAAGTCCTTAAAGGAAGAAAACGTAGCAGGACTGAGTCCTGAAAACACACTAAAATGATGTTAAAACAAAACTTCAGTACCAGACAGACATGGGATATTTGAAGCAAAGATTTAAATTCAGATCTTGTTTCAGCGTAACCTTTACTTAAGGTGAACTTTAGAAATATTTCTCAAAGTAGCTTCTTTTAAAAATCAAATGCTTTTTTCCAGAAAGAACCTTTTTTTTCTTTTTCTGGTTTGTTTTTTGTTTAAATTTAGGCAGCCCAGAAAACTGCCTCTCACATTTGAAATACATCACCTTCAAATGGTGAGTGCATGAAACATTTTCCCTGACACCTCCCTCTCTCCGGCACAGAGCGAGTCCCACTGAATTTGCACAGCTCCTTCCCAGCCGCCCTGCTCCTCTTTACTCGGCAATTCCCTTTGGCTTGAAGGGAGAAATCGCATCACCCTCCTCAAATCTGCTGCAAAACCTGGGGATGAGTGTCTGGTCAAAGCTGGAGGAAGAAAAGCAGGACCCTCCCGGCAGCCCCAGTAGTATATAAAGTACTGACATACCACCAGGTGTCTGTGACAGAGCAAGCTTAGGAGGCAGAGTGCACAAAAACCCGATAAAAGAGCATTTCGGCTCCTACAGTAACTCCATAGTCCCTGGTGCCTTTCCAAATCGCCACACACCAGGGAAGGGATGCTCCTCTGGACGGCTGTGGCTGAACGTCCCTGGCCAGCGCTTTCCAGAAACCATTGACTCAGCTTCTCCCCCCTCTCCGCGCTTGGGCTTTATTTCTAACTAATGAGTTCGCTTTCTAATTACTGGTGTGCAAGCGTTGCCCTCCAGACAGATTCTGCCAATAGCGGCACATCAGCCTTTGAGTACACACAAAAAAATAAATCTGAAAGCAAGAGCCTGTGCTCAGCAACCCCAAGCTCTCGGCTGCTGCCGCTGGAGACAGCCCCATCCTGCCCCACTGAACCAGTGCCATCCCAGCACAGCACAAACTGCAGGACACCGAGCAAATGTGTGCACAGATCTCCCCCTCTAAGCATGATTTTCAGCTCCTTTCATCCCTGGGCAGAAGCAAAAATCATGTGTTCATTCCACAAACTTTATTTCCTGGGGGCTGCCCTTGCTGTCTGGCAACAGCTTTAATTTTTTTATTTTTTTTTTAATCCTATATTTTGCAAAGCCTTCAAATGCCAGGTCGTTGCCAGCAGCAATGACTTCGGCATGTCAGGAGCACAGTGCAGGCAGGCTTCAAAGCCTCGAAACGCCGTTTCTAAAACCCACCGCCTTCATTTTGCTTGAAATCAGCCTCGAAAGGAGGCAAGATGCAACTGCTCGCTCCAAGCACGGCCGAGGGAGCGTTTGCGGTGATTTATTCTGAAAGAAAGACTTGCGTTAATTTGAGCTAGTTGCTAGATTATTATGAATCAAGTCATCGTCATCCCCACCGCGATCTGCCTGCTCTGCCCGTGCAGTGCTGGCAGCAGCGGGCAGGGGTGCTGGCATCCCCTCTGCCAGCCGGCACCGTGGCTGGGCAGCCAAGGCACTCTTTTTCCAGCAGGGCTTCCACTTCCGAAAATGTCAAAACTCACCAAAACACTCAGCGATGGTGAGATCAGAGCTATTAATAGAAACAAGCTACTGCAGTATCTGACTGCAGTGCCAGGATAAAAGAAGCATATTTTGTGTGTAAAGCGGAACAAAGCGGGCGAAGACATGGCACAGCAGCCTCGGAACGCCTGACATTTAGTCGGTTTTAATCTACAGCATGCTACATGCCCTAAATATAAGCAGAAATTAATAGGCAAAGGGAAAAACAACCCACGTTACCCTGTATATTCAGCTTATTCTCTAGAAAAGATTTCACCAGGCTGTGCTAGAGGAGCCCCAAAACTTGCCCAGGATCCCGCACAGGCAGCGGGAGCAGGAGGTCTTGGTAGGGCAGCACCCAGGACACCAACATCCTCTGCAGCACATCACAAGCATCGTATGGGGACAGGATGAAGACATGGTCCTGCCACGCTCCCCCCGCGAATCTGTACCATACCAGGGCAAAAGAAAAGATGATGTGCAGAGCTGGAAAAAGTGGGGTGCTGCAGGGCAGCAGGGAGGACTTCATTATCTCCTCTTTACTTAACTCTTACCTCTACTCTCCCAAAGGCAAGGACCAGGATCCCAAGGGTGTTTATTTTGGGCTAGAATTACGCAACAAGTTTAAGCATCACAGTGCAGCTAGCCTGAAGGACAGCGAGGTGCAGGAGTCAGACCCGTAGTATTTCACTCGGAGATCAGAAGGTAGTCCTCACTTACAGGGACAAGCCAGTCCTCTGTTCACAAGTCTGTGAAGAAAAGCAAGCTGCAGCAGCGCTGGCGATGGAGCCGTCCCTCACAAGCAGGCAGGTCAGTACACCGCAGTCGCCGGTATTTTTCATAGCTTGCTACAGAGCTGCGTGGGTGAATGCAAACGCAGCCTGGATCCTTTCTCGGCACACAAGCTAGGAGTAAACAGCAGCTGAGGTTTCCTACAAGCACCACACATGCTGCAGTTCAGCAAGGGCTGGAGTCATTCCCCGCTATGAGAATATTTCATGCGGCATGAATGGGAACCAAAATTAATCATCGCATCACCCATTGAAACACACTGTGAGGCACTGCACCGTAGGCAACAGATGGAGCTTTAAATGTCACTCACTCATTCATTGCAAAGAAACTTTTTGCTGATTACTACTGAGACCTGAAGACACGATAAGGGCGCAGTGATTCTGGATTTCTATAACCAGATTTTTTGATCCTAATACTTTCCCTGAAAAGATCTCATTAGCATTTATTGGAAACCTACATACAAATTTTATTCATTATAAGAAACCAAAACTTGAAGAGCAAGTCAGTTATTCTACTTTTTCCATCTTAGATTTAAAACATTTAAAAATGTCTCTTTCCTTGAAGAAAAGGAAAAAACACCAAACTACATCAACATCAGACAGAAAACAGTATTTTGTAGTGTATTCCTGTTCACAGCCTCAGAGCAGTGTATCAGAGTTTGGAAAAACGTAAACTTCCTTGGCTAAATACGTGGATCTTACAAGCCAGCTGCTTTTCTGACGGTCCCATCTAAAGCATGGCAAATGACTTCAGCACTCTTGACTGGGGGCCACAGCAGCACCCTGATCTCCTGAGCACCTTCAGCAGGATTCCTGCTGCAGCAGCAAAGCCAAACACTTCACAAATAACACAGGGCAGCGCCAAACACACAAGTCCTTCATGAGAATGTGAATTGTTCATGGCACAGCACATATTGAGAAAGCCAGGAAGAAAACCTTGATTGCACAGACGTATCCAACAGATGAGCCTGTGCAGGATAGAGAATCTCCAAAGGGAGACATTCATGTTCCACCACCTCGTTTTCAATCATTATCCTACTCCATCGTCTTGTTTTAATCAACAACATCTTTAACAAATGAGCATCTTGGATGATGCCAGTGCTTTTAGTGAAATTAAAGATCATGGCATCAACAGAGTCAGCTTGGACTACTACTTACTTTAAACTTCATACAATTGTGGTAAGCCTTTCCTTGCATGCTGGGAGGTAGACAACCAAAACCCCTATGAGTTTCCAGAGGAAAAAGCATCTAAATAAATAAACACCAGAAAACAAAACAAAAAGTATATATCCCTTCTTAAAAGGCATCCCAGGGAATATAATTTCACCTGCCTCCTTGTTTCAAGCATTATCTGGCAATTGAACCTTTTTGATCCATCTGTCTCACTGTGGGCACAAAAAACTCCTCACCTCACCAGATACCCAAGACAAAAAGGCAGGTTGAAGGAAGCTCTGATACACTTCTGAAGGGAGAAATCTACATGGGTTTCTCATATGCTTCTCTCTAGTCTCCCTATGAACTTCCTTCAAGGGAAAGTGATACTTTAGAGAAGAGAATTCAACGTGGAGGAGATGGAGCAGGATCCTGCAAGTCTCATCCTGTCCTGAGATTGCACATAAAAAACTCCCCAGGAGGAAAACAAAGTAAAAAATCTACCCAGCTAGATAGGCATGGGTGAGTTTGAGGGATACACAGCAAATGTGGGGTTATACAAATACCTGGATGTTCTTGCAGGGTTCCCTCTGGAGCCTGCAAAGTGGTGGCCCCTACATCGGCAAGAATACAAAAGCGAGCAGACAAACTAGTGACAGAGCAGGAGAGCCAAGAGTTAAAACCGTGAACTTTCAGGACGAGAGCAGACATCGCATCTCCTCGCTTGGGTGGATCAAGGAAGAATTGTTTTCCCATTATAACTCCTGTCAGAGCACAGTGGTGCCATTCACGTAGACAGAGGGGATCCCGGGGCAGAGTGGGCAAGATGATGTGATGAGAACTGAAGTGAAGGTTCGCTTGCAAGTAGAGATGGTGCCAGCTGGTGAACAGCCAGGCCGTTTGAAAGAGTTGTGTGATAAAAGGAGTTATGGCTATGAGGAAATGCTGTCAGCTTCCTAAAGACATCGAGAGGAGCTGGGAGATCAAAGTCACCTATCTGCTGCTGAGAGGGAAGGCTGGTCCTCTGCCAAAACCACACAGAGAACCCACGGCCAGCCCCTGCTCTCCCGCGCCTGCCGCGTCCTACCAGCTTGCGAGGTGAGGGAAGGGAAATCGTTATGGAGGGAAGGGAATCGTTATCGTTACAAAGGAGAAAAAGCAGCAGCACAAACGTTGCTGAAGGCAGGTCTGGGCACCACCAAGGAAAGCTGCGCGGCGGAGCAGAGGCGGCGCAGCAGTCACTGGGATCAGCAGCTGGTGACGCCACCAGAACGGGAGCTCTAACAAACAGCTCAAGATCTAACTTCCCGATTTATTTTGAAATTAAGCCATGCTATGTTAACTCCCCAAGATCAAAAGAGAAGGCAAAACAAAATTCTTAGAAATTACCTGTTTCATAGTATATGCCGTAATTTTACTAAAGAGACATATTCTGCTCATTTCAAACAACAAATAAATGGTTATTAAGAACAGGCTAGTAAACTCATTTCTGTCACCAGTCAATGGACCCCCAACTGTATGGATAAGCCCAAAAATGTGCAATGCAATTTCCTCCATCATGAAAAAGAAAAAAGAAAAAAAAAAGTCAAAGCAGCAAACCCAGCACCTAAATAGTAAACTGTAAAAGGAAAGCGTTCAGCGGCTCTCAAAAAATCTCATGGATTGCTCAATGGCTGCAGTGTTTTCAGCAGTTTGTTAGAAACCCAGACCCTGGTCCAAGAAGAGAAGCATGTGTTCAAACAGGCAAGTAGCCCACAGCTTTCTGTAGCCCCTCTCTCAGGGCTATTGCTTTCAAATAATCTATATACTCAGGTACCTCGGCTGCATTAGGACCCAGGACGTTACTTGTTACCCATTCAAAATTATTAAGATGTATAGGGGGGGAAAAAACCCCAAACCATCACTATTTTAAGATAACGTTAAACATACGTAGTCTTCTAGAGAAATTCAGACAACTTCAAAGTATTCACATTCCACAACAGCACAGAGAAATCACACCAAAGCACCTTCTCATTTCTGCCAAACACACAGGTGTTGCCTTTCAGTTCCCTAATGCAAACACTACGAAACACTCAGAGTTAAGATTATAATAAAAACCCCACCTTTTCCTTTCCTTTCCTTACTTTTCAAGATGCATTAGGTAAAGTGAATATATTTTTAAATACAGCAGGCTGATAAAGGACTAAGAATAGTTAGAAAACCGTTTTGTTGAGGAAGCCCATTACTGTTAACGTGGGCTAACAGAAAGAGTAAGTCTTTCTGTTGCTATTACCAAAATCCTAAAGGACGATGGATTTTCCCTGCATCCCCCAGCCGAGCAGTACTCCATGCACAACACGGTTTCCCAACACCAGGGGCGACTCTCACTCAAAGCAAGCTTTTTCTTGGCTTTTATGCACAAACCACTGACATCAGCATGGCCTTTTAAATATGGAACAAAAACTCAGCACTCAGTCTGCTGAAAATACCCCCAGCCTTTTAAGACCGGAATATCATTTTCTTTTATCAGTATTGGACAGGCATTGCTTCTTACACACGTGGAGAGCCAGAGTGACCTACAGATGAGTTTTAATATAACGGAACCACAACAATACAATGATTAAGATCCAGGTTTAATTATATTTATATATTTTTACAAGGCATAGTATTTTTTTAAACCCACTCTAAACTTGCCTTCTTAAGTAAAAAACAGGGTAGCAAGAAACATCTCTCTGAATGAATACATTTTTTTTTAAAAGACAACTGTATTTTGCTTCTACAAGCTTCTAAAATTAAAATTCTAATTTTTTTTTGATTAAAGGATGTAAGTTGGTTGCTCACCCCGCTGTGTCTGTCAAGCAGCTTCACAAACGACCTGTTGCGCAGCATTTCAGAAGGCAGTGAAAGGACTGCCACCGCTGCCTGCCCATCCAATGCATGCAACTCTTTACACAACCAGCCGCAATTAAAAGGTCCCTGCCACTGAGAACCACACTTGAACGTCGCTAAACGTTGCTTATATAAATCATAGGTCAAGCATTTAAAATAGCCCTCTCCCACTTTTCCCAACATCAACCAAATGGTGGAGCGCAAGATGGCTATCTCGCCCCCCCCCCCCCCCCCCCCCCCCCAAAGATTGTCCTTCAGCTGGCGTAAGGAGCACCACTGCCAAACACTCACCATGTACAAATAAGGAAAAATTAAATATACAATCGATGCTTTCTAAGGCTCACAAGAAAATTTTGCCTAAAACAACCGCAAACAACCACTTTTTCCCCTCCTGCATCCTTATTATATATTAGATGCCCTACCCCAATTGAAGAGCAATGACCATGACACTCCCGTGCCCCTCTAGGGCTTGGTAGAGAAGATGGACAAGGAGGACAGCCCGTGTTCCCTCACTCCGATGCACCGGCACAGAAACAGCACACCCTCACCCTTCTTCAAACAAGGGTGGATGAACGAGGACAAACACCCACACAAGTTCCCACTTCCCTCATGCTTCCATCATACTTTCATCGCCTTCTCTGTGGTATCTATCACTCTCAAGAGCTTCAGCAGCATGCATAAAGTAAAAGACTGGCATCAGCTGGGTACAGAAGTTAGAAAGTCATCTTTATGTTGACTCTGCTGTTGGAAGCTACCTAACTGAGCAGCATCCTAGCTGGAGACAGATCGTTCACAGCTGTATAAAATTTGGGTTACATTACATCTACACTACATCTACTACAACCAAAGCAAGAGGTGAACAAGTCTTCCCTCACTGCTCCAACGAATAAAGAAATTCTGATTTATGTCGCTTAAAAATGCAAGTCAGTCCTTTAGCAAGCTCCATTTAATTGTAGCTCATACAAAAATGGTGTTTTTACCATGGTTTTGAAATAATTAATTACAAACATCATCGTAGCTAAACTTGGACTCTGTCAAAACACTTCCACAAAGGTTGTTTTTCTTCTGTGGAATATAAGAAAGTTCAGGAGGGTTCGCCCATCAGGTTCCCCTGGTAAGTTGTTTCCTTAAAACAAACCTTGAATACTAAAGCATCTCCTTTACTGACTGCTACTACCTGCAGAGTAAAATATCTTGCTCCTCAGGGATCTGGATTCCGGTGCAAGCTCCTGCGCAGCACCCAGCCTGACCACAGGGCCACAGGGGAGTGCGTTTGCCCCCAAAATAACACTCAAATCACAGCGTGCAGCTAAAGAACTTCAAAAGTAAATTGGTAAAACAAACGATACAGACTGGCACAGTCTCAGTGAATTAAATACTCTAATTTATGAAATTTTAAGAGTTGTACCTAGTGTAAGTCAGGTTGATCGAAGGACAGGGCAGACATCAGTGAGTTTGGGAACCCACAGCTGAACTTGACTGGGAACAGGGACCTCCTGGTGTGGGAGGCAGGCACTGCTCGTGGGCTCCTTGCTGCATTCACGTTTCAGCTCCACATCAGAAGAGCAGCAAGTAGATGGCTTGTTTCTGTTGGGCACCTACTTCCGACTGTGAAACCTGGACTTAACTACAGGGTTTCTGAATAGTGGGAAACTGATGCCTACTTACTTATGTGGTAGGCTACAACTCTGCTCCAGATATGTTCAAGCAACAAACTTCTCTGCCTAGGGATTGACTGTAGCCTGGTTCTTCCACAAAAAGCAAGATGCTGTGAAAAGCCCAAAGGTGAGAGACTTAAAAATATCTAAGGATGGAGATCCTATATGTATCCTTATCGAAAATAAAGCAACGATGACTGACTTCTTAGAGCATCTGAAAAAGACAAAGACTTTGGACAGAACCTGAAGAGGGTTCAGTGATTCAGCTGACCGAGGCTTAAGAGGACATTTCGTTACAGAAGAGAAATGCGGACAAAAGGCTTTCAGAAAACTGGAAGAGATAAAAACGACATCCAGACAGGCAACTGAGGAACAGCTACAGGAGGCAAGCTGAAAAGGAAGGGTTTTAAAAGCAAGTTTAAGGAGGTTGAAGTTGATTCAGTGGTAACTGGAGACAGGTAGAGATGGAAATTATTCACCTATCACTTCCTTGAAATAGTACACACCCCCTTGCTATTACCAAGAAATGAGGCTACCCAAGAATGTCAGCGGACAGTCATTTTTGCATTAGGGTTGCTTCCAGAAGCCCCACAGCGGGCTCCCACATTTGTGCTAGACACTGAAATGTATGGCTGGAGCCGGCAACAGTCCTGAAATGCTTCTCAGCTGAAGACAAAAGGCTTCAGGGAGGAGGACAAGGCTGACATGAGGCAGAACTTGCACTGATGTCTCCCTTCACATCCCCCCCTTTTTTTTTTTAAAGGTCTGGAGAAGGATTAGTATGAAATTCCCCAGCCATTTGAAAAAAGAGAAACCGGAGTGGCAGAGGAGCAAAGGCTGGGTACAAGCAGAGAAGGCACCAGCCTGAAGCAGGAGGCAAAGGGCACAAAAGCAGGACTGGGTGAGGAAAACCAGTGCGACACAGTGACTTCGGATATGTCAAGTCTTTCCCCACAATCTCAGTCCCTGCTGTGATCAGCACTAAGCACACCCTGGGTAAATCCCAAATCAGCAGCAGGGATTTTACAAGCTGCCAGCCATTTTCTAGATTACTTTTCCCATTGCTTCAAACAAAACCATCAGTGGTGGGAGTTGTGCCTTGCCAGAGTATTATGTCGGCATGACAGCACCCAAATGCCCACCTTTGGGTCTGAGAAATGGAGAAGGCAGCAGTCTTCTGCATGCACTCTCAACTCAGCACCTTCACTGGTGAAGGCCGAACAGCAACGCATCTGGGAAGTTAACAGACTGCCATCTCTCTTCAGATTAGGGAATGCACAAAGGACCACAGGCATGATATGGCTCCTTAGGGTCTGTCTTCAGACTCTGGATCTCTTTTTATAGCACTCTGCAATAACTAAAACATGATGAAAATGGGACATTCAGTTCTTGCATTCGCTTCAATATTCCTACACAAAAAAATGTTTCAAAGAAGGTATCCAAATCTAAACAGATAATCACTACCAAAACCTTCTTTTGATAAAATTCTTCTTTCATACCAATACAGAATTAATCCCTTCTTCTTCATCAAGCAAATCACATTTTACATGAATAGCATTTTATTTTTAGGCCACTTTAACAATGCACTGTGCATTCTACAGATTCATCCCTCAAGTCTATGAGCCCATTCTTAACAAATGTTTTCCATGAAATGTTAGAAAACCATTTGCATACAATCACTTTTTTAATTTTTCTTTTGTACAACATTAAGTTGTACCTATTGCCTTTGTAGTGCCATTCTGGTTTAAAGCCACCAACATCAGTTTTTGTTTCTAGAACACATCAAATTACTAGAAACACTAAGTCAGAAACTTCTCTCATTTACAGTAAATATTTTATAAAATTACTTCTCCTTAATGTCTTGTTATCTCAATGTGCTAAGTCATTTAAAGAAATTCTGGTCTTAAGGTGTGAGGTTTTTTCTTATACAGCACAGAATTCATCCAATAAAATGTGTACCCAAAAGATTACAGAAAGAAGTCAACCTTGCAAGGAAAGCCAGACCATTTGAAATACTCATAAAACAAAACAGCATGTGTGAAAACTAACTGCTTAGCTCTCTTTAGAGCATCATCGTCTGAAAAAAGCAATTCTTGTTCATAAATCCTAAAAATAGAGAGAGAGCATAAAGGGAATTTTACTTCTAAATAGCACTGATAAAAGCTTATGGTTCCAGTAACTGGTTTCTAAGATCTCTGTTGAAGAACTGGAAGACTGCAGAGAAAAGACCACCGTGGCTGTAAGGCAGCAGGGAAGACACTGCCATGAAGAACGGCAGCTGGGTGAGGCCACCAAAACTGCAAAGCCACTGGGTTACAAGATGTGAACACCAGCTAAAACAGAAATGTCAGGTGCTCACAAGCTTCAAGGCTGCAGTAAAAGGCCTCTCCTTCAGCTGTGAGAAGCAAGCTTAACTGAGGCCAAGTTAATTGCCAAGATGCTTAAAGGCCATAACTACTACCAAGAGGAGTGGTGGATCTTCCCCCTCTCAGTTCACAACTCTGCCTTGCCAGACAACAGCCTTTTGGCAAACAAGGTACTAACCTAAATGTTTCTGGGTGGCGTTTAACTTCAAACACGGGAGGAAGCCAGGTGAGGTGATCTAATGGCATTTTGTGAGAGACCCCTTGTGTATAGTTGCCAGAAAATCCCAGACCATGTGTCTCCTGATGTGCCAGAAGCCCACATCTGGAGGCCACACGAAGCTCTTGTGCCCCACAGGGCGCAAAGCCTACGAAAGCCCCTCTGCTCTCCCAGCTGATCAGCCAAAGGAGCCAACCCAAAGAACAGCACTTAGCTTTTCCAAAATGCCATTGTTACCATTTTTTTGTATACAGAAAGGTCTAGAAAAAGCCCGATTTCTGTGCATGCCTGTGCGTCAGACTGCCCCAACTATGAAGACAACAAGCAGAACTTAAAAGTACGTTTAATCCTGCGTCAGTGTTTCCATACTGAAATAAAGCTGTCTTAAATCACTACAGCCTAATCCTCCCGTGATATAGCTGGCTTTAATTTGCATGTTTCCACTTCACAGCCGATTTGCCTCAAGTTTGCTTTGTTCAAGGTAGCGGGCTCTAACTGCAGAGTCCAGCTTTGGTGGGTACCATGAGACAGCTCCAGATCCTCTCTACTGATCCCCAGCCCTGCGAAGAGCCTGGGAGATTTATTAAAGACTTCACAGGTTGTGCACGAGGTGCTCGGGGGTCCAGAAGTGACACTTGAAAATGGGGGAGGGATGAAGCTGCATGAGCTGTTGTTCCCTTGTGTCTTCAGTGGCTGGCTGGGTTGAGAAGCTCCCACCACACGTGCCCCCTTGGTGCTGGGATAACTGGCCAAACAACCGGATTTAAGCAGGATGCAGAAGCAATCTGGGTTAAGCACAGTCCCTCCCCACCAGCACGGAGGAGCTGGGTTACTGGGATGACCAGAGCGACGGATGCGGTTCTGCAAGGGGAGGCTACAAAACTAACTTACATCTGAGCACATAAGGATGTACACGTGAAAGGACTATTTAAAAAGCCCACTATTTGCAGAATGTGCTACAAGAGTAGCACGTTACTTAAGTTGATGAGCCCCATTTTCAAGGAAGGGTAATATAAAGAGTACAAACCAGTGCTGTTTTCCACAAGACATGGAGGTCTTCAGACTGGCAGAGGCTATTTTAGGTGGTCTGCAGGAATAACGTCATTTACAGACAAAACAGAACTAGATAAACCCGAGCAAACAAAGGTACCGGGAGGAAGAACCATTCGGCTGAAATACCTTACAGTCAGTTTGATCACCAGTGTGTATTTAGAGGACGCAAAATTTGTTCTTGGCCTTACCCAAACTTTGACTTGCTTGTATAATCATCACTTTGTCAGAAATGCCATCTCGGTATTTTTAGGTGACAGTACATTTGTTTGCACTGTACATTTCTGGTGAGCAAACTTGTTATATTTTTTAGGTCACTTGGTTTTACCATCTGCCTTGATTTATGCTTAAGAAAAGTGTTGTTTCTGAAATCCCTAGTGTCATACACAATTGTGAAGATGTCATAACCAGCAGCAGCTTGATTTTGTGTCATCCCGATGTAAATACTCATGGCTAATAGAAAAAAGTATCATCAAAGTACGAGAGCGGTACAAAGCATTTAGTGGTGTCTGTCCCCGAGTCCCCTCAGCCCTGCACTGGGTCAGGGTATGATTACCTGCTCCCCTGGTAAGGCTGGTGTGGGACAGCCTGAAGGTCAGCGCCAGCGTTGGGGACAGCCGATGCTCAACAGAGAGCACCCTGGGGAGATGCCTGTCCACCACCACCACCTCCTGCAGCAGGTAGCGACCTGCATGCAACCATGGCCATACCCATTCCCGGAGAGCCCCACAAGTGGGGACACAGGCAGATTATCTCCAAGTTAAAATAAAATCACAAATTCAGCGTTCTCTCCCAGAAAATACTTTCAAGGTTTGCACACCCTCAACCTTTCACAGGAAACAGCCTGCATCATCTTTTCATTCATAGTGCCCAAAACTTCACTAAAGACAGTTTTTAAAAGCTTAGCATCATGGTATGCCGAAAATATTAGTCCTGGGCTATAAATCAAAGTGGACACCCATGTTGCTTACCCTAAACTCAACACTTCTGCATACTGACATAGGCAGAAATGCAGAAGAGCGGTGACATGCACCATCCTCCGCTTCCAGAGAGGACACAGAGGTAGACTTGGACAAAACCTACACAATAGTTTGGCAATGCTCTACAATGGGTTGTGGTTGTGTGGTGTGGTGGTTTTTTTTAAAAAAAAAAAACCACAAAACAAACCTTTTTTTAAAAAAAAGATTCCCACCATACACATCTATTCCCTGTATTTGCTTCTAGTTATATTAGCCTGCTAGTCCCAAATCTTTAAGACAATAACCAAAGGCACCTTTTACATTAGTATAAGTGGGGCTTCTATAAGCAGTTGCACATTTTTATTGCTTGAAGTCATTTTGTAATCAGAATGTGCACACCAGAGCAGGATGCCTGTGCAGTCAACATGCCATTGCATGACACAAAACGAAACCTGTGGTGGGAGAGATCCTTCCTTCACTGCAAGACTTTTCCTCTTATTCTGAGCCCATCTCAGATGCTCGAAGCAGCTTTTCCAGCCATACTGACAGTGACAAAAACAAGGCAATATGACAACTAGCTGGTCCTTGGGAAGAAAACCACAAAATTATTCACTAAGGTCTTGGAATTTTATAGCTGATTTGTCCTTGTTTTGACCATAGTCTCACAAGTGATGCCAGCAGCAAACCCATCTGGCACGTGTAAGACTAAATATCTGCTGCTTGTGAAAATGAATGTCTTAAAATTAGCATTTGTGTTAAGATCTGGTTTGCAATGGCTTAAAGAACAAAAAAGTTCACTTCAATTTAAAATACTTCGCGCTTCCAGACTGCTTTACCAAGGAAGTCTAAATCTGTTTAGAGCTAAAGGAAAAAGGGAAGGTACAGAAAACCAGGAATGCTGCACTTGGGCACAGCCTTCACACGGCACCTGGCTGCTTGAATTTTCTTTAACAATAACCCAGTTTATCTCATTTGTGGGAGGCAAAGAGCTTCCTGACCGTAACTCTTCCAGATGCTCATTACCCGAGGAAGGCAGATAACATGACACTCATGACATTACAGTTCTCCTTTGCTCAACAGGATCAACAGTGGCAGGTAACGAGGCAGAAACCCACAACCATAACCATATTATATAGACTATGTTGAACCCATTAACTAGCTCACACCCTTAAGAAGGTTTTAACCTCCATCATCATCTATGTTGCAGTTAGAAACATCCTCAATACTCACAGACAGCTATATCCACCAACTGATGCACGGCTTAGTCTCTTGGATGTAAAGTCGTATTTAGATATAAAATAGCAGTTAGTATTATAATTCAAAGGTGTAAAGTAATACTGTGCATTATAGAATGGCTACTCAGAAGCTGAAATTTTCATCATATGCAAGAACTTATCTTCTGGGATAAAGAATAAAGCACATTTTAAACTGCACACCAACTTAGGATCTAACATGCTCTAGGACTGTCTGAAAAAACAGATTAAAGCAGCTTTAAAAGGACTAGAATTTTCATTAATATTATGGTGATTTTTACATCGCGTGTAATTCTTTTTCATCTGTCACCTCACGCACCTCACTCAAAAGTGGTTTTTCTCTTGTGCAGAATTATGGCGTAGCTCCTGTACCCTGTCCTGACCAGCATCGGTGACTACATTAGCGCATAGCCAAATCTCTACACTGAAGCCCAAATTCTTTTCTTTTTTTTTTTTTTTTTTTTAATAAAAAAAAAAAAAGGAAGAAAAGAAAAAAGGGGGGTGTGTGAAGCAACAAGGAAAAGTTTATATGGATAAGTCTGGGAGAAACAGTGTAAAAGAGCTATTGCTTGGCAGAAGTGTATGAGTATTCACAAGCTTCAGGAATTTTGTGGGGTTCAAGTTGCCAAGTAACTGCATTTTCTGCTTCTCTCTTGGCATGGCACTGCAGCAAGCCTTTTCCAACGCAGCAAACAGCACCAAAACTTCAAGGTTCCCGTCTCTGTGCAAAAGAACACAATCTGTGGTGAAATTGGGTTTTTGTGAAGAGAAAACTGAGTCTATCCAACAAATAGGTTTTTTTCCTTGAATATGAGTAAACCACATTTTTGACCCTGAAAATGTACAAGTGGCATCTGTAAGCGAATGCTTAGGGAAGGGGGGGAAACAGTGTCTTTAAAGAAGTTCCCCTGAAACCCTCCCCTTCAGATTAGGGCAGAGGAACAGCTTTGTCTGCCCTTGCCTACCTGAAATGATTTTCAAGGCTGTTGCCAGCAACTCGAAGGCACCGATGGAGAACAAGATCCAAGTACAACACACAGAGGCAACACAGTGCTTGCACAGCAGATCATCGGTACCCAGACAGCTGCAAAGAACCTAAGAGGCTTCAGTGAGCAGGGTTGTCTTATACACCGTATTTTGAAAACCAGTGCAGAAAGTTCTACAGGAAGGTGAACTGAGTTCCAGGATGCTCTTGCAATAGCTACAAGATGTCATACTGGGGTGGAGCACACATGTGCAAAGCAGCCACAACTGCAGCAGCTCTTTGAGTGAGCCCTTGGTAGAAGTCAGGTGGGAACAATGCTCCAAGATGACTCTTGGTAATGGAGTCTGAAGGCTTCGACTAACACTTTGAATGGAAAGGAAGCAACAGAGCTGAGACGGCTCTTATCCATATAAGATATGTATAAAAGGAGTGGAGGTGGTGGCAACCTCAGCTTCGCGCCCAGCGCTGGCATGTGAGCAAGCAAAACTGGGCTCCCAGTTCAAGCTCCCCTTTCCGCTCCCTCTGTGAGAGCATCAGGCTGAAGAAAGCTGCAAAGGCAGAAGGTGACAAACCTCAAGGAAGCCCATGGTCTCTCAACTGCTGATCAGTACAGGCAAACATCTCAGAGTCCTGCTTGCCATCCGTGGGAGCAGGAGTCACTGGGCAGCAGGTCTGCAGTCACCCCTGTACTGCTCTGTGGCCCTTTCCAAGCAGCCCTAAGCTATAGAAAGAAGCGCAGAGACGGTACAAGAAAAGGATACAGCACAAGGAGTAAAAAAGAAAGCCAGAAACAACTCAACCTCGGCAAATTTTACGCATCGTAGAAGGTGCTAATCACAATGCCATAATTAAAGGCTGAGCTGAGTCGTGGATCTCCAAGCCAATGCTCACCAAGATGCTCTGGGCACTCAGAACACAGTCTGACAGCAGAAACCTTTTTCTAAGATCTAACCTCAATACTGCTGGTCAAAATACAAACCTTCTTCCCCTGGAGGAAAAAAAAAATAGAATGTATATATATAAAAATAATTTGTGTCATTACTGTGAACACATCTGCCCTATGCAAAAGGATAATTTTAAGGGTGTTTTCTTTCGGTTTAGTAATTCTGTGTATTGTTCTTATTTTGACAGTAAATATCACCTTCTTTTCTTTTTTGTACTGAATGATGGGTCCCCACTACCTGGCTTCAGGAGTGAAGAGTTAAAAGCAGAGTGGATTAATCCATGTGTTCCCAAATCGAGATAAACTGACAATTTTCGGGCAGTTCCCGTTACACTGAACGAGGTGAAATGACCCCATGGCTCTCGCTCTGCCTCAGAATAAGAGAAAGCTCATTACAGATACCGTACATATTTGGCATCACATAAAACAAGATGAAATTTCTTGGCTGCTTATTCAGGATACTTGATATTTGTGTCAACATAGCCAATGTCTTTCCTGCTATGTTATTTCCAGCTCTTATCAGCGTCTGGACATTGCCATATCATGTCTCAAGGCAAATGTAAAGCAATAGTCTAAGCAGAAGTTGAACCTTTCCCTATGCTGTCATTCTAGAAAGGAAATTCTAGAGAATTTCATTCTTTGCAATTTTAAGGATTATGTTATTACTGGTTTGGTTTTGTTTGGGTTTTTTTTATTACTAATTTTTCACTGTGACTACATCCTCTCTTCCCTTAAAAAAAAAAAAAAAAAAAAAAGATAAGGAAAAAGTTCTCTTCGCACACCCACAGCACACACTAACACCCTTGTGCTGCAGCCTGTGCCAGGCTGTAATGATGCCTCACAAATCAGCATGGTGGGCCCTCAAGGTCCCAAAAGGAATTTTTTAATCTATTTACTTATTTTTAGCACCATTAGCTTGACTAGTAGCCAGGCAAATTTGAGCCGTTCCGAGTGCTCTGCCCATTGCAAGGAATTTTGGGAGCATCACCTCTGAAGGTCAGTAGTCGTTGAATACTGATGAACCCCCAGAGCTCTACCCATCTGAAGTGGGTTGTGAGGAGCAAGTCGTGGTAGATCAGAGCAGCCACAAACCATGCTTTTCTCATTAACCAAAGCACCTCCTAGGTTTTTCCCCAAATGTTTGAGATATCCTTCTGCGTGTTTAACATGATTTACAGTGTGCTAATGATACAGAAGGTTTTTATTACTGCTACCACCAACGTAACAGCTGACGATGCACTGGTTGCACATTTGAAACATACCCTGCCCCCAGACAGCTCACATTAACCTTGGAAAAGTATTGGTTAAGGCGCTATTAACTTTCTGTAAAGTTGCTTTGCTTTCTTAGGTAAACAAGTTCTCTGTCAAACAACTCTGAACCGGGAGGAGAAAGATGGTATGGCGTTGACTGCCACCAAAACACTCATCTATTAAAATATGTTGCATACTAGCATTGTCAGTTAGTTGTTTGATAAGATGCTCTCACACAGTTCGGATTGGTAAATGCAAAAGACATTACAAGTGGCAGTATTCCCTGCGGGGTGTTCCCAGCAAAAGGTTAAAGCTAGACCACTGCATTTCTATTTCAGAGGGACCCAGTGGTACTCCCTGCCATGGGCTCTTGTCCCCCACCCTCAGTGGCCATCCAGAGGGAGGATGATGCTGACCAGAGCAGCAGCAGCAGCTGGGTCACGAGAAGCAGAGTCAGGAGAGGTGACCACTGACAGCCAGGTTGCCTCCAACCCAACCCAAAATGAAACTTCTTCCCAAATCCCAGCAGATTTGGGAAGTTTCCCCATCCTCTTTCTCTTTACCTGGGCGATGAGTGCAACAACTTCAATCCTGCTACCAACAAGCTTTTCCGCTAGCCAAAAACAATCATAAAAGACGTGTATCCCCCAAATAGGGCTTATGTGTTACCACCACGCTGTGGAGACTAACCCCAGTCACAGAGGGCTGATTTGCTCGCACAGAGTGCCCTGGAGTACACACAACTCATCAGAAGAAGTATAAGGAAGGAATAACTTGGGAAACGAACTCTTCTCGCCACAGACTTTTTTTCCCCCACCCACAGCACCCTCAACAATGCTGCTGGCAGTCACAGTCCACACTTTATGCCACACCAAAAAAAAAAAAAAAAAAAAGTGCAAGCAGTGGAAGTGAACACTTCCCATCCAACCTAAATACATAACTGCTGTTACCAGGCATGTAATGACTACACCCTTAAATAATTAAAAATTTCCAAGGCAACATAGGTACACCAGGAAGTAAAGGTCACTACCAGATGTCCTGGCAAGCCACAGTGACGGAGTGGTCACCAGGCTTTAAGGTACACAACTATGGGGGAAGCCACCTGCTGCTCTCCACAGCACTCTTCAGGAAAAAACACATTGCTAGTGAGAGTACAGGTAATTCAACAGAACAGCAGGTCACAACAGAACAGCTTCAAGGAAAAGTCCTTTCCCCCCACCACTTATGGGTATCGAGCACAAGACACATCTAATAAGCATCCAGCAATGAGGTGGGTTTTTTCTTACACAATGCTGACTGCTCCCAAGGACTGCGTGTAAAGGCCCTGTCATGAAGGGTTGGTTGTGTTAATTCACACTCCATTAAAGTTTAGGCATATCAAACCCAGCCCCATTTTATTCTTGAATATCACCTGGAACCAGTTTTGGGGCTCTGCCGCTCCAGTAGCTTGGGCCAAGGTGGAAAGTCATCTTCACTGTGTACTGCCCACTCCATACAAGACAGATGATTCCCCAGCTTCCCTCAGTCTGCGTTTGGACCAAGATACCCTGGACCCTGTCCTGACTCATCCTCTTCCCCACCAGTATTTCCTCCTGCTTTCTTCACTGCGTTATCTTATAACCCCCTAGTTCCCACGGGCTCTTAACTCCTGAGCCTGAAAACAGAGCCAAGAATGGAGGACACAGGGCTACATTTTATCTAGACA
The DNA here is from genome assembly GCF_023638135.1 of Falco biarmicus. Taxonomy (NCBI): domain Eukaryota; kingdom Metazoa; phylum Chordata; class Aves; order Falconiformes; family Falconidae; genus Falco; species Falco biarmicus. The sequence goes on along the minus strand of NC_079295.1, from coordinate 7,511,508 downwards.
GGATACGTCCTTGAAACTGGGATTTACACACAAATGAATGTTATTTTTCCTATCTATATAAATGTGGGTTTGGGGGTATTTCTTTTGCTAACGCTCCACTTGCAGTTTGCCAGCACAACATGTTTGCCACCAGGAAAACCTGGCTGCTTTTGAGACTCTCTAAGACTACCAAAGGCAGGAAAGGCAGAGGAGGAGCCATTCTCTCTGAAACATCTGAGCTGGCCTTAAAATCCAAAGCATGGTTTGTGAGGTTACATGCCCTCACACCCACATTTCCAGTGGAGTGGAATCCTGAACACCATGATCTGTTTGAGTTTCAGGGACAGAGCCCAGTGTTTCTCCCCAGCTCTGCACCTCTGCTCCCACCTGGGAATGACCTATGGCTGCCACCACCCAGCGTGGCCAGTCCCGCTCAGCATCTATAATGATACCTCTCACTCAAACACACAGTCATAAAGTCTGCTCAAATAAATATTTTAATCACGTTTGTGTAATCAAGGGCAGGACACCTGAAGTAGCTTTTTTTCCCTTGCATTTTCAGAGGTATGAGGCGCTTCCAGCCTCTCTGTGTTTCAGTGCAGGTACACAAGCACGCACGGTCCCACTGAGAAGGGGATGCTTCACTGATGCTTTTAGATATCTGCCACTCGTTAATCATGCTTTGTTTTGAATATTTGGAGGTATCAGATCAACATGCTCCTGGACCCCAGGATCAAGGCATACTGCATTTGACAGGGTAACATGTTTACAAGTGCTACAGCATATTACGTGAAGGGAATTACTGTCATGCTCTGAGCTGGGTTTTATCAGCAGAACTTTACTGCTCAGTTAAGCAAAATCCCTCATCATCTAACCTGGGCTGAGACAGATGGGGCAGGTCTAATGCCATCTTAAGAAACTTGCAATTTAAATGAAAAGCACGCCAGCTCCCTGGCTTACTGTTGGAAAAGCAAGAATTAATTTTGCTCGCTCTTCCTTCCCAGCGCATCGCAAACACCTTCACAAACCTATTGCTTATCCTGAGACCTCAAATCACTACCTTTCACTAACAGAAAACAAAGAGAAAAACCCAGTGCTCATCAGAGAACGATTTCAGAAATGGAGGAATCTGACCCCACCTGCTGCCGGGCCAGATCTGTATCCCAGGCACTGGAGTCCCAACGCTCTCCGGGCAAATGGCTTCGGCTCTGCCTGCCACTTAGAGGTTAGCAGAAGCAGTAATTTGTTTGCTGTGATAGCAGACCTGGTAAGACAAAGTTGTGTTATGCGATGACAATATACTGTCTCCTCCTAAAAGGAGATCTCTGCTTGGAACAAAACTAAAGCAGCATCCTTCTTCCACACTCCCCCATCCTGCAAGCCCTACAATATCAGCATGGTATTTGAAAGGGCTCTGCTCTGCCCTCATCCTCTTTCCTACCTGTAAGACATCCTACACATTAAAAAAGGGACATAATGATACCTGTGCTAATAATTTTGCATCTAAATTTCTGAGGGTTTCTATTACAATTCACTCTTCTCTGTATTCCTAAGAAGGGCAAGAAAACCATCACTTTAAAAATTACAAGCTTTAAGAACTATGACAATAGCACACAAAATGGAATAAAACACAGTGCCTTCACTTTCAGGTGTCATGGCTTAGCAAGGTCAAAAGTGATCATCATTCACAACCATGAGTATTAAGAGATGTTTTCTTCGCAACTGCACACACACACACAAAAAAAAAGGCGGCTCTGTATTATAAATAGTTATCAGCAATACAGAGAGCAAAGGATGGTCAAGCAGATAGGACTCATGACACTTGGCTTTTACATTTTACCTTGAAAAGCCTCAACTGCATGAGTAGCATGCATGAGGGACATCCACTCCCCTAATACCTGATGGCCAAGACCAAGCGCTGCGGATCAAACAGACATCGCCTGCACGAGAGGAGGTGACCAAGTGTTGCTGCTGCGAGCCACAGAGACCACCACAAACACACACATCCACGCTTGCAGCAGAACATCAGGTCTGTGAACTCACGTGGTGGGGAACCAGCACAGGGTGCAGCAGAACAGATGGAACACGAGCAGCTCCAGGTGGGGCTTATGCTGGGACAAGTCATGGTCTGGGGTCAGCAGCCCTTTGCTGTGGAGCCACCTCTCAATGGGGTGTGAGCCCTCAGCAGTGGCCAGGAGAAGCCTGTGCACGGCTCCTGTCCAGGCTGGAGCACACTGACCCAGAGCTGCTCAGTCACAGCAGAGTCCTCTCTGGTCAAGTGTTGCTGCACACCACTCCCCGATGCACCCCGTAGCACCCGTATGATCCAGATGTTCCCTTATCTGGAACATCGAAGGTCCCCTTCAGTGCTGAGGCAGCACAGCACACAGATCCCCCTACCCACCTCCCCTTCCCCAAAGGCAACATGTGCACGTGCCTTTCCCCTCGCACGAGGAAGCTGCACAACTTGCAGGCGCTACACTGCGTTTTGTAATGAGGGAGCAAGCCCGGACCCTGCCTTGCTGACACCTCGTGCTGGCAAGATAACGCTTCTCCATCCCCGAGCCTTATCTCAACCCAAGTAACGCCGCATTCGCCTTGCGGCAAGCTATAAATAGGGCAGCTTATCGGAAACTCAACAAAAATAAATGCTAGCTACTGATGGTTGACCCGGGGCACTAGAATAAAATTTGGATGGCACCAACTGTGTTTAGTTAGGATTAATCAGGCATGAGATGCAAAGCTTTAGCCTCTTACTGAGTTGCCAGAATAAGGAATGAGCACAATATTTTTCTCAGGTTTCCCAAGGGTCTCCATGTGAATGGCCACAAGGTTACAGTTGTTTCAATTAAAGATAGTGACTATCAGGAGAAGTCTGGCCAAAACCTTCCAAGTTCAAAGAAAGTACAAGAACAAAGAATTCAGACAACCTGTATTAAAATGGGGAAGAAAAAAAACCCAAACAAACCACCCAAAAAAAACCCCCACCAACAAAACAACACACTGAAATGCAGGAAACCACTGCCACTTCTCCTTCACCTCCACCATTTCAACCCCCACTGAAAACTTCCACGCTGCTGATTTTGTGTTGAGGATATCCTACACATCATCCAAACTCTATTGCAGCTTTCATTCCCATCTAAGTGGGTGGGTTTTTCCCGTTCTTATTCTCCTGGTTTCTGGTATTTCTAACATTTCAGAAGCTGGGTTAGTGCCTGTAAATTTTTTTGTCTTCCATCCAACTCATTCACTCTCACAATATTATTTGCTTGATAGGAACTCATTCCATAGGTGCGTACAAATACCACTGTGCAAGGAATTAGTCAATATATGTCTACCAGATTCTGTATTGTATTAAAGCAAAAGCCTGCAAAAAAAAGGGGAAACGCCATTACACAGAAACCCTGATTTCCAATATGAGGCTTAAAAAGCAGTAACTTATTTTCTCAGACAACCAACAATTTAAGCTTCACGCTCCTAATCAGGACACTGAGTTCTCATGGATGGAAAGCTGACTGACATCTGCTAACAATTCCTCTACCTTGGGTCATCAAAGCATCAGGCTATCACCTGGACACGACTAGGGACTGATTTTTACCAAATTCATTTCAATCTCCTACTATCTGTTGCAGGTATTGTGCAGGTGACCATAACCACACACCACCACAAGGATGGGCAAACAGTTATTACCTGATTTTAGAGGAAGGCAGAGAAGAAAAGCCAACCAATCTGCCAAAGGTCAGAGAGTAAGTTGGCAGCAGACACAGAGCCTCTGCATTCCAGAGCAATGAGCTGCTGGGATGAATCACAGGTATCTTCAAGTCAGGTGAGGAACTGTCACGTTCCTTCAGAAAAAAAGACCTGGATGCATTTTCCAACATACACACCGCAAAGCGCCGTTCAAACAGGCCCAGCTGCGACGCAGAGATTAGGGGCCAAGCCTCGAGGTTGCTGTTACACAAGGGAACCTCACCAAACCCACCCATTTCCAAAGTGGGGTTTGCAAGGGCTAGGCTTGCATTTGCAACCACCTGCGTATTTATTCTTCCTGTGGAGGGGCATGTGTGCTTGTCTGCAATTCTGAACTGACCTTTTAGCACAAGGCAACACAAAACCCTAGATGACTGCAGAGAATCCTCGCATGCTGCAGCTTATGGGGCCACAGCTGCAAATGCATCTTTACTGGTGAGAACCATGCTGATCTACCTCCTAAACACCTGTGCATCAGCTGGAAACCTCTCTCCATCCCTGTGACCATGCACATCTGGAGACCAGCCCTCACCTCCAGCCAGATGTGCGAGGAAAGACTTCTGTATGTCATTTGCCCACCCCAGATAAGAAGCTTGTGTCAGGCGCAGATCATCCAGTTTCTCTCAACAATGTTCATTTACCTTCACGACCAATTAGCTGCACCATCGTTAGTTCCCTGCTCTGTTCAGTTGACTCCTCCTGCAGCGACCATCTCGGGACCCTGGTGACACACTTGCCACGAAGCCGCATCACGGCTCCAACGGTCACACAAAAGTGCCACCACTGACCAAGGTGCCCAGTTACCTTAACGCAGTCAAAACAGTCAATTTAAGTGAATCCTCCACTAAAAGATTTCAGTGAAAGCTTCTGGCAACATTTACGACAGGATCTGGCTCACCACGGACGATAGTGATGAGGTGCAATTATTTTTCAAGTGCAAAATGAACTTGAAAATAGCCCCCTCAGAACTCTGAATCTGTCCATTCCCCGTCCTCCCCCAAAATGTATCAACAAACCAAACCTGCTAATTTCATTCATGACAGAGTTTTCTTTCCCTGACTGGAGGAATCCAGTCTACCCAGCAAAACTTAATGGAAATCATTCAATCAGAACATGGATCTCCTTCCTTTACCGGGACGTTATCAAGCAGATAGGTTTGCTTTGACCAATTTTGCAGTATATATTCCTTTTCTAATACATTACACAGGCATCAAACATCAAGAAAAGTACAGCAGAAAATAACTTGGTCTGATATTTTTCTAATAAAACAATTTCCCAACAAATTTAAAGCACAAAATTAAGCTCTTACTATATATAACTGAAAAAATATTTGAGCTTAAGACAGCTTCAGAATAGCAAAAAAAGAGAGGATAAAGCTAGTCCTCCCATCAATATTATTCTTAAATACCTTATTGTAACAGCTTGATCTATTTTTAGAAGAAATTGAAAAAAAAAAAAATGTATTCATGTACTTAACCTGAGAAACAATCTGCATCCAAGTGGGAGATCACTGTCATTAGTGAAAACAAAAGCCTTCCATACATCACTTAACCAATGCACATGATACGCTGACAACTCACAATCTTCAAGACCTTCATTAGTACCACGACAGCATGACTGTCTATGAGCAGGACTACACATGATTAATGAAGGCAAGTTTTGACCTAAATTTCACCCATGCTTTGGTCTTCAGTGCAGCCTGGAGAACTGCTACAACAGCCTACGAAGAGTTCCTCTCTCCAATGGAAAAAGGCAGTCCTTGAATTCCACTGTACACAATTCACTAGCAAGAACTGTAACAGCTAAAAAAATAGCTAGCAAAGTATCATTAAAATGTGCAGTACATTTACTCTGTATATTACAATTACAGTTCCAAATCAATGATTCCAAAACCTTTTATTAGATCATAAAAACTTAAGACTAGCTTTTAATGAAATCTCTAATCAGATATGAATGAATCATCTGATATGACACAATTTCTTGAATGAAAAACAGATGGAAAAGTAGTAACGACTGAGTGGTTTAAATCACATGATAATAGTTAAGCCAAAGGGAGCAGATATGTAATCATAAGCACGAGTTTCAAGTTAAAGGACACACCAGCTTAAGGTAGATCTCAGATCAAGGCATTCAAGGGGCAAGTGCCAAGCCAGCACCAACCCATACCGGTAAATAGATGGCTTTAGTGTGAATGAACTTACTACGGCATCTGAGGCACAGAAATGCTGATTTCACAGTTGCTCAGTGGCAGGACGAACAAGGCGGCGATCGAGGAGGACATCCCTGCACAGCCCTCTTTGAGAAGTCTGGAGAGTCTGTGCTTTAGCAAAGCATGGGCACGCAGAAGGAAACCATGCCGGCAAAGCTGAAGAGCTCACGCTGCAATCCAGCTTTCAAAAGACCCTGTATGTTGAAGGCAACATCCCATCTTTCAGGACTTAAGAATTCAGAACAAAGTTAAACCATTACACGTCGGCAGCAGTCTTGCATTAACTCAGCGCGTCAGTGTTGCTAGGGCTTTTCAGCTTGAAGTAGCTTGGTTACAATTTCTGTTTGTATACTTGGTGAATTATGTCTCAGACTAAATCGTTTTGGGGTTTGGAGCAGGCTTTCTGGGGCAAGGAGAGGGGAAGAGACAAAAAGGGAGAGGAAAGGTCTGTTTAATCAACCGACAGCAATTCTCCAGGTCAGCATCTGGAGACTGTTACATTATTTTAGGCGTCACTGCACAAGCCATTCACCTGATATTCCCTCCACCGCCCAAAGACAAAGCAGAGTCAAATATAGCCCTGAAAATCAATACACGCTGTGGAAGAGCCTCAAGCATCTTTATAAATGTATCTCGTGTCAGGCGAGGAATTCCTAAAATCCTAGGAACGCAGGTGGCTGCTCAGAACAGACCTGTAGCATCTATTTCCCCTTCAGCAATAAACTACCCGGAGTTAAGTTTGGCATAAAGCACTCTGGGGAGCTCCGTAGCACAGAGCACACCAACGAAAAGGGAACGCGGACCAAAGCAAACATGCTGCTAACAAACCAGTCCTCCGCAACGCCTCCACCCTCATCCTCCAGCTAACACATCCATCTAGCAGGCATCAGGAGAAGCTGATGGAAAAGGGGAGTGGAGTACAGGGTGTGTTGGACCACCCCAGCCACAGGACAAGCGATAGTTTGAAAAGGTGAGGGAATTACAAATAAGATAAAATAACAACACAACAAAGATTTCATCTGGATTAGCTCTCCAGGGTTGCAGACACAGGTAAAAACATCCAGAGTGGAAACACACACCACAAACAAGACACGGCACAGTCACCGAAAGATCACATCACAGAATTTTTTCACCAAGAAATGCCTCAATCTGTGATCAACTTTCCATGAAATATTTATCACTTTCCATTCATTTCACGGTACTGTTATTTTTAGAAGAGCCAGAAGCAATGGGAACAGATTACTGATTAACAATTCAAGGGAGCCTTTAAATGTCTGCTCATACCATGCCATCTCCTCCTTCCCTAAGAAGTCAAAGTTTAATGTAAATACCATCTTGCATTCAAAGACTCTTCCCTCCATCACCTGCTTTTAGATAAAAGCAAAAGCACAAAACAACCTTTCCTTTGGTAGAGACTCGGTGAGAATTATCATTTTTGAAAATAACACTTTGTGAACAGTCAGAACTAAGCAAATCCAGTGAAACCTATAGTTGATCAGTGTGAATTAATAAACTAAACAAGGTGAGGGAAGAATAAAGAAAAATAGCAAGTTGGGTCTTGCAGTAAAGCAAACTTTCCTGCCAGTTACCTTTCATCTAAGAAAACAGCTCTGTATTCAAGCGCTTAAGATTTAAGTGCTGCTTTCAGCTTTTAAGAGGAACAAGTTGTTAATAATTCATCCCACCTCCTCCGTTTAATAACCATTTCCTCGTGGGTAAGAAAGGAGGTGACAGCTAAATATTTTTTTCAGAGACAAAACAGAGTTCAGGAGCTGTGGGCTCCTGCTCTTCCCACCCCACAGGACCAGAACACCCACGTTCTGGGCAGATGACAAAGCAGTACCCACTCCAGCAAACCCACCTCAGGAAGACAAGTGGCTTAATCCCTTGCAGAATGAAGACGCTGGAGTTCAGGCAAGAGATGGTGCCTCACCAGGCTGGCCAGAAAGTTCACCCCTCTTGCATACATCCCTACACACGCACACAACCCTGCAAAAGGCACGTACTGATGGAGAGTTGAAGAGTCATTAAATTATCCTATGACCGTGACCAACAAAACCTGAGTTTGGGTGCAATGTTCGTCCAGCAAAGGCGTCCTGAAGCTTGAACTTCCCTGCTACTCTGCAGGGAGCTGCCAGAGTTTCCAGGTGTGGCAATTCCCTCCCTCGTCCTGCACAAATAACCCCAGATTTGCTGACCACGTTCTGGACGTGCTGCAAAAGGGTTTTTATGAAAGCACAACAATACAGCAAATCATGCGTGGAAATCTCAGAGCTGGCTGAAGCGTTATGCAAAGCTTTCCTTGCCGAGCATTGGGTTAAGATGAGCTTTAGTAGCACCTCTAGCTGGTAAAACACTTTTATTGTCATTGCCTGGGCTACATTTTGCAGTCTAGCTTAGGGTTGAAAATACCACCTCCTGCAGTAAATACAAGGTTAACTTTATTTTAACCATCGAGGCTCTAAGCTACACTAACCTGCCATTTCTCCGCTACCTTATGCCAGAGCATCTAAATGGTGGCAAAATTAATATACCAAGCCTGACAAAAACAGCTGCAGCTTTTAAATAAGCTAACAGTAGGACTATAACCAAACAACTATTTAATTTGCTTAGTGTATGGTTGTGACATTAAAACGGTTTCTCATGAACTCAATGATAATTTGGGGGTTTGGGGTGGGTTTCCCCCCACCTCCAGACTCCACAGAGAATAGATCAGGGTATTTTTTACATTAAAGGATTAGATTTTCCGTGTGTGAGCTGTACTTCTGGGGCACAATAAAACCATACGCCGTTCCTGTACTAACACGTCCCAGTGTGAACAAGGACGAACAGGCTCCTGTCTGTGGAGGCGCAAGCCTGTCGGGAGCCCCAAATCCTAACTGACCAGCCAGCAATCTGAACCTGCTTCAAAGCCCCACTGCGCCACGCTGATTCGGTACCTTTCTGAAGGAGCTTTAGAAGTAGACACACTATAGAAAGCAGGCAAGTATCTGAAAACACGGTGCAGTGAGAGGGCATCCTGTTCCTTTGAAAGGATAAATTAACAAAGGCATGGTATTCGGCTCCGTTAGACCAACTGGACTACCACTCCTTCCTCTTAGAGACAGGGATTAATCTCCAATTTCAAAAGCCTGTAAAATCGTGTAACAATATTAGTCTAGAGGCTCTTGCAAACCATTTATTCACACATACATCAACATTTTTTTCAAATGAATGTGGAAGTGAGACTGGTTAATTAGATCCAGAACGAAGAAAAAGCAGGGAGCTGAAATCTCATGCATAATCTTCTGGCTGCCCCTGCTCTTGCCAGTGTTGGATCCAGCAGAGCCCCGGTACCATACTGGAAGAGCCACCCCAAGGGCTGAGCAGCAGCACTGGAGCAGATACCGCAGCAGGAGGTCCATGTAGGCAGCGGCATGGATGGAGAGCAAGAGGGCAGCCACGTCAGGAAGAGCCGCTTCAGGCAGCTTAATGCAGAAGATGCAGCGGCTCATCACCACCATTAGGATATCCCCAGTCAAGCCCCTGTTGCCCTTCTAGCAACTGCTCAGCAGCAGCCACCCCCTATGCTTTGTTTAACCCACCAACTCCTAGCGTTTTGCAGCAGACTACTATCAACCCTCAAAAACTCATCAGAAAACCACCACTGATTGCTAACATGCACGACAGCCTCACAGACCGCCAGTGGGCTCCCACACAGCTGGAGAACAATCTCAAAAAGGCATTCCGCCTGCTCCACAACAGCAACCAGAGAGAGGTCTTCACCTACGGGGCAAGAAGCCCAGTTTCTTCCTCCTCGTACCATGCATGTGCATGCTGCAATGGGTATGTCCCAATGCAAACTATTTGTAAGCTGCCATCAACCACAGCAATGTTAGATGATTTCATTATTACTTTTATCACAACTTGGGAACGCATCCCTGAAAAGCCAATGGAAATGCTATGGGAAGGGGAATTTCTTTCCTAATATAGTAATTGTACCATACACAGATATCGCCAGGACTTCATATTAGGCCATGACCAACGCACTGGGGAAACACGGCTGGTTGGTTGAGACTGTTCATCCCAATTTGCAGTTTTATTACATAAAGTTTAAAAAGGGCCAGTTTCCACCTTATTTATTTCTAGCATTTTACTTCTATATCACAGCTATAAAGCTGTTTTCACATTTCTAATACTAAGGAAATTACTTAAGATTGTTTTGTAGCAAAGTGAGCAATTATAAACTTTATACTAACAAGAAAAAATGAAAATACTTACAGGAGGTAGTTATCTGAAGTACCATAAACACAGCCTTATAAAGAAAGAAAAATCATTCCACAAAGTATGCTTAATGAAGTTCTATTTGATTAACCTCAAGGATGGTAGCAACAGCACACAAGTGATGTTTTTATCAGGATTATCTGGGTATTTACACAAATTGAGATCTTTAAGGCTGCCCCCCCCAGCTTTGCACTATGGAAAAGGCATAGAATATCTCAGTTCAAAAACACAGGAAGAAAAAGTAAGAGGACAAGAGAGCTCTGTGCTTCCCTCCTTACATAGGAATCACTGCCCTTATGCAGACTACAGCTAAGTTTAGTGCTAAAAAGAAGAAAAATACTTTTAAGGACACAAATACTTAAAAAGCAGTATACAAACTTGTGGGACAATTCCTTCCAGTGGCAACCTCTGTGCTCGTGCATCCAAGAATCTTTCTCTGCTGTTAACCATGGCTACTGAATCATCATGAGATTTTTTCCCATGTAACGTGAAGTGAAAAATAATGTGTAGTCCTTGATCTGAAGATCTTCGAATTCGGCAAGTAAAGGTTAAGGAAAAGCAACATCACATAATAATCGCAACAATTTATTCCCTTTCCTCCCCGGGCCAAAGAAGCAGTAATATTCTGAACCCAAAAAGCAGAAAGCAGCATTATCAAACAGATTATTTTATTCCTGTGTGAGATGTGGGTTGTGGGGGTTTTGTCTTGTGTTACTCCTACAAGTAACTAAGAAATTCAGAAGCACCAATTATAAGTGATACATTTGTAAAAAGAGAAAGTACTTTCCTTCCTCAAATTAATCCTTAATTTATGCAAAAAGAAGATAGGAATCATCTTCCCAAAAAACACACCTGGCTGATGACTGAACTCCATTGTACTCAACCCAATTCACTCCTAAAACCATTTCATAAAAGTGATCTAAATATTTCTGTTTTATAGTTGAGATGCTTCCGCGGGACCACACAGGTTTAGGGCCTCGTATTGTACATCCCTTTCTCACCTTTTTACATCAGAGAAGAACAGCTAACAAGGATCAAACCCCTTCTTCATTTGGATGATAGTGAAGAGAAACGTTTTGGTTTCCGACCAACACACCGCAACGGTTTTATCTTACATAGAAATGCAGTTCTGGGGATAAAGGTTCATCATCCACTCAAGTTTATTCAACGTGAGGGGTACAAAACAATTGCTTTACCATGACCAGGACGGGATAAGGTTATAAACTAACTATCCCAGGAAGTGATTAAGCATATTTTTTTTCTTGAAGCTGTTTTTCAACACCATTATTTCAGCCATGCCTGAGACTTGGAACAACACCCCACAAACCCACACACAACTTGTTTTTCCAGAGCAATACTTGGTGTTACTTCTCCTTTCTTCTCTCAGAAGAATCTGCAGCAAATTGCTAAAGGTAGTAACGATAAAATACAGACATGACAATCATTTGCCCAAGTGGGTAACTCTCTCAATGTGACAGCAATTTTTAACAGTCATTTTAAAAACCCACCAGGATACATAGGTATAGGCAGGCACCACACCTGAAAGCCAGATGATGCGCCACTTCCAAGATCAGTGAAATTTGTTTGCATTTCCAAATGTGCCAAAATCTCACATCTAATTACCGTTCTGGAAATCAAAATATAAGACAGACATTTCCAGCCCATGTACTCACTGCAGGGCTGAAATGATTTCTCCAAAATTTAGCAGAAACTGAGTAAGCGTTGGGACTTGAGTGAAAAGTACCGGGGTGAGCACTCTCCAGAGTCAATGTCACATCTAGCATAAGGTCACATTTTCATTCCCAGTCGGTCCTACCCTTCGCCTGTTACATGCACAACCAGCCTGAGCTTTCCAGCATGAGGCAGAAATTCCCGTGGCTCAAATGCTGGCAGAAGTCCTTCAACAAAGAGACGTCGCTGCCTATCTCACATCCCACCCACTCTGCATGAGCACAGCACCCCAGAGACGGCCAGCTGTTTATTTTTTCAGTAGGCATACAGGTGAGCTATTAAAAATACTCAAAATGGAGTCCAAACAGTAAGAATTCCATAAATCCTGTATGAGTCCGTAACACCTTCAAAAAGCCTCCTTCAGGTTACCCAAGCTGTTAACCAGCATCAGCCTTTGTCCTGAAATGCCTCAGAAGGAAACATCAAACCTAACAAGCATCAACAAAAATAAATAAAGAAAGAAAACGAAACCCAAACAAACAAACAAAAAAAGCCCAAACAAAAATGAAAATGAGAGTAAAAGACTAAACCCCACCACATCCACAATACTGGCCATTGATCTACTGACAGAAAAGAGGACTGTGACTCCACTTGTGCGAAGCCACAGAATGCAGTCCAGCACACTGACACAAAGTAAGTTTAAGCTGACCTGTGTTACCACAGTAGACTTAAAATGAGAATCTCTCTCAGGGTTAGGGAAATACAACCTCCCTTACCTGACAGACAAGTTTTGGAGCACACTGAGGGAAGAGAGATTTCTCAGAATCCAAAGCCACACACTTGCACCTGGGAAACAAGGATCTCTTCCTTTTTTTTTTTTTTTCCCCCCCCCAACACAACAGCTCTACCTCCTTAAAACTTTCTTTCCCCAGATACACGTTTAAGTCCACAAAAATCTAGGTTAGGTCACAGCCCTTTTCCACCCACCCACCCCCAATCTACTGAAATTGTTTTGAATAAGCTTCGTTTACATTTTTCTAACTTGCATTACCAGAAGGGCTTAGATCTTCTGCAAGATCTCTTCCTTAATATAAAAGGACCTAAAGGCATTTTGGACGGCAACAAAGAAGGGAAAGTTGGGGTTTTGGAAAACTCGAGCTCCTACCTAGAAAGTAGATAATGCTTCATATAGCCTATCATCCCTAGTATAAATATCTCTACCTGTTCACACCTGGAAACAAAACACTTTTGGAAGAAAGAAGGAAGAAACACAAAAGACAGCAGCAGAGCGCTTTCTATAGCATTTTGTGTTTTGTGACCAAAACTTCGGTTTCCATCACCTGAAGTGCTGCAATTGTGAGCCGTAAGATCTCTCTCAGCTGCGTGAGTAGCAGACAGTCTCCATACGAACACTGTGTCATACCAGAAGGACCAGACCCAAGAAATACCATAGCAGGATCATCAAAAGGCAAGAAAAGCAAACAGCCCAAAGCCCAGCATGATACGCTTTGATCAGCCTGTGTTTGGCTCCTCATTTCAATACAAGGAGGTTTCTCCTTAATGGGAGCAGCAACTCAAAAACCTACTTTGCTGCACAGTGCTCCTTTTAGGCTGTGAAAGGACTCGTACTGCTTTGTTTTGCTGTCCTCCCCTTTCTAAGGAAAGGGAAACAACTCCAGCCAGGTGAGGCTCTCCTTAGCCCCTTGCCAAGGCAGAGGGCTGAGCTACTTCAGACTCCCAAGGCTGCTGTGCTCCATCCTTCCCCCACTCCCAAATCCCACTCGCCCAGCCTGGGAAAGTAGATGTGTGCAAGTTCTAACACACTTTGTTCCAGCATTTTGCATTTGCATTCTGCTCTCCCACTTGCAAGAGAGAGCTGCAGAGTATTTTACTGCATTCCCAGAATAGGAACAATATTTAATAAAAGTTTCTTACCAGAGCTAGGCATGTGGTTCACTCTAGGTGGATTCAACAGCTCTACTGGCTGGTCTCTGCCAGAAAGCCCATCTGGAAAGAGAAAAAAAAGATGAAATTTAAAAAAAAAAAAGCCAAAACACATCAACTTTTTGATTACCTGAGCTATTTTTAGACATTCCAAGCAGAAAAAAAGATCACTAACCAGTTATCAATGTAAAGCAGAAACACAAGTAGCATAAATCAATAGAAACAAGAACATTAACAGGACAGCTGTATAACAACTGCTTACACTAAAGCATAAAATAAAAGATACTGCATCCCGAATTACGCTCAGGTTTTCCAGGTCTTTAAATCCACAACTGGTACTGATCCCAATCCAAGGAAATACACATGTCAGCTTATAAACCTTACCATACAATAACTAAATTGCAATTCATTCCTTGCTCTGAGAACCGAGTGAGTTAAGACAGAAACGCAGCTCTGTGAAGCAAAGTTGAAGAATAGCTGTAATATGCCAGGGAGATGTTAAGGAAAACTGACAAATCACTGCAGGAGATTAAAATGCATAGACATGCATAACAAGCTCCATTTTGCATAAGTTTGGATTTCAGAAAGGCATTAAAAACATATTTTGTAAATGATATGCAGAAATCCATCTTGCCGAAGCAGTTCTCTATTTAAAATATTTCAAAGATTGTATCTTGCATTCAGGTACAGTTAAAACAGAAGAACACAGTACCTACTGCTGTAGACTGCCAGACCAGATTTTCTGGTCACCCATTCCCCTCCCATCTACACCCACCCCCCCGCCCCCCCAATACAAGTGGCAGCAAAAAATGCTACATTATGTTTTCAGTACTTAGATTACGAATACTTGAATACAGAAAACTTATCTCAAACCCATTTCTTCCACTGTAAATACCTGCACCTTTGCCAGTTCCATCTCACTTGTTCTCCTCTAATGCCTTTCTGTGCTCTGTGCTGCAGCACAGATACGATCAAGCCAAACCCTGTCTGGAGACATCAAAGAAGTCACCCCATCTCTCTCGGTAAAAGCAAAGGACAGTATTATAAAAATGTTAAGATGTCAGTAGAACATTAACACACATACAAAACAAGAAAAAAAAAAAAAAAAAACCAAAAAAAACCAAAAAAAACCATCACACTTTGTGTTCTTCTCCCTCTTTTCTCCATTCCAGCTTTCTGTAGAGAAAGCATAGTTGGGTCTTCTCCATCACTGGCATGGGTTTGCCTCCAGTGACCATACCCAAGGATCAGCGCAGCCTCCGGCAGTATGTCAATAAATTAAATTATAGCCATGCCGAGTTCTTCTCAGACAAGTAATATAGATTATTCACACTATAATTTTTTCGGCTTTTGGCTTGTTACTTCTAGAGCCAAGAGAGTGGCTCGCCTCTCTGTACCAGTGGCCAGCCTATGGCATCAGTGGGATGAGACTCGGCCAGCTGAGCTTCACCTGCGCAAGCCGCAGGGAGCAGCAAAAAAAGGATGAGGCAATGGACTGAAAGGGTAGAGAAACACATCGCTATTTTAAATAACATTCAGCTATCAGCCTCTACAGATTCACATCCCAGTGGTCTCTGCAGATCAGAGTGTAAATGGATAGGGGGGAAAAAAAGAAAAAAAAAAAAAGATCCTTCCTGGTTACTATAAATGTCAGGTTTTACAGCTTTATTTTTTTCTGTAAGACAGGCATTCGTTGTCATAGCCTTCATTAGTAATTTTTTAATTCATTGGCGAACTTCAACCCCACTTGCTGCTGAAGCTTTTGCTATGTTTCTGCACTAAATGTGCCAGCACCACCCAGGGATCATGAGCAGTTCCCAAAACTCATCACTTCAGCCTGTCAGCAGCTGAAAAAAAAAAAAAAAAAAAAAAAAAAAAAAAAAAAAAAAAAAAAAAAAAAAAAAAAAAAGATAAAAATCACTCTGCTGGGCTCCCCTAGCAACGAAGTAGCAGCAGCCCCAGCTGTACCTGCATGTGCCATGGCTCGGCCGGAGAGAGCATCTGGGAAAAGGGAATGCTCAAGAGGGAAAGGCAGGAACAGCCCCAGGACTCCCACCTTTTCGTGGGGAGCGGAGTACTTTCAGGTTCTCTGCCGAGCTATTTCAGGTGAAGATGTGCCGTCAGAGGAGAAGGACCCACCTACCACACCGAGCCCTGCACCAGCAGCCCAGGTGCTCTACAAGACAAATCCAGGTCAGCTTTGACGAGAATACCCATTTGCAGCGAGGCTGTCGGAGCAAAGGTGCGCTTCCTCATGCTAACCCCAGCAGTTTTGAACATGTGACATATTAAACCTGCACCTCCAGCAGCACAAAGCTGCTGGTAGAGGACAACTGACAAAAGCCCAGCTATCCATGGCATGAGCCCACAGCAGGCTCTCCTGCTGGCCAGACACCGTGGATGGGCACCTGGACAAAGCAGGCAACCCACGCTGATGCAGACCAAACCAAGAAATCATGTTGCCTGTGGAGTTCCTCCAGCACTGCTGTGAATTTTCAGTCTCACCAGTGCATCAGAGATCACCAAGAAAAGTGTTCGTTAGTGGGGATTTTTAAGGCTTTTTTTTTTTTTTTTTTAATTCTAAGAAATAAAGTACCTACATTTTTCAACTATTTAAAAAAAAAACCCAAAAAACAAAAAACAAAAACACAAACCAGCACTCCTCAATCTTTGTCTCAGAATGAGTAATAGACTAATCACAGAAGAACATTTAAGAACATCTTTTAAAGTACCGATACTTTAAACACTGGAAATGAAACCAAACGATGTAAGACCAAGGTTCTATATTTGCTGTATTGATTGATTAAAAAAAATAATTCTCTATTTGTTGGGGGGGGGGGAGAAAGAAAGAAAGAAAAAAAAAAAAAAAGAGGTGGTTTAGCAGGAGTTACTTGTGTAAGGCACCTCTTCTCCTAAGCTACTAGTATGGATGAAAAAGGGTTAAAGTAAAACGTAAACACGCGAGCTGGCACATCACTTGTATCCTCCTGAGGGGTAAGCTACCTCACACCCCAAGCACACTAAATGCATCCACCCCGCAATTGTAACATAGCAAATATGCTATCTGCACAAGTTGTTTACCGTATTTATATTTTTTAAACCCTTTGAGTTGGAGGGTCCATACCACAATCATTTCACCCTGCTTGCTCCTGATAACCTACTGTCTTGTTTCCCAGCCCTTGTACTCTCCTCTCCCATGCAACTTGCAGACAGGTACATCACCTCTGGCTGCAGGACAAAAACCTGCACTTCCAGGCAGGCCCACGCAGCCCCTGGGATGACCCAGGATGTACCTGGGGCACCTGCATTCACTCCCACTGCAAATACACCTCCACTTCTGGAGGGGAGGGGTGGAAGCACAAGCATGCAGGTGGCTGCACAGAGGTTGCAGCGCCCATGCAGCACCAGGCATCCCCGTGCTGCAGTTCCAGGCAGCAGCCCCACAGAGGGAACCAAGCATCCCTAGCATCTCCACAGTTAATAAAACGGTGAGAAGCAAAGCAATGTTGAAGACATTTCCATTTACTCGCTTTCTAGCATCTAAAGGAGTTTTGGGTTTGCTTTTTTTATTAAAAAAAAAAATGAAGTAGCTGTAAACAAACACAAGTTCTGCTCTATTGCTCCCCATACACATGCCTTCTCTGTTACTATAGGACACCAGCAGCAGTGAAAAAGCCAGGCCCTCGGAGAGATTTCAAGCTCATTTTATACAGCTACTATGACTCACTGCAGAAGCCGCGCACATTTGAGAAGCCTGTGCTCTGTACCCAGACTGCCCCAGCCACAACTCACGTTGTCCTTTTCCCAGCAGCATCCCAACAGCTGTAGGCCAAAGCCAAAAAGTCTTCCTCCAGCCACCTCCATAAATGCAAGCAGTCTCTCTGGTTTCAGACGCCACTTGCTGTCAGGATACTGCAGGGGATTCCCCAAAATCAACACGGTTGTACACTGGGTCAGCTACTTAGGGTGAGAAATACTCTTTTGCTCTGGATTGCGGTAGTTGCACAGGATCTGTGTTACGCAAAGATGCAATGTTTCATCTATCAATGAGCTTCACTCAATAAAAAACTGAGTGTCTTGGACTCAAAACTTTGCTTCACATGCAGGGTCAGCTTGGTTTTTGTGAGCCCAAAAACAAAGAAAGAAAAAGAAAAGAAAACAGAACACAAACTTGGCTTCTCGAAGCAGTTAAGCATTCTTCTTGTCTCTTCAGCTTCCTACAACGAGCTAAAGATGCTACAAGAAGCAAAGAAATAATTTAGTCAAGAGCCTAGGTGATCAGTTTATTAGGAAAGTTAAAATACTGCAGCATTTAATGAAGCATCATATCTACTGCCAACACAATACTGACACTGCCCCCACTCCCTAACAAAAACGAACAAACAAAACCCCAACCCAACCCAACCAAAAAAACTTAAGCCTTCTGAAAGGAGCAGAAGAGTCCCTTACACCAGTCTGAAAGAAGGCTTTAAAACCCTAACTGCGCTACACCAAATTTTGATCAATTACTAAAATCCATAACACCCAGTATACCAGGGTTCCTCCTTGTTCAGCAATACTGCTGCCCACAAAAGCGCTTACTTTGATCAATTCATTCTCTCAAACAGAGGAGCTAAACCCATGTCAAACTTTTAACGAATGATCTGTTAAAAAAATTCTAAGAACTGACAGCTGAAAGATGGAGGGGTTTGGAGGCCTAGGCTGTGATTACGTGCTTTATATGAAAGAGAAAAAAAATCCCATGTATTGCATATTCAACTGTGTTGCTTCATAGATCCTGTTGCACCATGACACTGAAGATAATCTGGTCACCTGGGGTAATCTAAGCCTCAAGAAAAGTGTGTTTTCTGCTACTGCTGCACTGGGTTTTCTTATCACCATTACTGGAGACACTCTCCTAAGCCAATCAATGTATAATTGACCTTTGTGTGACAGAGGAAAAGCAAGATGGTTTATCCCAACACTTTGAAAGCACTACCAGAGCGGTCTAGGTCTGTAAAGGCTAAAATGAATACAATCCGTTTCCTTTACAAAAAAGTTTTACCCCCACCTACTACCTTCACAAAGTGTTCAGCTCCAATCCTCTCCACAATTCACCGCATATCTACAGAGAAAGCTTTGACAATTACAGAACTAAAAGAAAAACACAGAAATTACCTGTGCCACACACAACTCTACTTTTATCCCTGTTACTGCCTAGAAGGGATCACAGGGGTGGTTTCTGCAGCTCCCAAAAAGTGGGCAGGGATGGGAAGCAGCCTGTCTTACTGCCATGGACAGACAAAGAAAGTGCGAAGAGGTCAAACCGTGCAATCATGATTTCACTCTTTTACAAACCACAAACCCCAATTTGAATAGTACTGAGACAAACCAGATTACCTACAAAATATTTCTGAGCTCTCTAGTAGCCAAATTTTTTTCCCTAAGCTACTACAAATAATTGTCAAGAAAACATCCTCTTGAATTAGTTCCGCATGAATCAACCTAAGGTTTTCACCAAAAATACCAGAAAAGCGCAGGGCTGAGTTGTCCCAGTTGTACCGGGGAGGCTGAACTGGGCAGATTAATCCCAGGGCTGACAGCAGCCGGCAGTGAAATGAATGCCTGCAGCCTGTCCGGTCCAAGATGCTCACCAGGGAAAGACAAACTGCACCATCCATCGAGCCTGCAAGGAGGCAGACACCAGCCTGTCTGATTTATGGCTTGAGTTAGAGAACATTTAGTGTAGCTTAATTTCCAGATGGGTATTTCTAGTCATTAATTAATAAGATGAAGCCATTATTCATTGATGGGAACACTTTATTTTTATCCTAGTCTGTTTCAAAGAGTTGTTTAAGTTACTTTAAAAATATAGCCAGGACAGGTTTGGAAATAGGTGGGTTTGCAGGATTTAAGCATGTTGAAAACAGCAAAACAAAGGCAAGATGGCTACAGTACCCTCCAGAATAAGACAGAAACATGCACAGATAAAAAAATTCTCAGAAAAGATGAAGCAGCAAAATGAACATCATCATCATCCAAGGCAAAGGCAAAACAGGGATGTACAGCTTTATTACCTCAAAGAAAAAAGAACCAAAAAAGAGGTTAAAGCATTCAGTGAGCTCTTAGAAAGACTGTAAGCAGCCTTACTATAATTAACTCTGATGAATTTAAAAATGCAAGGCAGAACTGGGAATGAAGTGGTTATTTAAATAGTTTTCCACGTATCCAGATCTTTCACCCTGATGCAAATCACCCTGGCCTACTTGAATACCTTGAGTAAAGTGATGAACAACCAGCATGATCTTTAAAGGACACCCAGGGTACAGGAAAACTTCTGCAGACCTATAGAAGTAAAACTTGAAGAGAGGCAGGGGAGAAAGGCAGGAGCAAGAGGTACAGAAAATCGGCATTATTGACTAGGATTTTATTTCCTGAAAGAAAGGACAATTTCAAGAGGCAGAACAAAAACAAAACAAAAAAAAATAATCAGGTAACAGGTAAAGCAAGATATGAAGTTGAAGGCAGGCAAATGACTTGTTTCTCTGTCAGTTTGCCTGGCTGGCAAACTGGCAAAAAAAAAGTTATTTTACTCAAGTTATAAAAGAAGACAAGCAAAAAAAAAAAAAAAAAAAAAACCCAAACCAAAAAAACCAACCACACAAAAACAAAAAACCCCCACCAAACCAAAAAAACAACAATCCACATTGAGATTGAGAGGCTACACAGGGCACATCAGTAAGAAAATCAGGTCTTCATGAATCCCCCCAAATGAAGTACGCACCTGGTTTAAAAGGGCCCCTCAGTCATGATCTGCTTCTGGATCTACCACATGCACCGTGCTGTGGCAGTTCACAATTCACTGGTAAGAGCCATAAAGCTGCATTTAAAACTCAGGTTTGTCCTGACACCCTGGAGATCCCCCCCGTTAGAGCGTGAGATGCAGAGTTGAACGGCAAGCTGGAAAATGGATGGACACATGAGAAAAACCCTACCCACCTTAATGATGATGTTGATAATATTAACAGTCAAAAGTACAGTTAAAAATGAAAAATACCTGGCAGAACAAGGACACAACAAAGAAAAGACGAAGGACTTTACAAAACTGAGCATCCACTGTCGGGCAACAGCGCAGAAGATGTAAGTTCACTCCAGGATGCATTAGCAGGCACATATAGACAAGGCAGGGGAGGTCATTACTCAGGGATGTGACAGACTCTGCGGCCAACGTGCTGCCCCCTGGTTTAGATTCAACACCACAAGATGAATTGTAGGCAATCTAGGGAAAAACCTCTGAGAAAAGATTTTAGAAAAATGAAATAGAGGGTCCACAGAACTCGTAGTTTTTCTACCATCAGCCAGTTCTCAGCTGAGGGAAGATGACACAGTGGCCCTGAGACTCTTTCAGGATAAGCAATTACGTGCTAATGCAGCGAGTTTGAGACCTCTTGACCAAATAAATTTCTGGTCTTCCTTAGTCATATACTTTCTGGAAAACACTTCACTACATAGCAGTAATTGATTATTTCTGAGAAGACAGGGAATTATCCCTTCTGTAAGCAACAAGTCCCAAAACCTGAGACCTTGCCATTGAACTGCCAGTCCATGTCCTCCAGGCGAGGCAGCTACTGCCACTTGCCGTTCACAACTTCGGCTTCCTTTCCAAGCTGGTTTTGGAGTGGGCTTGGCACACAAATTGCAAAACCTCCAATGGACTCTACCATTCTCTATAATACAGTAGGAAACAAAAATATTGTTTCCATATTTCCAGTTCGTAGATAAGGAAAACTAGTGCAGAGGAAAACTGTTGAGCAGTCAGACATCCCAGTAAGACATTAGCAACAGTCTAAGTGACTGCTGACGAATTTGGTAATTGTTTCTTTGCAAACCACTCACAAAGCACTAACCAGATGATTTTGGCTATTTTTTCCCCAGATAGATACAGCTCAAAAGTTTGCCCCTGTACTTTCCAAGCCAAAATAAAAAGAAGCTGTTCTGTCTCAGTGTCCAATCGATAAAAAGCTTCAGGCAAAACAAGGCAGCTGACAGTAAGCCCAGGATAAACAGCCATCAGTTGGTATCTAAGAGACTATCCCAACCACATCCTTTCAAGAGCATGCATCCACATTTAAAATTAAGCTTCTGCTAAGGACAGAAAGAAAGGGGATGTTTCTGGATCAATGACTCCTGAATTTGTAGTTGTCCTCAAGAAAACAATTACCTTGTTCTCCTCACCGCTTTCTAGTAAAACAATTACGAACTTGTCTCACAAAGAGAAGAGAGATCCATCCCCTTCTCTCCAACCACGCCACCTTCCCCATCTGCTTCACGGTACAACTGGAAGTCACTTGAACACGACAATAGCGCACTTCATCGAAAAAGACAGAACCAGCCTCACAGTTACCTTCTCCTAAGGGATGAGCTGGTGCGTGCTGCATCGGGGTTACCTTCCAAGCCGGTATGAAGAGGCGTGTTGGCAGGATCCGCTTCCATTTTGTTAGGAGCGGAGTGGCTGCCCCACTTCCCACACTTTTACGCATCCTGTAGTTTTAGTTGCATCACAGAGCAGTCTGAGCACACGGCCTGGATTTTTTTTTTTTTTTTTTTTTTTTTGGGGGGGGGGGGGGGGCGGACGGGGGATACATCTCAGACTCAACCCGAAATGCCCTCCAGTTCACCTAACACACTCCAGCCAGTAAAAGGGGACTCGTGTCTGGGGGACTGGCCTGAAGGCAGTCCTAAAGCAAGCTTCAGAACAATCCTACACAGCCTGTACACCTCATCAGCAACATTTGCTGTGCTCTACGGAGCTGATCCTCCGCACGGTACTTGCCATCACAGTCACGAGCTGTTCTTCTTGCCTTCCCCTTCCCCCAGCTCCCTCCCTCTGAGGAAGGCTGCCCAGCGGTCCGCAGCCTCAGCCCTTGCAATCAGGCTGCTGCCAGCCGCTTACGGGGGGACAGGCTGTGAAAAGTGAGAGCTCCTCACCCTGACCGGCACTGCCCAGGAGCTATGCGCTGTCTCCATTACACGTGTAAGCCCACGGCAATTTCATGGACCTCTTCCAGACCCAAGAACATCTTGTGGTTTTTTTCCCCTCTGCTATCAGCATACATGTACCACAGCCACATTATGAAAAGTATCTTGCATTTTTATACATGAGCTGGGGGGGCTGTTTTGCTGAACAAGGTACAAACGGTATTTTTCTGTGTTACTTTTTGGTAGGATTTGGGGTGGTTCTGCCCATTGCTGTATTTCTAAAACCGACCGTGCATTAACCTTGTAGCCTTGGGATGCCAAGCAGCTAAAATAGGATTGCTGAGGAATACAAGTCTCCAGCCCTGACCGTTAAGAACAGCCCGCTAAAACACCCTGACTTGCATATTAATGGCTACGGCGTGTAACAACAAGTTAAAATATTAATAATGAGAATAGTAATTAGCATGGACATATTATTTATTTGTCTACTCATTTGAAATTTACAGAGAAAAAAAAAAGTCTTCAACATTTACAAGAAAGCAATTAAGGCAGCAAATGGATTATTTCTCTTTAAACCTATGAGAAAATGCTCAGTGCATATTTCCTCTCTAATTTGTCTGCACTCAAGAAGCTATTTTTGGAAGTCTCCCTAGACTGTATTGTAGCACCACATGTACTGTAATGGCATTTTAATTAGCCCAGAGAGCTGGAAGATGCACTACGCATCCGAAAGAGAAGCAGCCTAACAAAATGAGCCCATCCTTCTCTTCCCTTCTTTGAGATTTACAGCAGCTATCAAGTCAAAATACCAATTATGGTTTCAATTGGAATCGACTGTGACTGCTATAAAAATCCAGAGCATTGCAACAGCCTATAGAATTCAACAAACGTAGTATTTTAAGCACTATTTACTCATATTTTAAAGGTAGATGGTAAAAATAAAATGCTGCAGATATCAACAGGCAGGACAGCGGATAGAAGGAAAAGAAACAAAAAAAATCATTAGATTTGGGCTCTAAATATGTTAGGGTTTGGCCTGCAAGTATAAATAAGAAAATAGCCATTTAGATGAAAGCTAATCCATTCCTCTTTATATGGGGTTGTTTATGGGTCTTTAGTATTATTATTACTACTGCTACATCCGATATACAAGTTAGCCACCTTCCATTGCAGTGAGTGACGTAACGCATAAACATCAGAACGGTCTTGTATATATTTAATTCGCCGTAATTCTGACTCCTTTACTTTTGATGCAGTAGAAACTAGGTCAGGCTGACATCCGCCTTGGTTACAGAAGAGGCTGACATACCTGCAGTGGTACACCTCCTTCATGCCCTTGACAATACTGATGACTCCAGAGACATTCACAGGTCCAGATGTCAGGTGGAGCATTCCACTGAAGCCAGCAGCAGACCACAGCACTCAGTACCTCACAAGCAAGAGCTATGGTGTGTTTCAAGCTTTCTTTCGCATTGTAATCCACATTGGTATTTCACAAGAGGCAGAAGATACTCTGGCGTAATGTCTACTAGAGCTTCATACTGCTTTCCCACCAAAACCTCAGTAAAGATACATCCAACAGATCCCACTTGGGTTAACACAAAGGTAAAAGTAACACTCGGCAACAGTCAATAAGCACGGCAACCTTTACCATATTAACAGGGGGTTACCCCAAAAGCTCAATACCTAAGATGTGTTAAAACAGGAAAGGCTGTAGTCCTCAGGATATTTAGAGATTAATATCCAAATAACAATACACTCCTTTTCAAATGCCAAATTGTAAAAGCGGCGTGTTCTACTTCCTATGCCATTATTTTCCTTATTCTTTGCAATGGGAGGATAATGCAACTCCTACTAAAGATTACAACCTTCAGTTTCTTCAGCAGACTCTGACGACTTGATCCGCACAGAAATTTGAAAGATAGGTCATTTTGGAAATCCACAGTAATAAAAGCATCCTTCACATTTAAATATAAGTAATCTAAGGTCTGTGGTAACCTATCCATTAGATTAAAGAGATAAAGCTTACTGAAAATGGTTTGACATAATTACAGCAAACAAGAACAGCTAGCCATTTCAGTAGACCTGCTTCCCCCTTTGGGCAAGGAAAGTCAGAACTCCCTGGAGCCAGCCTTTCCACCATCCCCCAGGCAGATAAAGCATTAAGTTGAAGAAAAAATAAAATACAAAGGAAAGAAATACCACATTAAAGAAATACCAGGTATAGTACGCTTTTGATGTGTATTCTTCCTTTTAAAGCCAAAAATATCCATATTTAATCCTGGTTTTCATTCCATTCTCCTGTAACAAGTTTCAGAATCAGCCCATTTGGTACACAGAAGACACCTATGAAGTCCAATTACGGACCAGCTCAAGCAGGCACTTCCAGTAGAAGCAAAGCACGTATCCTACACTCCGATCACTTGTCGCACCTTAGCCATTTCTTGCTGTCACTCAGGCAAGACGGAAAACCAAGAAAAACACTTGCTCCCATTCAACACCAAACACCTACCTAGCAAACGCAGCTTATCACAAAGGTGTATGGAACAGCAGCGTCCCGGCCGTTCCCAAACGTGCTCTGACACCTAAGGCAGGAGCCGGCTCAGCCTCCTTTGAGAGCTCCAACACCTCCCGTGGGCGATCCTCCTGCACGCAGCCGCCGGTCAATCTGAACAGCCGCCGGTTTTAGTTCTCCAGTTACAGGCTGCAAAGACCACTATCTTATTTCATGCACAGTCACCATTAAGCACGCATGCCATACCAGGACACCACTATGTCAGAGACCCAGCTCTGGCTTTGGCTCAGCTTACCCAATCGTTTCCCGCAGTCTCTCTTCTGCAGCCAACATATCAGAAGGTATTTGGTGGTGGGCATCCAACACCACCTCCTGCCTAGCGCTACCTCGAGCCCCAGGAGGACAGCTCAGGGTTTCCACCACATGGAGATTCATAGAATGGTTTGGGTTGAAAGGGACCTTAAAGATCATCTAGTTCCAGCCCCACTGCCCCAGACAGGAGCCCATATCATAATAATAATAAAACACATCATTGTGCATCATTGTGTTCCTGTCTCCCCAGGGTGCTGGGAGACTCGGGGTAGGGTCTGCAGGAGCCCACTCTGTCCTGATGTTAAATCCATCTCAGATGAGATGCTGCATGCACAACAAACCTGGTACTCCGCAGAGTACTTTCCCATGATCCCCACCCTATCTGACATAATTTCAACAACTACCAGCACCAGGCAGCAGGAAAATTGTCCCAGTCTACCTGCTCCTGATATAATACCAGCCATTATCTGCCAGCTTTAGGTAGTCTGCATATAATATCTTCATGTCAATTCATGTACAGATTTCTAAAATTTGGACTTCAGATATTTTTAAATCACAAGAGGGGGGAAAAAAAAAAAAAAAAGAAAAAAAAAAGACTACCATGTCAAAGCATCTAAAAGTAGATTCCACTTTCACAGACTTGGTGGAACAGCAATTTCCCCGCTTGCAACGAAGGAGCTGAGACTATGCTGTTTATTACTATAAATATATTCATAGATATTTTCCCTGGCACGAAGCACTTCAATTTTAAAGGCAAGAGATTCATCAACTCTTACGGATAGCTTCATCCTTACTGCTTTTATTCTGTCACTGAGCACACGCTCCTGGCAAGAGTGGAGGAGGGTACAATCTGCTACCATCTGCAGGGTGCTATCCATCTGAAAAGGTGACTGTCTTCAAGAAATTAGCATAGTCCAAGCATTAAACTTAACTCTGGAATATTACGTTCAACCAACAGACTCTTTCAGGAGCCATTCTGTAAATGTTCCTGTTCCCTGCTATCTGCATGGTGTGGGGTTTTGTCTTTTTTTGTAAGTTCTGATGTAGCTTTTTATCACAGGTGAAAAGAACTTTCCATCCTTCTTGGTACATGAATGAGGTAAAGAGAGTATTCCACAATCACAGATAAATATTTCTACAGGTGATCAGTATTCTCAATGTGAGGTGCTTAATCTGCTGAGACGGATCCCATGAACTTCAGCACATTAAAAAAAGCAAACTCCACAGGACTCCCTTGGCATTCAGCAGGAGAGGTGCTGCTGGCACCCAGCCATTTCACAATCATGGACTATTCAGAACACATGAATTCACATTTGATAGCTACAAATTCACAGATATAATGCCACTTTAATCACAACTAATATTTCAGTAGGTTTTAAAAACTGATTGGGGATACAAAAATGAAGCGAGGAAAGAAAAAAAAAAAACCCAACTTGAAATTATCTGCAATTGTCAGCAGAAGGAGACCTATGAAGCACATTTTAAAGGCAGGAGAGAAGGTTCAATAACCTGCTTAATTTTCCCTTCTCTCCGGTTGAATAAACTGTCAGGAAGAAATCCAGCTGAATGATAGCCTGGCTTTTCTACAGCTTCAAATGAGATTCCAGCTCCTGCCCACACGTTCCCAGGACACTATGTTCAAGCTAATGAGATACCAAGAGGAGAAAAGCCTTGCCACTTAAAGAGGGAATGAACTGTGCGTTACATGAACCAAATGGCATGGGCTTCCTTCCTTACCCCAGCCCTGCATTTAGCTAGCACACACACTAAATAAGACTCATCCACAAAACTATTTCCAAGGCAGGCTGCGTCCAAGGGCTCTGATCCTTTCCACAGAAGAAAAGCAAAGTGATAATAATTACTCAGCAACCCATTACACTAATGCTTTCAGAAAGCAGGCGAACCCAGGGAAAATTCCTTGACGAAGCAGAGGGCTGGGAGAATAGAGGCAAAGGAAACACGCTTGGACCCCTCCCTGGACACTGCTGGCAACAGGTACCATCTACGATTTCACTACTGAGCAGATGCCTTCTCGCTTTACAGGCTGCAGCTTCTCGAGTGGATGGCAGAATTGGAAAGAACAGAGGAAAAAAGGGAGAATTCTTCGTTGAGGAAAATAAAAAATGGAGACATGGAAACAGGACCGTCAGCAAACAGAGCATGACTTGAGTTTGATGGAGCTGCTGGGTCCCAGGTGGCTGTCAGACTGCAAGGCTCTGTGTTTCAACCTTTCAGAGTGCTCCATCAAGCCTTTCTTCTACAAAACAAGAGCTTAAAAACTGGGGGAAGACCCCACACAAGTGAAAAAATCCTTCAGAGATCTGAGAAAGCTTCCAATCAAAGGCAAAAACCAAACAGCACAGTCAGGGAAGCTGGACTGGACATGTCTGCTTTACACACAGGCTTGTCAGAAAGCTACAACTCCAGAAGCTTGATCCTAAGAGTGTTCTTCTCACCTCCCCGATGTCACACCAACCTTATTCAATGTGCATCAGGAACAAACAACAGCTCCATGGGTCCTGGTACCTCACATCTTTTTCCCCCCCGGTATCCCAGTAACCCCAGCTCCTCTCTCCCCCAGAGCTTCAGTAACGTAGCACAGTGTAACTTGTTTAAACCCAGCTCCCTCTATTTTCACATGCATCCATCAGATTGCCAGAATTATAACTAACCCATCCTGAGTGAGATCAGTCTGCTCCCCACCTACCCAGTGCCAGGGTAGCGCTCCATTGGGTCTGAAAGCAAGTGGCTGTGCTTCCTTCTCTCTGTTACCTGTTTTAGCCATCAGGTCAAATACTTCATCCTAAGAACTCACATTTAAATATCTGTTTGAATTACAGCAGGCAGGGATTGATTTCAGCTCGTATTGCTACATTGGGGTAAGCCAGTGGTCAGATGGAGGATGGCCAGTCTGCCGACTCACCCACGCACACTCATCTCCCTCGGGTACCCGCACAGCCTCTGCAGCTCTGCTTCCCCAAGAAGCTCATCCTCACATGTGGTATCTTCTCTACGTTCAATCCTGTTACTGTAACAGCATAAAATCTGTTGCTCACCAGTGAAAAATCCTTTTGGTCAAACATTTTAAGCACCAGAGACAAGCTGACCATGCTTGTTAGCAGCCTAAACTGCAATTCACCCTAAGCCCGTTAAAGACAGCAATCACATGTTTCAAATCACACAATCATAGAACGGTTTGGGCTGGAAGGGACCTTAAAGACCATCTAGTTCCAGCCCCCTACCATGGGCAGGGCCACCTTCCACCAGACCAGGTTGCTCCAAGCCCCGTCCAACCTGGCCTTGGACCCTTCCAGGGATGGGGCAGCCACACTACCCCTGAGCAACCTGTTCCAGTGCCTCACCACCCTCACAGTGAAGAATTTGTTCCCAGTATCTAATCTAAATGTACCCTCTTCTAGTTTAAAACCATTCTCCCTTGTCCTATCACTGCAGGCCCTACTGAAAAGTCTGTCTCCATCTTTCTTCTGAGCCCCCTTTAGGTACTGAAAGGCTGCTATAAGGTCTCCCTGGAGCCTTCTCTTCTCCAGGCTGAACACTGCCTCTCTCATGCCACCCTCTCTCTCAAAAAGGGAAAACGGCAAGTTTTATTTCCTTGCTTTGCTCATATTTCAAGTAGATGCATATAAAAACTTAAGAAATCTACGTACAAAGTTTGGACAGTTGGTTGGTTTTTTTTATGCAGTCACATTCTAGACCATCAAGACAAAGTAGTTGCTTCCAGATGTACTTCAGCGAGGAAGAGCTGTGGTATCGTCGGCATGTGACGGGACAGTCCACGTGAAAGGAACAAGCACCGATCTCCAGGGGTTTACATACAGAAGTCATGGTGCTGCTCTGGGTGAAGCCGCCATGTGGGACCCCAAAAATTACTAATATCCAGACGTGAAAATCCTTTCCCAACAAGCTAATCCAAAGTGCTCAGGAAAAAAACAGCCAACGGAGCCAGTGCCCAGCAAAGGGCAACTGCTTAATCAAAATCATCAGTTGAAATCTGAAATTATCCTGGAAGTACACAAACTGCAATTAAAACAACGTACGCAATTCAAAACAGCTGTGCCCAGCGTGACCACACTCCAAACTTCAAAGCTGACTCTTCACTCTCAAAATAAACAAAACCCCCAAAAATGCCAAAGACAAAAGCTTATTTTAGACTAAAGATAAGAATGTGGAGCCATTCATCAAAAGACTATTTTACTTTAAAATACTCAAACTAAGTATTTCTGTGGAAATTGCTGTCTTTATGTGTGAGCCGTGAAGACGACGCAGACTCTGTACAGAGAGCATCGGATGGAGACCATGCAAGGTGGTCAGACAGGTAGGGGTCTATCTCTCTGCACTCGCACAAGAGTAGGATGGCAAAGGACTTAGCTTACACCGTCACGATAACACCAACAGCAAGAACAGGCCTTTTGCTTCTTTGTGAGAACAGCAGAAATCCCAAAGGCGTTAATGCATTTTTTGAACTGCTCGTAATTGAATTTGGGTGGTGGTCCATCAACGGAGTTCATAAAGGAGCTCTTCCCAGCCGGCCCTCGCCAACTCACACCACAGCTGTGGCATATCTTTCCAGGATCATGGAGGTTCTCGTTTTGGTTTTAGGCAGATTTCAACACCCAGACCTTCTGTTCCAAGAAAGTATTTAATGCTTCCCTTTATTGCATTAATCACTAGCACACACATCTGGCAGTCATTTCCAGCCTTGTAGAATTAACTCAGAGCAAAGTCCTCCAGCAGGTAAGGAACACAAGGATCATCACTCAGGTGCTTCTGAAAACCTTATGTGCCAACAGGGAAAGTGCAACTTGTACCACCTCGCCACCACTGAAGGCCAAGAAAGCACCTGAGTACCTGGCCTCCTTGTCAAAAATGGTTCACGCTACCAGCCCAGGTTGCTCCCCCAAGGTAATAACCAACCCCAAAGGCAGGCTCCCTTGAATGCGGCTCTCCAGCTTGCTTCCAGATTTTCTTCTCATAACAGGATGCACTATTTTAACTGCTGGCTGCAGAGCTGGACATTGGAGAAGGTGCTAGGAATAACTTAAAAGAAAGAGATCTTGATGGGAAGGGAAAGCAGAGCTAAACTGATAGCCAGCTGCAAAGGCACAAGACCTCAGAAGCATAAAGAGATGTTCTGTAGGATGCCACAAGCAGTATGCTGCCATGTGGTGTTCCTCCACGTTATACTCTAGGCACCTCCAGTTTTCATCCATGAGGTTATATGGGCTTCATCCTGCACACCTCAAGCTCTGACTTACTGCTAAACTCAGGCCCTTGTGATGAAGCAATTCCTTCCACTCCACAATTTTTGCAAGGAAAGTCTCTTCCACTCTACCTAGATCAGATGTTTCAGCACACCTGGCATCTGTGGGACCCAAGACGCTGGGGCACAAGTTTCTACTTTGATAAACCGTGTGCATTTCAAATGCAATACCTTTATCCTCAGCCTCCAAACTGTTGCATTTCTCATAAACTTGAGACTCGCCTGGGTATCTTTTCTTGTCTAGATGAAACCCAGGCTGTTTTACACTGTCAGTAGTCCCTATTGTTGATAAAAGTAAAAGTATTATTCTCGTGAAACTGAGACTGCTCACAGAAACCGGTTGCAGCATGCACCTCAAGGAGAGAGACGGTGACTCACCCAGAAGACAGCTCCCAACACCTAACCTCAGCGCCTGCTTTGATTCACCCTGATGATGGAAAGCAACGGAAAGCTCTGGCAGAGGAAAACCTCGCCAACGCCATGAGAAAGGTACAATCGACAACTCCCCTGCACTCAAAATTTCTTTTTTTCCTGTTCTGTCACAAATAGGAGGTTAACACAAGCTGAAATGCTCATATACTTAATGTTTTTTTCTTACTGCTTTACCACAAAGGATCATTATTCCATGGCTAATATAGTAATATTAGATAATATTAGCAATATACATTTGCTGTAGTAAAAGCACTTTAAATTGCATTAAACACAGTAACATGAGACTAGCACATTTTCAAACGGAAATTTCTAATCCCTGCTCTGTTGAGGAGCAACTCCCATTTCCAAGCCAAGGAGAAGCAAGCCTGCCTTACCATGGGGCCAACCCAAAGTGCTGGCCTTTGCATATGTTCAAAATAACATCAGGCCCTCAGTAGTTGGGGGGTACAAAAAAAAAAAAAAATATCGTCTGCTAGCCTCCTTCCCTTTTACCTTAAGTTTAGTGTTGCTCAGTGGTTGCACACAGCCAAAATACCCACCCACTGTACCAGGCTGCTTCAATAAAACTACACACGAGCCTCTACTCCTTACCTGACTGGGACAGACTCGCTCCAAACAGTTTCCAAGATACTTAGATGCACCTCATTGATGGTGTTGAGCAGCTTCAAACAACGAAAAGGCACTGTAACGTTAACAGCAAAATGCACCACAAGAAATCCACAACTCTATGCCAAAGTTTCCCTTGATAAATAGGACAAAAGAAATGAAAAATCCTATTAATGAGTATTACTTGTCCATTCCTTTTGAGCCTGCAACATGCAGTCTCACAGGGGACTAAAAAGTGCCAAACCACCCCATGGGCTGCACTTGCGTAAATGCCGCAGGCACCCGGACGTGCACAGTGCACCAGGTCTGTCTGGAGGCAGCGTTAACGCATAATAAGAAATCTCAGGAGTTTTAACACCTAGGTAAGGCCTGAAATCCATGAGGATTTCTCTGAATGCAGAATCAGATGACTGCATGATGAAATATTTTTCATGTGTTACAAAAGAAAAAATAATGTTCTAAAAAAAAAATATAAAAATTCTGTAGAGGTCTCTAGATATTACAGCAGGTAGAAGGGTTGCTGTGTGCTTTAACGTCTGATTCCCCTTCCAACCAGGGGCACTACACAGATTGCTCCAATGCAGTCACCACTCACCTTTCATAAAGAGGGAAACTATGCTGATGAACTGCAAGCAAGATACTGTGAACTACCTAAACATCACGCAACCAAAAGTGTGTTGGATCAGCAGCGAAGTCCCCACTCCCAGCTCAGGAAAGTCTAAGATACCACCTGCAGCGTCCCAACAGCCCACGTGCCATCAGAAGGCTTCTTAGGCTGCCCTAATGGTTCTTCCAGCCCTCTTATCCCTCCCCCTCCTCCCCCAAATCCCATTCCAAAAATGAAATTAATACAAACTTTTGAAATTTGGGGTTCTAAACCAAATTAACTTGACAACGATAAGGCAGCAGAAAGAACATATTTTTGCTGTAAAAGCTCACTACCCAGTTCAAGCAAAACTAAATCACTGATTTATGACCACTGAAAACATCAGGCTTGAAGTCACACGCGAGCTGACAGGAGCTGCTGCAGGTTATAGTGAATATAGCCACACGCCGTCAGCTTGCACACCGAACCGCCTGCGAAGCAAACGCTGCCGTAACCCAACGAGTGCAAGCGGAAAGGCAAGCCGCATGATCCTAGCTATAGAGCGTTTGACAAACACGTACCCCGCCACAAGCAGGAAATTAAAAACCACAGCTAAATAAAACAAAGACTGAGAGTTGCAAGTAATGCGATAAGCCAACTCGTAAAAACAGCAATGCCAAGAAGTGTCATCATTCTTAGTAATCAAAAAATATCTGAAAAAAAAAATGAAGAAAAAAAAAAAAGCCTTCATTTTAAGTCATCTCTTTTGTTATATTGTTTTCTGTTTGATGACTGCAAGTAGAAAAGTGTAAATTAAGATACTTGTTTTTACTGCTGAAGATACTGCTCAAGGCACCGTTAAAACAGAAGTAATCAGAAGAAAAAGGGAGGATTTGGGGTTTTGTTTTGTTGTTGGGTCTTTTTTTTTTTTTTCAATCTGAAGTTATTTATCTCCCATTTCTCATCTCAAAGCCGTGCCTCCCACACCCTTCTGGGTGCCCCAACTGACAGCCAAGCGGCACCTCCCAGAAAGCCATCAGAAGTCCATCAGAGCTTCTCCCAGACAAGCTTCCCCCATGGAAGGGGAAAGATTTCAAAAAAAGATTATCAGCAAACGTGGGAGTGGGCAAATCAAAATTAACGTCTTGTACCGCTGTGAAACACATTTTCAAAGAACAAGGTGGATGTGACCGCGTCATAACCTGTTCCCTACACTGCAGGAGCCCAGGGCCTTTTCTGCCCTTCCCACAGAGACAGCACTGCACGGAAGGGGCCACCCCACTGCTCCGTGCTGCTTGGAAGCCACGCCAAAGCCCTGCAGATACCGAAATGGCCAGAGAGTGATTTTACACATACATTTAGGAAACCCACAAAACAGATCCAAGACTCCTCAGGGCAGAAGGGAAGCATGTAGGAAGATGGCCATCCAGAAGGACTCTGGCAGGCTTAGGAGCTGGGCCCCAGCAAACCTCATGAAGTTCAACAAGCCCACGTGCCAGGTCCTGCACATGGGCTGGGAAAATCCCATGCACAAATACACGCTGGGGGAAGAACGGATTGAGAGCAGCCCTGAGAAAGAAGGGTGGGGGGGTGTTGGTGGATGAGAACCTCAACGTGGCCCGGCAATGCGTGCTCACAGCCCAGAAAACCTAACCCTGTCCTGGGCTGCACCAAAAGCAGCGTGGCCGGCAGGTGGAGGGAGGGGATTCTGCCCCTCTGCTCCGCCCTGGTGAGTCCCCCCCAGCAGCGCTGCGTTCAGCCCTGGGGCCCCCAGCATAAGAAGGTCCATGGACCTGTTGGAGCGGGTCCAGAGGAGGCCACGACGACCATCAGAGGGCTGGAGCCGCTCTCCTGTGAGGGCAGGCTGGGAGCTGGGGTTGTTCAGCCTGGGGATGAGACGGCTCCGGGGAGACCTTACGGCAGCCTGCCAGGGCCTGAAGGATACTGGAAGGCTGGAAAACTGGTACAAGAAAGCTGAAGAGGCACTTTTCACAAGGGCATGTATGATAGGACAAGAGAGAATGGCTTTAAACTGAGAGAGGGCAGATTTAGATTAGATATTAGGAAGGAATTCTTTACTATAAGGGCGGCAAGATGCTGGCCCAGGCTGCCCAGGGAAGCTGTGGCTGCCCCATCCCTGGCAGTGTTCAAGGCCAGGCTGGACGGGGCTGGGAGCAGCCTGGGCTGGTGGAAGGTGGCCCTGCCCGTGGCAGGGGGGATGAAGCTCGATGGCCTTTAATGTCCCTCCCAGCCCAAACCGTTCTATGATTCTATGGCAGCTTGAAGACAGCAGATTATTAACTGCTACAGAAAGCATCCAGAAACACCATGCTGGTGCAACCAGAACTGTCCACACTGAATCCAAGTGCTCACTCCTCCCCAATGCTCCTGGTGAGAATTTTTTTCCCCCCAGCAAAAAGAATCAAAAAATCCCCAGAGATATGGATCTCTGGGTTAGATATCTGGCTTTGCCACAAGATAAAAAGGCTCTGAAACAGGGCAGATTGGACAAAACAACCTAGTCATTTTCAAGTCAACTACTCTCTCCCTCACAAATGATGCTGCTTTCACAAGTAGGACTCTCTGGAGAAGAGATATGTTGCCTGGAGTTATGAGCTAGTATCTTTAAAAAATATTTTTGTTCAACGCATAATGGGTCTCAAACTCTTTTTCTCTTAAAATAAATTTTAAAGTATTGCTTTTTCCTTCATAATGCCTTCCAAATCCATATTATATATGTTGAAGATCGTAAAATAGAAAGCTTATTACACAAAAGAAAATGTTATCATATCAATTAACACATTTATATAAATGCACGTATATATATTGATTATATGCATGTATATATACAATTATTGCCCTAATACAATAATATATTCCATTAGTTTATGTGAACAGCAAGTAACAGCACGTTCAGTAAATGCACCATATACCAAAAAGTGGTGAGAAAAATTAAATAAATAAAAGAGGACCTGAATTTATCTGGAGATGTTTTGGCTGGAAATGCATTTCTGGAAGCTTTATCCTTCCCTCCTTCAGGGTGGAAAACAAAGGCTGTAAATTGGCAGTTTCCTTAGTTGGTGGGTTCCTGGTTTCCCACTGCAAAACTGCCTTCCTTGCTTACTGGTGACACTGGTGGCCCGCAGAAACTGCCTCTTCCTGCACCATAACAGCAACATGACTTTTGTGCAGTGCACAGCCTGTGGGAGAAAAGCCCAAGCTGGGCACCAAATAGAGACGAACAGCCCTAAAACAGCCCACACATGAAACGAAGCCGAGGCAGGGGAGCAGGGGCACTGGGGTCTGCTCTCCCATTGCGTTCAGGGAGCACACCCCTCCCTCCGCCTGGCTCAAGAACTGCCACACGCAGCCCAGTCACCGTCCAGAGAGGCACCAGCCAGCTCCCCGTAGTCATGGCACACGGCGGTGCACAGCACTCAGCACCTTTCACTCCTCACTTCTAGTTTAGGTCATTCCCTGAAATGATTGAAATACGCTACATATGAGATTTCCTCCTTATGCCAAGTCACTTCAAGACATTAGCAGCAAGGTGGGATCTCAGGATGACAGAGCTGGCAGTGGCTAAGCAGCACCGGTGTCGGCAGGGGAAGAGGAGTCTGCTGGCATTTCCCATGCTCCAAGGCATTCACCACTAACAAAATACTCATATTCTCAGTTTCTCATTTCCTAGAACTAGTACACATTATTATCCTGAACATATCATCCTACCTGTATGTTATTTAAAACAAAAAAACCCCCAACATTATTTCATACTTTGCTAAATGATGAATGCCTCCATCAAGCTTTGGCTGCATCTTTCAGTGGTTTACACCAACAGCTGGTTTTGTTTTCCTTTCCTCCAGCCAGTGCCAGAGGAGCCAGCCCTGTTTGTCTCTCATACCTTGCCATGCTGCCTTTTGCGGGTGCAACAGCATCCAGAGGCAGTGCTGCTGTAACCGTCCCATCCAACCGGCAGTGCCAATCAATGACCTCCCCAAAAAAATCAATTCTGGCCCACATTTCAATACACTGAATGCCCAGCTAGCAAGAATTGCTCATCCTTTGTATACCACATGCGAAGGAGCGGCTGAAAACACTTGAAATTTGTCAATTTTGTTATCTCGATGAGATTTCCCTCTGCACTGTGCACTGTTTTTCACTTCTTCGATTGAAAATGCATCAAGGCAAAGCCGATCCCACCATTACTGACGTACTATACCAGCAGGACTTCCCCCAAAACGAAGCCTTCGGACAGGCTGTCAGCACACCACCAGCAAGCCCAGATGTGAATGGACCTGCAGGACAGAAACGTGTCTCAGCTGCAAGTTCCACATCAAGCCATACTCAACACAATGTTGGCCAACAGGAAAACCCCTGGATTTGCTGCTCCCCCAGGCACTGCTCTGCCACTGGGATCCCACAGGCAAAGCAAGTGGAAGCAAAGAAGAACCCCAGTTGTCCTGTACTTTTTCCTAGCCATAAATCTTGTGGTTTGATTCCTCTACTATATGTTAAGTCACCAAGTAATGCAAGAGAAATCCTTGCTGCTTTACCTCAAACTCTTCCTCAATACCCAAGGCATGTATTCCAACAGTTTTCTCTGAACATATTGTTCTCAAACCGTGGTTTAAAATTCATCTGTGCCCCTGCATCGTTGCCATCCTGTACTCCTGTCTCTAGCATACATGAGGTTTGACCTTTTCAGATTTACATTTACAGCATTCAGAATCTTTGTGAGCTCTGTTACAGAGAAAAATGAACCGAGAGGAATTTCTGGAACGGTGACCGGACTACTGATGTTTCCTACGGCAAAACACACACTGCCTGTATTCCAGCTTCCTAATACCCTGGTAAACAAGAAAAAATTGAGTAACAAAAGCAACTTAACTAGCTGGAATCTTCTGAAAGACGGAAAACAGACTTCCATGGCTGCCCACACAAAGTGAAGATGCTTTGGCAGTTAACATTCAAGGGTAGCACAAACAATGCTCCAAATGAAGAATGCAGCAGAAAAGAAAAAAGAAAAAAAAAAAAAAATCAGACCAGCAATTGTATCTCCAAGTGAAGAAAAGGCAGGGACTTTTTAAGGAGTTTCACCATGTATCCAGCTTCATGTTTCTCCTTTTCCTTTGTGCTGCAGATGCCTTATTGTCTTGGTGTACTTAATTTACATAGATAACTTCATCCAGCAGCCTCAGTACCACGAAGTTATAATGAGTTCCCAGGCTGTACGAACCCACAGCCAGGAGCAGACCTTTTTCTCCACCACCAGCCCCACGAGGGAGGCATGCACGCTTTCCCTAGACCACTGACCCCTTGTGATGCACACTCAGACCCCAAAACGCTGGATTTACCAGTGCTCCTGCCCTGTGTGACCATATCTGTACAGTTGCATAGGAGTGCAGAACCAGGCTCTTGGATAAGGAACATCAGCTCCTGGATAATGACGATCCTTCTTAGATGCACATATCTCGGACCAAAGGATCACCAAACTCAGGCTTCCTCAATCCTAAACGCTCTTCAGTGCTATAAAGTCCAAAAGGCCTACACCAAGAGCACCAAACAGAAGACACCAGCAGCACCAATATTAAGTACAGCATGAAGGAGGGTTTTCTGGGGGGGAAAGTCCTCTCAGTCAAGGCATCTTACTACGAACAAGTTACTCCTTTTCATGTATTTCTTTTTTTGAGATGTTGATCATTGAAAATAAAGTGCATGAAGAGGAAGAGATGGGCTAAGTTCAAGGAATGGCAGCATCCAATAGTTTTTTTCACAGATTCCCTACCACCTCACTTTGTAGCTTGCCACCCTGCAAATCACCAGCCACCTACAAGATGCTCAGTTCTCAAAATAATACTCCCTCAAAACAAATGCATCTGCAACGTATAATGGATCTGTAGCATTTAAAATATTTTAGATTTAATCACCTGTTGATACTTCCAGCACCGTAACACTGGACAGGAAAGACACAAATGTGTACAAACAACACTGTTACAAACCAGAAGCACTTCCCTCTGTTTTTAGTGTTTCTTTCATAAACTACTACTATCATGCACGGTCTATCCATCTTTTCCTTCATCAATAAAATCTATTGATCAGCATCACCGTGAAAATCCAGAAAAAAGGTAAAGAGAGTGATAAGAAATTGATAGCTAACTGCAAAGGAGACAGGTCGGGGGCAGAGGACATAGTGAATTACCGTCAGAAGGGAGATGGGCAGCACAAGACTCTAGGAAAGGTGCAAAGAAGTAGGAAAATAGGACACAGCTGGTATGAAAACTTTGCCGGTATGAACTTTGATAGTCCTGCTTGGGGCTAACAAGCCAGCTTGCTTTTAGTACTTCTTTGAAAGCTCTACCTGTGAAAGGGAGAGTTTAAAGCATCCATAAGTTTTTGAGCAAAGTAGCTAAAAAAATGAGAGCCATCAGCAGAGCCTTTCCACACCAGAGGGGTGACGACCCAGGTATCAGTTGATCCTGCAGTCCCCTACCCTTCCAAAAGGAAGTATCAGGACAGGGTGTGGGTGTTACGTTTCTGTCAGCTCGAGATACACCGTACACACACATCTCACAATCTGAGTGCCATGTCCCGAAAAAAACCTAGAGGAAGCAGAAGAAGCACCTTTAAGTCTTTAAGGGATGGCTGATTTTTTTCAACCCAAGAAAATAAAAATTCTACTACATCAAAAAGAGAACAAATCATCAATGGCCTGGAAACTTACTTTACTCATTCTCCAATTGTAATTACCAGCTTGAAGCCCATATTTGATTGTCTGTGCCTAGCTGGAGCTCCAAAAAGATGTGTGAGAAGCAGCTGGTGGGTGTAGCTACCCATGAACCCCCAAAACACCCCAAGCAGACTGTCCCACAGCCATATGTCCCTGCTGGGGAGGGGACATCTCAGCCCTGCAGGGCAGCACAGCTCAGTGACCTGCACTCACCCTCACAGAGAGTGGCTAAGGAAAAAAGATGCTCTCTGCAAGCAAGGAAAACCCATTCTGGTATGCCAAGGAAAAAAGCAAGTAAAAGAAGGGAAAAGAAAAAAGGTGGAGGTGGGGGATGTGGGGGGTGAAGCCACAAAAAAGGGAAAGAGACCACACTTGGTCTACATCACCCTAGATTTAAACCCATATAAATAGTACTTGGAACCCCAAAAATATTTGCTCACCTGCCCTCTGGTTCAGGACTTCTCTCGTGTTGCAATGTATATGGCCTGGAATGAAGCTGTTGACTCTTGGATGTGGGCCTTGAGATCATATAAAGCTGCTGAGATTTCCAGAAGTTACAGGGCTGTAAATTTTCTGCAGAAAGCCTGCACAGTTTGTGTTGTAATGCAAATTTTAAGTCAATATCCATGGGGGTTTTGTAACACGTTCGGAAAACACCCATCCTCAAGAGACTTAGGACAAAACCATTTAGAAAGTATTGGAAACACCACACGCAAGCCCAACTTTTCGCTAGATACTTCGAAAAACAAAGTCACCAAATGGCAAGTACACAGCTCCATGCCTCATTTGATATTTAAGTTATACAGGTGGCTGACTAGTTCTAGCCATTTCACTTACTCAGATGCTTTGAGTGAGCTTTAGAAGAGAGGGGGGTTGGGGGTGGGTTTTTTGGTTTGGTTTTGTTTAAGTGCTGTTGGAAACACAAGGAATAGCAGAGCAGAGAAAGCTCACACAAACTCAGATTTCACCCAAAGGAGCAAACACCACCACAAATTCTTGGACCTGTGGCTCATAACAAGCCCTGAGACACACCTGCCATCAGGCATTAGTTCAGGACCTGCAGTGGTATCTGTAAGACCATGTGTGTATTACAAGTGTGAATAAATTCCTGATTGCCAGCAAGTTGGGAGGGAATAGCTTCTGCATCCCAGTCACAGGCAGAAGCAAAACCAAAAGCACCAATAACATGCAGTTGAGACCATGAGCAAGCATCACTAGCAGATGACGTGGTGGGTTCTCCAGGCGCTCGCTCTCTTCAGAAAGAGCCCACCAGCCCACTCACTCCTTGGTTCACTTCAGTTTCACTGAAACAAATCACATTCACAGGTAGGAGCAACTTCAGAGGACTAACTCCTACCTCAGTGCTGTAAATTTGAAGTCGGCAGCTGCACCCTGGAGCCACAGGAGAAGACCTAAAACTTGGAGCCACGGGCAGCTTTAGCAAGGCAGAGCACTGAACTGCTGCAATTGAAGTCCTTTGGTAGCAACTCAGGATCAACAAAAAAACCTGGTTTTTCTGTAACCATCGATTGCAGTTGTGACCACACAGGTACTTCCACGCCCAAGAGCGCTGGAAGTGAGCAGGCTTGCATTTCACCCCAGCTGAGCAGAGAAGGACAAAGAAACACCATTAGGAGAGCACATGGACAGGGATTTTCAGAACAGGGCTCTTCCAGAATCCCAGAAGCCTCACACACAACTCCGTCAGACTCACTTCTTCCTCTACAGGGCACGTCAACGCATGAATACACAGCAAATGGGGTAAATACCGCGAGTCAGTTTGGATTTCGGACAGCTGGGGTAGTGGAAAGGAAGGGTTCTTCAGGCATAGCTTTGGTGGCTCTCAGAGGTGGGGACCTCAGCCAGCTCTCGCTCAGGGAAGGGCAGTAAATCTGCTCCTGCTACGCTGGCAGCACCTTATGCTGGGTTCCCTAACTCCCCATCAAATGATTAATAAAACCACATAAGGCAAAGCTATTTTTACTCCCGTGGACACCATTAGAAATGTAAGTCAACCGTTGCAATACAGTGGTTTTTATTATGCAAGTAAAATTATTATCTGTCCTCGAAAGCAGATACTATATATAAAGTCATCAAAAAGGACTTTGAACATGCACTTTAGAAACATACAGATCAATGGGGCTCTTGTTCACCTGCAGTTTAGGCATCTTCCCTCTTAAGGAGGCATTGCACTAATGTGGTGCTGGTATTACACAGCCAAGCTTTCACATACATACCACCAGGCAGCACCCAGCAGCAGCTCCTCCACACAACACAAATTTGCTACACGAGACTGTGCTGCTGCCTATATGTACATACATATGCATGACATTGTGCTGCTGCAATATATACATGCATGTGCATAACGCAAGACAGCTACTCAAGGCTAATAAAAAAAA
Source organism: Falco biarmicus (assembly GCF_023638135.1). NCBI lineage: Eukaryota > Metazoa > Chordata > Aves > Falconiformes > Falconidae > Falco > Falco biarmicus. The sequence goes on along the minus strand of NC_079295.1, from coordinate 7,469,876 downwards.
AATCCTGAATATATGCAACTGACAAAATCATAGCCGCACATTCACGTTTCCACAGAGAGAAAGACCGCTTTGAAAAATAACACAGCAGATAAGGAAAACGCAGCAGGCAGATTTTTAAACACTTGGGCTTTTAGAGCAATGAATGGTATGGAAGAGACTAAGTTTCTTTGGTTTCTGTCACCAAGTGTTTCATCAGACAATGACTGCGTCAGGAGGAAAGAGGGGGAAGGATACGGGTATGGGTAGGGACTGAATAAAAAGATGCTAACCCTGAGGTTTGGCACTACTTAACATAAAGAGGGAAAACTCGAGTGTCTAGTAAGATTCAGGGTAAGATTTTACAGTCCCTAACCAATATAAAAAAACAAAGCAATTCCTTTCAAGGCAGAATGAGAACAGCCCCACTGCAAACTCTTTCTACTGTAGAGCCACAGCCACCAAGATAACCCGAACTATAACCTCCTCTCCTCCGCAGGACAGCCACCTCCAGCTAAGAGTACCACCCACCAACACTTAAGGCATGTGTGGAGGAGCTCAGGGCCCCAGAGCAGAAAGCTCAAGGGTTGCCCAACTGGCTTTACTACCAGTATCTCTTCTGCCATGAGTATTCACTTCAGTAGGTCCCATTTCCTTCCTTGCCTTGCTCTTGCATCTCATTCCTGCCTCTACACTAGCTTTTCGGTTGAAGCATAGCAACTGTGCCTGCAGACCAGCAAGTAAATTAAATAAAATAAAATAATAACAAAAAACACACAAAATGCTAATATAAATTAAGACCTGTATTTTGCCGTACCAGCAACAAGTCTGTCAAGGGTATTATACTTCCAAAAGGACAAAGCCTTTGCAGAACTTCTCAAAAATAAACAACTGTCACCTGAAGTCAAAATCCATGCTAGAAGTTCAAATCATACATAAACGTACACTTTCCACCAGCTTCTGTCTGCTTAATCCCATGGGAGATCAAAGTGCCAGGCTCCAGACTGCACTCTGAAAGCACTTCAGCTGCTATGCTGCTGGAGCACAAAAAGGGTTTTGAAACATATGTAGTTATCTAATAAAACCGAACTACACTCACTAAGACAGCATAAAACAGAAGGCACTGGCCTATGGATTTTGTGTTAACTTAATATTGACAGTTTCAAGCCCCGAAGTATTACTTACAGTGTTAAAAAAAGAAAAAAAAAAAAAAAAGAGAGAGAGAGAGAGAAACAACATGGAAGATTTTTTGTTTCGAAGACCTTATCTTCAAAAAATCAACGAGCAACTCAAGGACTCGAAAAGCTGGTGAAGAAAAGCAAAAACAGCCTGAAAACCTTCAAGCTGCAGTTTTAGGTTACAGGATGACAGCATCCCAGAGTATTTAACAATTTCCACTTAAGTCAAGCTAATAGAAAGATTTAACTTTAATTTCCACTGAAGTACTACCAAAACCTTTCCTTTGGTTTAAGATGGAAAAAGTATTTCCCCTACTTTTTCAGCTTGTTTAGGATACAGAGTTAGGAATGGAGATGAAGCACAAAGAAGGTGCCAAAATTAAGCACGGCTTGACTGATCCAAACTTTCCCCTTGCATTTGGGTCTTCTCAGGGGGGACGATTCCTTCCTCAGCACAGCTTTCTGCCTCTCCCATACGCCAGGCCACAAGCTACCACAAAAGCAAGGCAAACTTGAAACACGTCCCACTTTGACTGTTTGATTCGGACAAACAGGTCGGGATCTTTTATGAAAACCCTCCTCTCTTCCCTGGCCCTAGATTTGCCTTGACCTGACACACTCGTGCCAACCAGCTCTCCTAAAGACAGACCTCTAGCAGGACTGTTCAAGGTCCTCTCATCTTGTTTTTGGAGGGAGAAGTGTTATTACCGCAGCCTGCGGTGGCAACGGAGCGGAATCAAAGCCTGGGCAAGCTCACTGCCATAGTGAAGTGCCACTCGTGTCACCAAGGCCCCTGTTTTGTGCGTGGCACGGGGAACAAGCAGCCCAGCTCCCTCCGCCAGCCGAGCGGGCACCGCTGGCCGTGCATCTCCTCTTGTAACGCTGAGTTCCTGGTTTGCCAAATCAGAAATACACTTCATCATAAAGCAGCTGCTGGGTTAAGACCTGCATTCTTACAAATTTCAAAGCTTGCACGGGTAAAAGACATTTGGGGATTGACCACTGAACTGGTCACGTGCAGCCTTAAAAAAAACCTAGCCCAGTACTATGCTGGTTTTGTAAGTCCTCCCTTTCCTAAGTCCAGGAACAGTCTTTCTTCAAAGCCTTCTGTAACACACTGCTCTTTTATTCATTAGTCTTAACTGCAGCCATTTCCTAATTTCGAAATGCAGTTGTTCATAAATCAAAGTTCAAATGGTGCTTAAAAACAATTTAGTCACTGCAGCTGGTGACCGTTGATGTTTACAACATTGGTAACTTCTTAGCAGGGAAATACCCTTCTGACAACAGCATCAGTCTAGGCGTATCACCAACTACTCTTTGGTTTTAGGTTATCTTCTTGCAGTTTTGTTAGCCTGTAAAGCAGGGTTAGATGGCCAAATACCCACGAAAGCACCAGAGATTAAGCAGCCACTTGTCAGCCAGTGAAGACCTGCAAGGCGAGGAGAGTCAGAAGGTGCTAGGAACGCACATCTGTACTTCATTAAACCGGAATTTGCCAAATATCCCACAAACCAGAGGAGAATTTCTGCTCTAGGGAACCACCTGGCTCCAGTTAACTTTTCTGTCCAGTCTCCCACCCTACACATCTACAAGTGCAGCCAGATTGCCTAAGGGCACCTCCCTGAAGTGCTCCTCGACACCAAGGGGGAACTAACGTAACTTGCACACCCTTTCTTTTTCCTTATGTAAAAGCTATGTCTGCACGTGGCTGTTTGTGATAAAGCACAATGATAACAAGTCCCTTCTTAAAGTTGTCCTCCTCAAGTATACAAAAAAAGGATGGTGTCACTTAAAATAAATAATAAAAAAAAAGCTCAAGAATGAAAAGGTATCAATGTATAAAAGTATTTTAAGGGTGAGCATCAAGAGGATGGTGCCAGGCCCTTTTCAGCAGCACCAAGCAACAGGACAAGGGGCAAGGAACACAAATGGCAGCACAAGAAGTTCCATCTGAATATGAGTAAGAATTTCTTTGCCTTGAAGGTGACAGAGCGCTGGGACAGGCTGCCCGGAGAAGGCTGTGGGGTCTTCTCTGGACACATTCAAAGGCAATCCTGTGCCACCTGCTGTGGGTGAACCTGCTTTAGCAGAGGGTTGGACTAGATGATCTCCAGAGGTCCCTTCCAACCCCAGCCATTCTGTGATACTGTGATGCAGTTCCATACGTACCCTCCCAAACATCTCCTCCAACACATATTTAATCAAAGAGAAGGGATCAACACAGGATTTCAAACAAACTTTCAAGAGAAGTTTTCATTTTTTGTTATTATTTTTAATTTTCTCTATTTTACAGTCACCTTTCCTATATGCAATAATTGAGCAGCAGAAACACTGCAGAGCAAACCCAAGTACCTGGACAGCAGCACCGTGGTAAGCACCAACATCATCCACACCATAGCTCTGCCATCACTAGACCAGGAGGACCAACGAACAGAGCAGTATGACCAGGCTTTTCAAGCAAGCTACTTCTGTTTCATTAATAATATATAAAGAAAAACAGGTTTCTCAGTCATATAATCCGTAAGCATTAGCAAATTCATGGAACATTTCTGTCACCACACAATGTGGACAAGAAGAGTCCATCACGTTGACCAGTGTAAGGATATGGAAGAGCATGGGGGTGACTTATTATAACACAAAGAAAAAAAAAAAAAAAAAAAAAGAAAGAGAAAAAAAGGGATTTGGGTAAGGAAAAAAGTGGTAAGGGTTGATGAGGTCCTCTGCAGCATTCAGAAAGATTGTTTCTTCTCTGTTACCCAAGTAATTTCTTACATACTATGAACTACCATACTGCAAATACATGATGTAGGAACCGATTTAAAGAGTTACCTCCTTGCTAGTCTGCCTCCAAGGATTAAAACCACCCAGCAATGACATCCCCAAGCCTGAAGAAAGAGGCAAGCAGGCCTGTTAAGTATTCATTTCCATAGGGAAACACCAAGGTTGTCCAAAAACCAGACAATTAAAACCAGTCAAAATTTATGAACGGAAAGTCCAGAGGAGGAAAATAGGGGCAGAGAAAAAAACCCTGCGTGCTCTCTAGTGTTTTATCAACATTTATTGATTTATTTTAAAAGTTGGGTAGAACATCAGAAATTAATAGACTGCCATATGCCCATGTGCTGCATCTGCCACAGCAATTTATTCTTATAGTTATTTTATTACCTTCTTTGGGAACTGAATGAGATAAGGATCGGCATCCTGACACTTGGAAATTAGCTCATTTCCATGACTGTCAGCAGGAAAGCAGGAATTAATCCTCTAATTTCAGCCTGAAAAATAGTGAGAGCAAGTCTAATGAAGAAAAAGTTTCTGTGTTTATAAGGGCCGGGGGGGGGAGCGTTTGGAAGAGCGGTGGCCTTATTATGCTGGCAGGCCTACAGCCCATGAGATCAATGTTTTGATGAGCACAAGGACTGGTGCCAAAGGGGGACGGGAAGGAGAAGAAGAGACTTCGATGAGCTGAAAGCGTGGAGAGAGGAAGAGGCAGGGAAGTGGTTTGAGAATGAACTAGGTCAGGGGTGGGTTTAGGACAATGGAAAACAGAACATGCTTGTGCAGGAGCATCAGAGCTAGGGAGGACCTTAGATAGGGGTCCTGAAGGCCGGGAGGAGTGATGAAAGGAGGGAATATCGTCACTCTCACCTACAAGTGCGAGAAAGATACTAAGGGGGGCGGTGGGGAATTGAAATTAAAAACAAAACAAGAGGATTTGCAGCGGACCTTGCACGCAAGACAGCATACGCTTTACAGTTTTCCTAACTGCTAGACAAACCTTCACCAAGAGGGTTTCACAAGGGAACAAATAAAAGCTCAGCTTATTTCCAGGAACAGCCTTATAACTATTTCAAAGATCTCTAGCTAGGTACCAGCAATTTTAAACAAAGGGCTGATAAGACTGTTGTGGGGTTTGGGGTTGTTGCTTTTTTTGTAACGCCTCTCCAAAAGACATTCTGCACATTAGCACCATGAAGTCATGTCCCACCCCAAGCCTGAGTTTGCCAAAGGGATTTATTTCTGGGCTTGCAGTCCGCTTCGAGGTGGGAGCTCCATTTCAGCGCTGACATTGCCTGGCTCGCGATCCTGCTGCAGTCACCGTTTCTAGGTCAGAAAGTACAAACCTACTGTCTAAAAGTGTAGATAATTCTGCAGGAAAGGACTCCCATGTTTGCAGATATGGGAAGATGATTCTTTAACAGGTTCAACTTGACTGGAGTTTTCTTATTAAAAAAAAAAAAAAAAAAAAAAAGAAAAAACACAACACCAACACCAAATAATTAAATGTAAAGACAAATCTGTATCCCTTTACATAAAAACACTCATCACAGCAACCTTGGGAATAAACCACGTGCTTGCACAAAGAAACCTGCAGATATCGCTCTCTTGAACACATGCCCAAACCTATACATTCAAAGAGTTCAGAGAGGTCTGAGGGACTGAAAGGAAAAGAACAGCAACTTCTCATCTCCCACCTAAACCACAGGGTCTCTCCCCAGAGTCTGAGCCTCGACCATTGAACCCAGTTTCAAGAGGATCTGCTCGAAGCAGTGGCTCGCACACTTGCCTCAGTCTTGTGTTCCAAACTGCGAACAAAGCCTCTCTTAAATGTGGTTTGATTGACGCAAATCAAGAGCTGAGCGGGTGATTCATAGTTGTCAGACCGTAACACTTGCATAAAAACAGCATGTGGACAAAGTCGCTGATGCACTCAAATGCTCGGCACTATGATGAAAGGCATTAGAGTCAATCGCAGACCACTCACAATAAGGTGTGGGGGTTTTTATTCCCCTTCCTCCCCCCTAAAAGACATTTTGGATTTTCCTAGGTAACAGAGTTGTAATAAATCTTCAGGCACAAATGTGTAATTAGCATCTTGCTGTACTTCCCTACAGCTTGGCAGGAAAGATTAATATGTCAAATACAGTTAAGGCATAATCCCAGCGGAGTTCAGGGATAACCCGTAACCAGACTCCACTGATTTCCTGCAGTTTGACAGTAGGGCTGCCACACCATCAGACATGTATTTTGACCTTTCTATTCCCAACCTAAGTCTACTCCCTCTCCCTCCACAGTAAAGACATTCCCCCTTCTCTTTTCCTTTCCCATGAGCTTCACAGGAGCATGAAGAGCAGGATCAGACAGGTCTGTGGCTGGGGACAAAACCATTTTGCCCCGTTTCATAAGGGTGCCTTGAGGAAAGAGAAAAATGCAGCATCTGACCTGACCCCAAGCTACAACTCTTCTTCTTGCTGACCCTGAACTGGTCCCACTTTCCTTGCACTTCACGCAGGCTCTGCATAGGCTATTCACCAACGTAGGTAAACCTCGGATCTTTCTATACTCTCCATGCATCTCAATCCACCTTGCCGAGAAAAGACACCATGAATGGCAAACATGACCCGACTCCATAACTTCATCCTCGAGCAGCCCAGTTGGAAAGCCTGCAGTCTTGAGCCATACCATACCACCAGGCAGCTGCAGCCCTCTCTTGAAGGAGCCAACATCCTTTTTCAGGAAAATGGTTGAGCCAGAAGCACACTTCTTACTTCAGTAAAGCCCCGTCTGCCCCACAAGTAGAGATGGGTACCCTACCCCACACCCACAGGGCTTAGGAAAGCGCTCAGGGAAGTCAGACCTGGCTAGACTCTGGATTTTCAAATTTGGGAGAAACAGCATGGATCAAAGGCCTCGGTTCTCCTCCTAGCTGGAAGAGGGTGGGAACTGGGGGAACGAGCTGCTAGGCCACAGGAGGGTCCCTGACATCATCAGCAGGCTGGTGCTGTGCTGCTGTAGCTCTCCCCACCACACACAAAGAGAGCATACAAACTTCTACCGCAATTAACTCATGAAAATGACACCATTATGTTCCTGCAAACAATTAGGAAACAGAAGAGAATATACAAAGATCCTGTCAACAACACAAAATAAACCAAAGATATTGTTTCATACTAATCTTTTCATAAACCATTTCAAAACAAATGTGACTGTAGGTAGGAAGATCCAAACAAGCATGACTTCTGAAGTGACTCTTAAATCCAAGATGCACCTTGATGATACTCAGGTTCCCAAGGCACCCAGAACAACATGTACCTCCTCTCCAGCAATGTGCCTATTGAGACACCATCTTTCCCTTTGAGGGACTGGAAAAAGGTGTCAAGATCTGCCCAGTGGCCTGCACCAGATTCTCCTCCACCTTCAGCTCTGCTACCAACCCAAAGCCTCTGGATTCTGTGCCGGCTTTGCTGGAACAAGCCTATGTTCTGCACCCGAGCTCTCAAAAGAGACTTCCTTATCCATGCATCACCCACAGCCCTCCAGCTCCTGGTGTTGCCATCACCACTTGCATTTCCCAGCTCCTCACCTCTCCTTTCAGCTGCAGCGCGGACCCCACTGTCTTGCAATGACCCAGGGAAAGTAGCTCCCCCAGCTTTTTTCAGGAGTGTGTAAAGAGAAGGCTAAGCAATGGAAGTGCCCACCATCGCTAGTCCACAAGAATCACTTCCTCCCACCATTTTCTTAAAGTCAGATGGGAAAAAAAAAAAACAAAAAAAAAAAACAAAAAAAAACCAAAACCAACCACTAAATCGAGCTGGCAGCATCATCCAGGATCCTGGGAGAAAATGGAGCCGAAACAGCAAGTACCTTAGACACAGGGCACATCCACATGAACATTTCAATTTGGGCCACTGCATTTCAAAAGGGCAACTCCTGGGACTCACCACTTAAGCCACGTTCTGGTTCCTACTCAGGGACATTTCAGCACACAAACTAGATTTCTCTGCAGAAAAATTAACCCAGAAAAGGTACTCTGAGAGCATGCCTAATGGACTTTCTCCACTCATGGATATTCAGTCCACACAAGGAGATCAAAGCCGATGCAAAGCGAGCCCCTGTGAGACATGCCCACCCTCCAGCACCAGCCCCTTCCCAGCATGGACACAGCCCATGTCACCAGGTCTGCTCCTGCACCGAGCTGCCCACCCAGGGCCCCTCCACAGCCTGGACCCTCTGCCACTTACTCATTGCCGTATTTAAACAGTGCTGCTCCGCTACAAAGAAGCCACTTAAACTGAAGAGTAAGAGCTTTCAGTAATACACCCCCTTCCACCTGGCTCAAAAGGCACAAGTCCCAAAGGCTGGAGGTGCTCAAGTTCAACATCTCCACATCGCTGCAGCTGGGACCAGCCTAAGGACAAGCCATCCCACCAACACAAGAATATCAGATCTAACTCACCAGGATGAAAATAATTAGACGGGGGGGGGGGGGGGGGGGGGCAGAAAACAAGGAAAGAAGATTTCTCGGAAACACGTTACCATGAAAGAGTAAATTACAGCAAGCTTAATACCGCAGCGCTGCAGTTGTCACCCCTCCTCGGTTTCTGATTTAGTCATCATTAGGAAAACACAACTCAAAGCAGAAAACTCTCATGAAGTTAGTTGATAAAGCGCTGTGGCACGTTGCTAAGAAGTAGATTAAAAAGCTAATTTGACTCAATATTTTTCAGTATAAACACATTTGGTTCCACGTTGGTTTCAAGTGCTATGTCAAACATACGAGCCAGGACAGCTGAATAGACTCTAGAGCTGCAGGTATTACAAGCCACTGAGATAACAGACACCCAAAAACGCAATTAAGGCTGCAGACAACGAGGTGCTATCAAAGGGACTGCACTAGAACAGACTCTTTAATCTGAGCTTCCAAAACCTAAGAACTGCTATTTTTCATAGTTAGCTCCCAGGAAACTCCCTTTTCTCTCTTTAAATTATCTGGTGGGAAGACTTTTTTTCGAGTAGTACTGAGTTCTCAATTGCTATGAGCAACCTAATCTGCGCCCAAGGCAGTTACGACAGATTCCCTGCACCCCCCACCCCCCACCCCGTTACACTGCTGCCCAAGAGCCTGGCAGGACGCAACTTCAGCTGTGCTCTCCGAACAACAGATCGCTTCTTATTTCCTTGGCCGAATGAAGAAAGGAAGGGATTTTTGCAGGCAGGACCCTACAACCAGCTGTCTGCAAGTGTCAACAGCTGGAAGCCGATACACATTATCTTAAAAATAGAGAAGGCAGCAGAAGATAACACATGAAGATCAGGACAAGGTGACAGACAAAAGCAAATAAATACTTTCAAATATAGCAAATTTCAATAGCTCTTAGGGTTTGGGTTTTAGGAAACCATCAGTATGACTAACATATTTAGGAAGTCCAGAAATGAAATCTTGCGTTGTTTTTGGCTTAATGCAGGAAATCAGCTTTAATGACAACCTACAGTTAGCTCTGTAGTAATTTTCTTTCTACTTCATTGACATACATGACAAGACTTTATTAGCAGGGCCAAAATTAAAAACAAAACATTTTTCCCAGCTGCAAAGAATGCTTAAGCATTCATTGACACCTCGAGAAGAGAGACAAAAAAATTATTTCAAAGCAATTCCATCACCGTTTTGTATTTCAGTTTTTCCTCATATTTTAACATCAGAAGTTTTATACTTTGTACACCCATGACCACAGTTTTCTCATCATCAAGATTAATGAAAAATTACTTTCATAAAGGGCATTATGTATTGTTATATCACAAATAAAATTATGACTTTAACTCACAAAACCAGTAAAAACAGACTCAAAAGGAATACCACCGGGCAACATGGATTCTGACTTTGCTCAAAGGCTTTAGGATTTCACACAATCCAATTACTAGCATTAGAAAATTGAAGATTTTTATAGGGTGGGAAGTGATTTTGATTTAAAGCACTTTCCCCATATTTGCCACCTAAACACCACACTATTCATGCTTATGTATGGGGAGTGGGGGAAACTCCAGACACCAGTACTGAAACAAGTGTTGGTGCAGTACCACCCCCACGACTTTGTCCCTCATCTCCTCCCAAACAAGGTCATTATTGCACATTTTGTTTGCTCTTATGTCAAATACCTCATTTTATTGGCTTTTTAGGGGCTTTGGTGCTACTTCAAGCTACTCTGGGCTCCCTTTGAGAAGCCAGAGGCAATTCAGGATCCCCACCATCGTACAGCTCAAGAACTTCCTATAGGACTCACCTAAACCATAAGCAATACTCAAGATGCTTCTGAAATGCCACTGTTGGGACCCCACTGACCAGCCACCCCCACAGCCGCCCACCCCACTGATTTTTCCACTGCCCTAGATTGGCACAAAGCATGGTTTGAGGAACACTGTTGGCAGAAAGATTTTTTTTAAAAAAAAAAAAGTTTAAGGGATGCCTGGCCGCCTAAAAACTTTGCTAGATGCAGCTGTCCCCTTTAAAATTATGGGAAGATTATTTGATATCAAACAGCAAACTAACTCAGAGTGGGCTAAAACCATTTCAGCTCTTAAAAACATTACTTTTTGTCTTTTTGTTTTGGTGGTGGTTTTTTGGTTTGGGTATCTTTCTGGGTTTTTTGCAAACAGAGAAAAGACCTGGTGCAACCTGAGGTCATTTCTTCTGAATTTGATTTTTTTTTAGAGGGCTTACACATCACCAGAGGTTAAAACTGTTCAAGAACAGAATTCAAAAACAGTTCTCCCAAGCAAATCCTATTTTCGTCATGCTTTCCAGTTGCCTCAGAAGTCTTCCAGACAAGCCTAGCACGCTGGTACCCCTACAAGGAAGAGCTTCTTTGCATGCTACAACAAAAGAAAAAAGAAAAGAAAAAAAAAGAAAAAGGCCTCTAGAAGCACCATTCACAACCAAAGCCAGACAACTTACTACCAGTAATTAGGATACGGCAATGAGACCAGTTGACAATTGGGAAGAAAAAAGGCTGTCTTGTTTATTTACAAGGGGTCTCACTTCTAGTGGAGATTTTATTTTTATACCTGTGCAATAACAACCTACCTTCCTTTCTCCCAAACACTTGTCTTCTAACAGTCTTGAATTTATTTAAAAAAAAAAAAAAAAAAAAAAAAAGACAGCAAATTACAGCATCTAGTGAGTAATGTGGTTGAAGGTTTTATTGACACTTGTTTGGCATGACCAGGACAGCTCTTCCAGCTTTACCACTTGTGAATAAAGGGCACATTTAAAAACTAAAGCCAATAAAACATATATGCTACATAAATATGAGAAGTATATTCAGAGTGCAGATCTTTTCTAGGGTGTTGCCCCCACCACCTCAATTAACTTTAAGTGGTGGCAAGAACTGGATAAGCAGCAAGGGCAGCGCTAGATAATTTATTGCCACGTTAGAGATCTCAGAACAGCAAACAAGATTAAAGACATCGGTACAAGGAACTATGCTCACACCTCTGGAAGAGTTGCATATAAATTTCCAATTATCAAACCTGAAGCAGAAGTATAGGTTGCTTGCTTTGGGGTTTTTATTGTTTGGTTGGGGGTTTTTGTTTTAGAAATTTAAAGCAGGGATGATGTTTGAAAACCTGATTTGGAAGAAAGAAAGAATGCAAAACCCCTAAAAGATTTTGCTTGAGCCCTTCTGTCTGACATTAGAGAACCTCTGCTTTAGAAATAGAAAGGAGGAGGAATAGAGAAAGGAATAATAGATAATGATTATGGAAAGGAAATTGTTTTGCTAAATTGCCAGAGTCCTGTTACGTCAGGAAGTTACCCAAACAAGTGATCCTGCAGCACAGCAAAACCCTCCCAGGACTCCCCAATATAACTTCAGTGGGAATGGTCCCGTAAGAACTTCCCAAAGCCCTGTTATGGTAAAGAAAAACATCCCAATTTACTGGAAGTCAGCAAGAGCAGAGTCCTTGACACGGTCATCAATGTCTTCATCTGGCTCCAAAAAGCTTACTGCGGAAGTATGGCTGACGGTACAATTTAGGAACATGAAAACTTTACTGTCTGTGTAATGAGTTACTAGTATGAGGGATGAAGTAATTAAAAATCAGGGATCACCATAAACACCATGGGTCAAGGCTGCAGTGCCTTGACTCCTCTCTCTATTTTGTAGCCGACGCTCTTAGTACTGGTTTGGTGGGTTTTTTTGGCAAGCTTGCCAAAGGTTCTGCCTGATTCAAAACATATCAGCCACTTAAATAAAGTATTAAGACCTCCATGCAGAAACGTATCTCCAGAGCTGACCTCAAGCACGTTGCTGACAGGTGCGGTTTTAATCATGACTTAAAGAATCACCACCTCCACATATTTAACATAAAACTGCAAAGAATTTTCTAGACAGACTAGGAACAGGAGTTGCTACAAGAGTCCCCGAAGAGCTTTCGCTAATAAATCATTTATATTGCTTGAGTACCAGTTTGGCAATTAGGGGACGAAAGAAGAAGCGTTATTTAATGCATGAAATTCAGTATAGCAGAGCTCCAGGTAAGGCAGGAACACGTTTCAACACACACACCACCCCCCAAAAAAACAAGTGGGAGTAGAGAGACTCTCGCGGCACCTGCTTTCACCACTGTGGGAACTACTCTCACTTAAAAGAGCCACTTACCGCGTCCCTGCTTGCACCAGGAGAACACAAAGGCGCTCAAGTTGGCACTTCTCGGAAGACGCTGCTGCTTGGTGTTGCAGCTATTTATAGCCAGCACAGTTCAAGGTGCATGCTGCTGCAGACAAGCGAACAGCTTGTTTTCGCAGTAATTGATCTATACGGCACAGATTATATAAACAGTTGTTTCTTGCTCATTTCCACTCCACCGGCATCTCCCATGATAAAAATGCACTTGTCAATACGGCAGCTGCTCTCAAACGGCAGAGCTGTTAGCAGCTGCAAGGTCTTTAACTGGGAACTCTAGGTGAGTTTTGGAAAGATGTTCAGAAAATACAGCTGCAAAGCCTTCGCGTGCAGCTGTATGCAGACACAGCAGAGAGCGGTAATCTCTTTCCACACTATTCTTCTGCTGTTTAAAAAAACAAAGCAAATTTTCTGTTTCGCTCACCGTAAATCTTTGCTTAAGCATATCTACACTAGTCTCTATCAATATTTTGACGGTAAACTTGGTACACTGGTTCTGTTTTCAGAAAAAACGGTCTGATTTCTTTTAAAGCTATTACTTCCACTTCCAAAGGTTGCTATTTTCTGTAATTATATCCTTACCTTTCTGCATCTCTGCATAGAAGACACAGCTATATTGTGCCCTGGAAGCAAACGCAGCGTGTCCAAAGCTGACCACCTCTCTCTTTTCAGTGCTGTAGGACTGTAACATACCGCTCGGCAGGGTTGTGAACCAGCCTGCCTTAAAACAGTCTTGTGCAGGACCAACCCTCAAATGTCAAATGAAGCGTTTCACTTCTTAAGACTGTGGGAAAAATCAACGCCGGCAGCAAAAACCCAAACCACCGCGTGTGAGACCGCCTTCTTCTGGGGACTGCTGCCGCTCAGGCTTGGAGCACCAGGAATAGCTGGTGACCGTGCAGACAGAGATCAATGGGTGAGGTGGTCAAAGGTACGTGATAAACAACTCGTTACTGCAACGGCTCACGTTTAGTGCTAAATACATATGCACAGACTACAACTAAATCTGCCTTTGCAATTAACACTGGTCTGGAAACATAATGAAATGCAGACAACCCTCCTTCCCCTCCCAGCCCCTTGGAGAGAAAAAAAAAAAAAAAGAAAGAAAGAAAATGTCTTCTTGCACCTATTTATTAAGCTAGCTCTGTGCCAGGCTGGGAAGCTGCTTTTACTACCACTGCCATCCTCACAGGAGGAGCAGGACACAGGACTGGAGCCACATCTTCTGCAGGGCCAACCCAGCAGAGCACCTGCCTCTGCTGCTGCTGCTACCCAACAGCACACTCCAGCCACCGTATCGGAGCAAATGCAGGCTGGGAAGCTGCTACAAACTGGTGGAGAAGAAGCAACTGAGTTGTTCACCATATGTGTAACTGCTTTGTTCTACCTGGCATCAACAAGGTAACATCTCATCTCTTTTAGTTTAATCAGATTTTCAGAGCTTCATCAGAGCAGGACCCAAAAGGTACAGTTTAACTCTATGGTATGAAGAATGTCCCCTGCACTATGATACCTAATCACTTTTCCATCTTAAAATTTAATGACAACTTGGAGGAGAGAAACAAGGCTGGAACCTGGTTAGCATACATTCAGAGCTTGGAGCCCTGAAACTCACTTTCTTCCACAGATAGAAGCCGCTGGAAGAGAGGAGAAAAAACAACACCAAACTTGTTTTCCCATCAGTGATTTACCCAGTTTAATTTTCCTAGCTGTGCATTGCTAAATCAATGCTTACCTAAAGAGCTGCCTGCCTGTTGAGCAATACAGTCTATAACTGTGTTGCAACTGAAGCTGAGAGCGCAGGATGACACACTCAGGAATACCTCCTCTCCTTGCAAGCTCCCTCTGGTTCAGCTCTGATAACTCAGCTCCGCTTCTCAGGACGACAGAAGGAAAAGTGCAGAATACACCTATTGCAGAGATGACTGCAATGAACACCACTGCTGTGCTCCTTTGTTCAGCTCTGGGTTTAGCAACTCATTTCTCTACCTTTATGGAGTAGCTTCTGTCCTTAACCACAAGTATTCGTTTTGTGATAAGCACGCACATCACACTTAACCCTGGCAACAAGTCCATGGGCCTTTGCAGAGCACCTCAGGAGAAAGGGGTGAGAAGCCCACAGATATTACTTCTCAGGAATGACACTACAAAGAGAGACAGTAGAGCTTTCTTTCTTCACTATGCCTTGAGACTTGGAAGCCCATCTCACAGAGTTGAATCAAGTCCTGGCTCTATCCTGCAACAGCATCGCTGATCGAGATGTTTATTTCACAGAGCTTTTCAGGGATTCATACAATAACAGTAGCAAACAACCACACGCAAAGGTTAATACTGGGTGTTGCTAGAGAAAACTCACCTCTTCCAGTTGAGGCAGCAGTGTACTACATTAGCTTAGAGGAGAAAAAAAATTGGGGGGTTCTATTGCAATTAGTTCAGATGTAAACACCTTCGAACAGGAGCTTATTCCACGATATGATGTGGAAAGCACAGCTGAATTGTAATGCCGTGCCCCATGGAGATGATGACAGGTCAGACGTCTAACGCCCAAATCAGCAGTCAGGAATGTCAGTTACACCAAAATGCCTTTGAACAGAGGAGTGAAGAACACCGTTTTACAGGGACCATGTGACCACTTAAACATTCGTAAATCCCCCATAAAAGCTAGAGACTATTTTTCATCAATTTTAAAAACAACAACCAAACTAAGGGTAGTGCATTAGTCAGGAACATATATTCACTCCCCTGATGTCTTTCAGGGTTCACAAGGTTCTCATCTGAGCATTTGCCTTAACACCTAGAGGATCTCAACTGACCAGCCAACACTAAAACAGCAGGCCTGTTTGAACAGAAATACCTAAACATCCATTATTCCACCCTCTGAGCCTGAAAGCTGCCTTCCCAAAGAGCCATAAACCATTCGACCTCCATGTTAATGCAGAGTCCACAAACATTTTGCTGCAGCCTCAGCAGATGAGAAGTCATTCACCTCTTCACAGCCCATATCTGAATAAGAAATGCCCAGAAGGATGGGGATTTTTCTCTTTACATCTTAAAAGGAGCAAGCTCAAGTCAGTCTCAGCTGATTTTATGCAAAATATCTGTGTGTGAAAGAGCTATTCTGTTTCACCAGTGGTGTCCCTGCACATGTCGCTGCTGGCTGCTCTCTCCCTCTGGGCAAACAGGACATGGAGGCGAGATGCTTGTTCTGCAGAAGAAATGCATATATGCATTGATATATACATGCATGTATGCATGTTCAATATGTGTTTTGCGTATATAAGCATATTTAACAGCAGCAGTAATTCCCATTTACTATTAAAACCCCATTAGCCACTGATATTGCTTCAATTCAGACCTTTATTTGGCAAACAGCTTGCACAGATACCAAAAAATTGTTGTATTCCACATCCTTTTCCTGGCACCTGTCCTAAAGAGCTGCTGCACGGAGCTCCCAACTGCTCGAGCCCCTGAGCTCAGCAGCAGAGAAGATGGTGCTGCACTCGCCTGCATCATGTCAGCATCTGGAAGGTGCTCTTTGCATCTATCACAGAAAGGTGGTGTTTCCCCCCACTCCTCCCGTAAATGATGAAAGGTTTATTTATTCAGGAACCGACTACAGTGAGCTCTAGCTTACCTGGGAAAGCTTCCCATTCACCACAGGCAAGTGGAGTTTTCAAGACATGAATGTCTGTTTCATGAACATCTGCACTCCATGAATGCTCAGATTAAGAAATTTATAAATGTGAGGATTGTGCACAAGGGCAATACATTATATCTCTAAGGAAAAAAACATGAGGTGCAAAACAGTACAAAAGCTTAAACCGGCACTTGTCCAAGATCATAGTACCTCATCTTCTAAAATTCACAGGAGAGTATCACTAGCTGCTCCCCCCTTACGACATCTCTCCAATACACTTTCTCAACATACATCACATTCCAAAAGTCATCCCGTCCCAGGTGTGTCATGGATACCCAAAGCACAGACTACAGCCCCACCTTGTGCAAGCCGGACCCATGCCGTGCTGAGTTACTAACCACAAGGCACAAAGATCCTCAAGTGAAAGCTGTGCGGTGCGGGAAGCCCTGTATCCTTGACAGCCATCCGGAATACATAGCCCCAACCCCTTCTGCAGCCAGATAAAGCTTTATTGCTATGCTAATCTGCCTGATGTCCCCAAAAAACAGTGTACTATTGACCTTGTCTTACAGTCTTCATGCAGACACGCATCAAGCAAGTTACTGGAAAAGTTGGGGGTTGGGGGGAAGGCGGTGAGTGGATGAAAGCAAGCCCCCTCCCCAGCGTGGATGCCACCAGAAGAGAGAAGTTCCTCTAAGCTCCCTCATCTTTTTAGGGAAAGATTACAAAGCTTTAGAAACTAGCAGCTGCCTTGGGGTAAAATGTGAAATGATCGACTTGACTCTGTGCCATGCTTCGGCTCACAGAGAAAACATCCTTTTCAGCAGTGGCAGCAAGCCTGCAGGTGACTGCAGGTTAAAGAATTGTTATTTGGAAAAAAAAAAAAATCCCCAAACATATAAGGGTTCGCAGCGGAGATAATGACATTTTGCTCAGCAGGTTTCATCCATTGTGAAATCTGGGGGTAATATTCCACAAGCACATTACCCACCGTCTGAAACCAGCACCAAAATTTACTCCTGTACCAGCAGGCTGTTTACAGGACATTAGTTAGCATTCCTTTACCTCCTGCCAAAGGCTAAGGGCCAGGTAAAAGCTATGCAAAACTCTGTGTGATTAATCCGCTAAATCTGTGATTCAGCGCCCATCATGCAGGAGTGAAACAGTTAATCTCACAGCTTCAGAAGACAGCAACAAATTTCATGCCTTCCTGAAGCCAGCAGACATCAGCTACCTCCTCCCCTGTAGGGCTGAAAAGGCTTACGGATTTAAACCCACATTTCATTTGAAAATAGACTGCCACAGCACTGTGGTAGTATGACAAATTGACAAAGTCTGCAAGTTAATTTGTATCAGCCTTTAATCAAGTCCGTTTCTAGCAGTTTTCCTTTATTATTGTCTCAGCATCAAGGACAAATTAAAAGTTACGACAAAGATGCTAAGTGCATCCCTGTAGCAACAAGCATCTCTGAGATTCACCACCGATACTGACATGTTTCCTCAGCACAGCTCACAAACATGTAAGCAAAGGCCCCACACGCAAGTTCAAGTAATGCCATCACCTTTCAATTACACATACGTGAAAGCTTCTCCTATCCATGGGATCTCCTATCTTCTAGCTGCTGCCTGTGGACATGGGCTTTCTCCTGAGGCTGTCCAGAAGGGGGCAAGAGACCAACAGGCAGAGCTGGAGACCAACTGGTGCAAAAATTAATGTTCTCCTTAAAGTCTGAGTAGGCAGAACCTGACAGTCCTTAAGTACCATCCACCGGAGACACAGGCTTTAAAAAATTGCCTGACTTGGATCAGCAGTTTGACTTAACAGCTCCCTTCAATAGCAATCCACAAAGCACTCTCCCTCGACTTTTTTTTTTTTTTTTTCTTAGTCCAGCCACACATTTCTCTTGAAGGCCGAGACTTACAAAAGCAGAGAACAAACACACATCCTTCATTATTAGAGGAGCTGACTCGACGCTATTTTAAAGAAATAAAATTCTATGCATTTCCTTGAAATTTTAACAAATCCTATATAATTTTTTAATAGAAGCTTAAGTCTCCTTTTAGTTTGCCAAGGTTTAGATTGTATATAATAAAAAGGATAAATAGATAGGACAGAAAATCAGCTGGCTATATTGGACCAAACGCATCCCCTCAAATTGCACTTTCTTACCTGTTTTCTCTGGAGGTTGTATGTTCTTGTGCACAAAACATATGGTGCATCTTGGCTGGTTTGGGAGGGAAGAAATTCACTCTGGACGACAAGTATCATTCTGACAGTTCACCCTGCATGGACTAATAGCAGGGGGTGTGTTGAATCCTTCATCCTACCGTTACTGGAAAGGTGATGCCAAAAAACCTCAGCAAATATTAAGACACTGGTGAATTCACATTTCCAGTTAGAGTGAGGTTTGGGGAAACTGATAAGACGGAGGGGTTTTCTCACAGCTTTCACCAACACCCTGGCTCCCTGGCCAGCTCACCTGCCACGGCTGGACAACCCCCAGCCCTGAGAAGCTCTGCAACACAAGGTGGTGCTGGGACTCCCTCTTCCAGATCAGGACCAAGGGACCCTTGGCTAAACTTGCTCCCTTGGGATTAGGACTCCACCAACCAGACACTGGGAAAACAGCATTTGTGTTTTACAGAACAGGCAGGTACAGACCCAACAGACAGAGCTGGCATGTGGGTTGCACAGCCACTTGGCAAACTGCGCGATTACGGGCTGAGGTGGAATGGATATAAGATGGCAGCATCCAAATTTAAAGCCTGGTGCACAGGGAGAAACTGCACCACAGCTAATGACAGCACGTGCAGCTGAGACCAAACCTACCTGACCTCCAGAAACGTGGCCAATTCTTCTGAGTTGTGCTTTCATCCCACCTAGCTGTGAGACAAAATAGCAAAGCCTCCATATAACAAAATCCTTATACCAAAAGATGGAATTGGTGATGATTTTTTTGGAACCTAAACCACAAGGCTTGCACTTCTGAGGGTGGGTCTACGCAACAGCCCAACCTACAAGCTGCTGCCTAATACAGTCAGAAACCAAAAACCTGGAGACCAAGGTCCATTTCTTTCAAGCTTCAACTAACCACCCTATCCCAAGTTTCCACAGTAAGAGCACCTTTTACCTTTAGCTTTTCTCCTACACAGGAAACAAGGAAGGTATTGATCCTTCCTCTCTGTTTTCTAGACTCATTTCAGCAAAATGACAGCCCTGTGGGGCACAATATGGCATTTGATTTGCAACAGCTCTTGCCTACAGATTTGCCAGGGCAGGTACACAATTATTTGGCATTAGCCAGTTTGTTTAATCAGGTATTACAATACCAGAAGCTGTAGCATCTCTAGAAGTAGCTTGAAATTTTTCATAAAAGCCAACCTAAGTACAAGGTTGGTATGAGGTTCAAAGACATAGAAACTCCGAGGTGAACTTTCTTCAACTTTTTTGATGCAAATCATTTAAGACATGCTTGAAAACGTGATTTGGTGGTTGGAGGTGGGATGGCCTGGGGTTTTTTGTGCAGACGCAAACTTCTGTGAGTTTGCTGATCAATACAGTCCCAATAGATCCTACACTCCTCCTCCAGCACAAGATCCCATCCAACATTTTGATTAGCTCATGTGGATGTTTTGGTTGCTCTGTACTTAGCGCGATTAAGAAATCACACCTTTGCAATGCAGCAGCCTCTCTCTCAGCCATACTGCATATTCAAGTCAGCACCATGGGGTAGTTTTGTCCTTACAGCCATAAGATTTTACGTATCTTTCAGGCTGTATTTAGGGAATTCAGGATGACGTGTTGCAGCCTTTGTGTTTTGTTGGTCAAGTAGAGCATTTAAGGGCTTTGAGTTCAGTCAGTTTGATTTTTAAGGCAGCCTCAACACCTCTTCTCCAGGAGCTGCTCCTGCTTCCACATGAATACATCAAAAACCCCAAACCAGTAACTGAAAACAAAACCAAGGCCAGAGTTGCACTCCTCTTGTTTCAAACAGCAAAATCTGAACTGGGGTGTTTAGCTTGGAGAAAAGGAGGCTGAGAGGAGACCTTATCACTCTACAACTGCCTAAAAGGAGGCTGTAGCAAGGTAGGGGTCATTCTCTTCTCCCAAGGAACAAGCAATAGGGCAAGAGGAAACAGCCTCAAGTTGCACCAGGGGAGGTTTATATTGGATATTCAGAAAAAATTCTTCACCAAAAGGGTTGTCAAGCACTGGGACAGGCTGCCCAGGGAAGTGGCTGAACCACCATCCCTGGAGGGGTTTACAAGACGCATAGCTGTGGTGTTTAGGGACATGGTTCAGTGGTGGGCTTGGCAGTGCTGGGTTAACGGTTGGAGTCAATGATCTTAACAGTCTCTTCCTACCTAAACAATATGATTCTGTGAATTCCCATAGAAAAAGTTAAATCTTTCAAGAGGTTTTAGACTTAAAATCTGCCCAAGTACTTCAAAAGTGACTGGGGGGGGGGGGGGGGGGGGGGGGCGGCGGGCAGGAACAATATTGCAAAACAACAAAATACCAAAGTGAAAACTCTAAACAAAATAAAGAACCCACTCTGCTAAGAGGCCAGCGTATTGAGCTCATCAGCCAGATTCTTATTTTTCCTTCTGAGGAGCCCATAAGTACACTAGACATTTTTAGATTTAAAAACTTTTAGATTTAAAAGAATTTTAAAAGAATTCTTTTAAAAGAATTTTAGCTTTAAACATCCTAACGGTTCTCCTACCTCCATCTGTTCGTGTGCTCAAGAGTCTACCCATCTCTTTATTCCTTCCCCACACTTTGGTCAAAAGTATTTCAAAAGGGACTGCAGTACCAGTATGTTACCTTTCTAATCAAAGAAGGGTAAAGAAGCAGAAAATGGAAACAGAAACAAGAGATGCATTAAGACAGCATTGGCCCTTTAGTCCTAAGCACAACCTGCTGCAATGGTACTCTGGGATCTGTAATTTATTTGATCTGAACTGCTGCACATGAAGAGGAACAACCTACTGCAGAAGCACTTTGTTTTCTGGATGATTGTGACGGCACTGGAAAAATGTGTTGGGGCTTTACCTCAAGAGCAAAGACATCCAAAACAGTTACCATCCCCAACCAACCACAGCACGTCGTTCCACAGAGGGATCTCTCCCCTGCAAAATGTTTCCCCATAACACAGTTTACAGAGCAAAGTCTGAAAGACATAAACAGCAGTAATTTTAATTTGCAGTGGAAGGTCAGGCTGAGCTGCAGCTGCTCTGGATATTCCTTGGCTTGTGCTCAGCTGCACTCGCAGCAAAGCTGGGGCATGCAGCCCAAACACTAACCCCTCTTGTCTCACCATCAGTAACCTCCACTCGTGAATCAGAGCCCTTCCACTGCAGATCACCCTTTCTGCCACAGACAGGAGCTGTCAGCGAATGCCATCGTACCTTCCTGCATCGTGCAACTCCTTAATAAAGCAAGAACCAAGTTTTATAAAGATACACAATACTTACACTGGAAATGCATACTGCTACTAATGGAACAACTTTTAAAAGTATTCCTTCTCTGCCCTTTCATTTCAACTGCGTATATGTCTTCAAAAAGTTACTTTTGGGAAACCTCATGCTCCAGGAACCAGATTTTAGATAGAGTGCTTATAGAAAACCATTTAGTCATTTCTGCTACTGCTACAAATATTAGGATTTGGGGCCACGGAAACCCCAAGAGTTTGAGGAGAGGGAGAGAGGGTCTGGGAAGCTCTAGCAGCCGAACATCCAATTCATTATTTGCTAGATCAACAGCTTTAGCTTCAGCCTCCTTCTAAAAAGGGATTTAAAACTTTGCAATATTTAAAGCTTAAAAATAATTTTTAAAAAAGTGAATTACAACTGCTGTTCTGAATAAAAACATGAAATCGTAAGTGGCAGAGAAATAAAGGTGCCACACTCAAAACCATGCTAATCTGAAATTGCTCACTGCTTTTCACTTGTATTTTACATTTGCAGGACCTATTTTCTGTAATTCCTATTTGCAGAATATCTATTAATGAAGCCATTCAGTAAGAACTCATAGAGGCTCATACCTTATGCTATACCTCTCCAAGTCCAAGTCAACTTCAGCATTGCTCTACCAGCATCGCTCCCCACCAAGACAGCACTGTAGTGCCTGGACCTTGATGGCAACATGAATGCCTGAAACACTATCCTCCAACACAGTAAAAAAATCCCTGCTGCCATCCCAACACAAAAATGAAGCAGTAGGAGAGAAAGCCAGACTTCAAGAATACTAAATGCAAGGACACAATTTGAGCAGAGATGTTCCTCATGCCCCTCACAGTGGACAGAAATATCCCCATTTGTGTAAATACAGCCTTAGTCAACAGGGCAACAAATCCATACATAGATAAATGTCACAGGCTGACGTCAGTGCCAAAGCAACCTAATCAAAGTACAACCTTAATCTATTTTTAAACCCTAGTTAAAGAATTTTTCTTAAAAAAAACACAAACAACAACAAAAAAAGGTATCATTAAAACTCATCTTTTAAAAGAAAAAAAACTTTAAAAATATTCTATATAGCAGTAAGACTGAGCTGAAGTATTTATTTCTTTCTGGTACTGCAGACATAAAAGAGAAGCTATACTGAACCCCAAAAACTAGCTTTTCCATCTGATGCGTCACTGCACTAGAAAGCAGAAGATAAGGATTTGTGAAAGCATACACATCAGATTGGCACTAGCATTTGTATTGGATATTTACCCAGACAGGTTAAAAATAACACCGAGAACGTTCGCAGCCATGCTGAAGGTCGCTTTCAGCAGAGCTGCTGTTTTTATAGTATGAGCTCCTGGCGACACGCGACTTGCTATTGCTAGTATTTTTGTCCCCAGAAAACACGCCGCACAACCACGTTCCCTTGGCTGAGAATTAAGGTCACAGAGGCTGGTCACAACCAATATGACAGTGACACAACAGAGAAATGAAGCCCAACACCTACTTGATTGACTTGTTCTCCTTCTTAGAACTAATCCTCCACTGACTTGCATTGAAAACAGTTATTCCTGTCTACCAGCACGCTCCGGCCAACATTCCCGTTACGCATTTCCATGGTTTTAAGCCCCATTACCACAGGGTCCAGTTTCAGTAACGTGAGAGTCAGCATGGCGCGAGAGGTGTTTACATGGACCGAGCCACAGAGCTTCCCAGTCCTCTAGCCTTGCAGAGCACTAGTGTAAAGGGAAGAGCATCATTACCTTCAGAAAGGTGCCTTTGTAAGCGAGATGGCCGAACGTCCACAGTAACTAACTTGAGGGGATGTTTTCTGTGGTGACCTGGAGGACTCAGGCTGGGCTCCACGGTCTCCGTTTAGAAATGAAACTATTCCAACTAGGAATGCCTGATGCTGCCTTCAGCTCTGGCTTCACTGCCATCCTCAAGGACTTCACAGGTGCAAAAGGCCTCACTCCTTCCTTGCAGGTGTAAAGTTTTCTATAAATGCTTCACGTGGGAGGAAAGAAAATGTCTTCAATAGTTTAATCTTCAGTTTAGGGGAATGGACTCTATCACAAAGCTTCATCCTTACTGGAGGCAACAGCAGGAGACAACTGGCCAAAGGACGGGACAGAAAAGGCAGGCCGTACAAAGTGACAATACAACCCACGCTGCAAATTTGTATTTCAAGGTTGAATCTAAATACTCAGAACAGAATCGTTTCAGGAGGCAACGACCAAATACCTTTCAACAGCTAAGTCCTTGTTCCCAACAGAATTTTTTCAGAGGATTTTGTAGTTGTTCTTTTGAAGACCATATGAGGAACACAGATTATTTTTCGCATTTTCATCCCCTCCAGCCTCCTTTCCTTAATGTTTGCCACCGTCCGTGCAAGCCATGTTCAGTACAGACTCAACACAGGATGAAGCTTGAGCATGGTAACTGGAACCAAAGTGAACACACACCAAGTCCTGAAGTCCCCTCTGTCCTTCTCTCCAGCAGCCCAGGTACAGTGGTCGTTATCAAGACTCATCACCACCCCACATGGTAGTGATCTCAAGGTTGCTTGTCCGTTCTCCAGCAGCTTGCAGAGTACTAGCTACTAAAGCTCTTGAGATTAAGCCCATCTTGCTGCTGGTTTTCCAGGAATGGAAGAATGGAAGAATCCCCTGGGTTTTTTTCTAAGGGTGGCTTGCTCACAAATATTAACAACTTCTTCACACGTAAGCTTACATCCCTCATCACTGGAACTTGCCAAAGTCATTACCTGGTGTTAGTAGAGCTGAGCAGTAACCACATATAATGAACCCAAGTCCTCTCTTCCCAGGTTGTCCTTTACAGGAGAGGTGGTACAGATTGGATGCTATTTGTAGTGGCTAGCAGCAGGTGTTCACATTGATCTCTTATCTTCATTCTTTGCTGGGTTTTAAAGAAAGAAACTTGCTGTTTAAAAGGAGCAAGAATCTTTAATTCATTGCCAGCGCTTCCTTCGGCTGGAACATACAACTGATTTAAGGATTTCTTGAAGTTATCTGTACTTAACAGAGAAATGAAGATACCAGCTTCATGAAAGATTTCCGACTTATTATTCCTCACAGAGACACAGAAAGTAAAGACCTGTTTAGCATCTAAAGGTACGCTATGCAGCAGCCACCCAGTAAAAAGCTGTTGGCGCAGAACAGAAAGATTTTTATTCAGCGGAACATAAAGCTTCATCCATAACATGCTTGCAACTGTCAGTGAAATGGCATGCCGAGAGGATCCGTAAATCAGTGGTGCCAAGCCAGGCCCGCGGGATGCAGTTGGGATGCCTGACGCGATTCCAGGCACCCTCATGCTCCCTGTGACAAACTGCACCTCTAGCCCCCGTGACTGCCTCCAAGCATGGATTCCACCAGCAAGGAACTGCTGGCTTCTGAGCCTAACCAGCGTGATAACAGAAGGGAAGAAAATAAATCTGCAGCAACACCAAAAAAAAACCACACCAAAACCACCCCAAAAAACAGGAGGTTAAAAAACAAATGAGAAGGAAAGAAGAAAACTAAAATCAGCTACCGCTCCGTGAGATCATATATATGCCTCCATTTGTGAAGATGCATGTGAAGATGAAGACAGATGTTTATCGATCTCTCTCTCAACCAAGGGGATGCCTTATTCAATGGAAGACAGCAGAGATAAACCTCTTGGATTCTTCCACTGCTAGTTTATCCATTTCCCCAACAGAAAGAATCAATGATTATCCATTTTCCCTTTTATCCTCCTAGTCACACAGCGAATTTGAGAAAACGAGCTAACCACAGCTCCCATCTGCTCTCCTCCCAGATGTTTCTTCAGCTAAAGAAGAATCCATGGCAGAGTCTGCTCCAAACCTGTTTTGATAGGATTTTCTTACAAAACTTAAGCATGATAAGTAAAGCAGCTCCACGCTGAACGCTAAATTCGGTGCAAGTCTGCAGCTTGACGTTACAACCCACAGAGCCGGACATACAGAGGTGGTCTCCCAGGACTAAGCAGTTTTGTCCAGCTCATTTCCAATTGGAAATACACTAGGTCACAGATCTGGAGTAGCATACAGACTTTTAATTACACAAAAGAGCACAAGTACAGAATAACAAAGTCTTTAAGCAAGAACCATACTGAGAGCTCTGAAGTCCCCTGCAGCACTTTCCCAACCCCCCAACAAATAAAACCCCATGTATTCAGGGGTGGGGGGAAGGAATACAAAGTACATTTACTGTAATACTTGCAGATGAAAAATTGTAATTGCTCTGCCTTGACATCTGGTTTCTATTTCGCTTCCATTATATCAGATTACATAACAAACAGATGATGCACTACAGCTACAGAGTTCTTCTGCAAGTCTTGTGCAGATTTGCTGTTTACATTCTTGTTCATAAAAATCTAAGCTATGCCACACACACAGGCATGCTTGAAGGAGACAAAAGGCACCAAAGACAAATGAGCAATTTTCAAAGGAAAAAGTAAGAGCAATTTGAGGGTGAGGTAGGCATGTTTTTAAGTCCATATAGAAAACATTCAATTTCAAAATCCAGTTCAGAAATTGAATCTGCACGTAACAGCACTTGCAGCTGTGCAGACAAAGTTTATATGAACAAGCTACAGGGAACACAAGTTTACACCCGGGTGAAAGAGTTAGGTAAGCAAGTGCCAAATTTAATGATGCAAAAACAAAATCCACTCTGCCCTGTCACATTACTGTTATCTAACAAAATGCAACTCCACATCGCTTGTGTCCCCTCTCCACCTCCTAATTTGGGTCTATAAAATGTTTTGGGTTTGGTATTTTGGTGGGGTTTTTTCCCCAGACAATGGTAATTCTAAGGCACTTCTGCTGTCATGCTCTTAAGACTGTGAATCACTATATGACAAACGTGTAACTTTCAAAATCAGACATCTACTTTGCTGACCTTGCCCCTAGACACACATTATAAACTTTCTTCTGAGTCAACAGCACATCCTTCCTTTGCAGCAATTCAGGAAGTCATGCCGTGCTTATAAAGCTGATTCAGCTAAATACAGGTGATCTTCAACGTGCCGGCGAGGTTTCAGTTCATCCTCACTACGCAAAACCTGTAGTGTACTTTATCAGAAAAGATTACAGATTTCTTTCCAGCATGTACCTGCACGTGCTTCCTCCCTCAGCACTGCAAGATGCAACAAAACGATTGGATCTGAGTACACTGCATCTCAGAAACAGAACGTAATAATGCAGTTGTGGAGTTACTCTAATGTACAATAGCATGTCTGAGGCTTCTAAATCATGTGCTCAGACATGCAATTTTATCCCCAGTTCCCAGTTTGAACAAACTCCTCCTCCCCAAAACACAACACACAGGAATGAACACCTCAAGAGCTGCCAAATTATGCAGCTTGTGATGGTTCTGTGCTTCTTTCTACAGGATGCTCAAGTTCTATCTGGAACAAGTCTGTATCATTTACAAATCCCATATTCATAGAAAATCATAACCACAAAATACTTCCCACAGTTAGAGCATGCAGCAAGTGACCCCAAACTAAGTTAGCCTCAAGCTTCCCACTGCACATTTCCCTGCATTTTTGCATAAGTTTATGTCCTGCAAAGTGCATGTAGAACATTTGGGCCAGCAAAAGCATCCAGATGGGCTACAAAGATGCTTAGAAGACTGGAGCATCTCTCTTATAAGGCAAGGCCTGAGAGAGCTGGGCCTGTTTAGCCTGGAGAAGACAAGACTGAAAGGGAATCTCACCTATGTATACAAACACCTTAAGAGCAAGTGTCAAGGGGATGGGGCCAGGCTTTTTTCTGTAGCGCCAAGCAACAGGACAAGGGGCAACAGGCACAAACTGCAACACAAGAAGTTCCATCTGAATACAAGGAAGAACTTCATCCTGCTTTGAGGGTGACACAGCACTGGAGCAGGCTGCCCAGAGAGGCTGTAGGGTCTCCTTCTCTGGAGACATTCAAAACCCACCTGGACATGATCCTGTGCAACTTGCCCCAGGTGAACCTTCTTTAGCAGGGTGTTGGACTAGATGATCTCCAAAGGTCCCTTCCAAGCCCAGCCATTCTGTGATTATCAAGCACCATAATGGCAAGAACTACATAATCATCTAATCCAATTATTATATTACTCTACACTCATCTCAGGTTCTCTTGTTTTGATTCTTTGCAGCATGAAACATCTCGTACCACTCGCTGTCAGGTGGGACACAGGACTAGATATGCCTTCGGGCTGCTCAAGTATAACACACTGTGGTCGGATTTATAGCTTCAGTAACGACCAATTCCAACAGGAACTTGCCCATTTTGTCCTACAGCAACCTCATCACCACAAGTTATTTTCAAAAGAAGCAAACACGGAACCCACTCTGCATGAGAAGAATAGAAGAGGTAGAGTAACAATCACTACAATTTGACGGTGTAAATTTTGTCCTGTAAGGGGACCAACAGGTTTTACGTGAGGAAAAGGAGGCCTAAAGCACAGTGTAAGCTGCACAAATCCAGACATACACTCCTAACATGCAGCCTTTAACTGTGCACCCTGCACAACCACTTACAAGAATTAATTATAAGTTTCATCCGTGAAAGCCCACTTGCAGGAAATTTTCCAGAATGAACATCCCTTTGATTCCTAAAGTTTTCAGTGAATAACATTGCAGGCAACTCCTCTTTCAAACACCCTACCAAAAGGAGTTCAAACAGCAGGGACTGACTCCTGTGCACACTTACCTACCGTCAGGCTTACAGGCATCTAACGCTGCTTTTAGGAGAAGTGGAACAAAACTCATTTTTAATCCTTAGAACTGACAAAAAAATTCTAAAAAGGTTTCCTGTACTCTGTCTTTACCAAAACATCTTGGTATCTACAGGCCATAGGAGCTGACGGGTAGCCCTGACATCTGAACCAAACCAACAAGAGCAGGGACAATACCCCTGTGCTTTGTTTGGGAAATGCCTGCCAAGAGTCCTTGTGAATAGGACCTCTCCAAGTAGAAGGTTAGTGACATTTAAGTTGGAGGCAAACACAAAAATAATAAAAGCATTGACAGACATCACCTTAATGCCGCTTTCCAGTTTTCCAAAGGCCAGTTACTGGCTTTTCTCCCCACCTTATGCTTACATAAATCTGCACACATTTACATTACATGGTGAGCAGGTGACAGCAGAAGCGTTGAAGGTGTTAGTCACGGGCAGATAAGTAGAAAACTATGGTATTTTGGAGCATGTTTTAAAGAAGTCTATCCCTCAGGTACTAAAAGTATCTGCTGCCAGCTCTGGCAAACACAAAACTAAAATGGGTATTTTGCTGGTAAAAGAATCACTTCTGGCTATGTCTTAACAAGTTTATCACTAAGCACCAAGCAAGCAATTAATAGTAGTAATCTTGGAACAAAAAGACAGTACTAGGTGTATTCATTTTCTTACCACAAGGTGTTTTTCCCCCTCTGAACGTTTCTGCACTGGACTAGGTTCCTAGCAAGCCCAGAAAGAACTACTTGAGATAGGGGCTTACAGGAAAACAGAAGGGAAAAGAAAGCAAAAAAAAAGAAAAAAAAGAAAAAAAAAAAAAGAAAAAAGAAAGAAAAAAAAAGAAAAAAAAGAAAAGAAAAAAAAAAGAAAAAAACCACTGCCACCTGCCATTACAAAACACCATCCACTAAAATACCACAGGTCTCCTAAGGAAGTTCCATGCAAATACAGCACAGACATAACCCAGAGGAAAACTGCTCTAGCCAACATCCCCAGTGCTGTTCAGATGAGACCTCAAGGGACAGCAGTTCTATACTCCAGCACACAGCTTATACCTACCCTCACTTTGCTGCTGTTCTCCAAGCATCATAATTAATAAAAGATCTTTAGGTATCCATCTATTAAAATGCATCAGGGTTGCATAACACACCTAGAACAATTTCACTGCAACAGCTTTCTTGCAGACCTAAGAAACTGCAGCAGCTGGGTGTATTACCCAGAAGTAGCTTGCTTTTTTGGTAGTTTGGTAAGGCAAAATTTGCAGTTGGGGTAAAAATCCATCATTGGACTAGGAAAAATTTAACAACCAGTTCCCAATACCCTGCGTCAGCAAGGAAAGCTGTATTTGCACCAGCCACTGTTTTGACTGCAAAACCCACAATGGATCCAGCTTTCCTTTCTGTGAAACATTCATGCTAAAGACAGAAACACACAACGCACTCCTGGGGGAAGCCATCCCATCGGCAAAGAGGGCAACCACCCGATAGCCAGAAGGAGAAACAGCTTCACATTTTGGCGTGGATGAACTAACACCTAATTTGACTCGCTTCAGTTATCCTCGAGCCGAACTCTTGCTTGCACTACCTTAACTCACTCCCAGTCAGACATCGTGCCTACATCATCTCCTAGCCCACGCTGATGAGATGTTTGTAGCTGGTGAAGAAGCTGAAAGCCATGAATCGTTCTTTGAATACCTCCTCCCGCTGACGGGGCAGGAAAACAGGCAGCAAAGGGGTCCTCTCCCAAAAAATCAGCACACAGCCCTAGCCATAACAAGCCCTAGAGCACCCCAAGAGCAGAACGGTAAACCTCACAGGGAAGATGAAGGATGCAGAGAGAGTTTTAATTTTACACTTTCCAACATTTTTATTTAGAGCAGCATGCAACAGTGTGACAAAAGGGGCTACATGGCTCTGACTTTCTTGGAGGCCAAGATGAAAAGCTGTTTCTTCAGCATCAAAATTTTAAGTGCTTATTCATTCCTGCTTGTCATGTGTAAGCAAACTACTCCTCCATTCATTACAGACTGGCAGAATGCAAAGGCGTAGAGCAGAAGCCTTCACTTTTACTATTATAAATGATGCTATTTTTGCTTTTAAGCCTCCGGTATCACAAATCACATATCCCTCACAGGCATCACGCCCAGCTCCCTCCACTCAGCTATTGTGTCTTCCAGAACTGTAGGTGTTTTTCTCCTGCAGCTTTACCTGCTGAGAGCAATCGGGAGCTAGTTGTGACATCTGGCTGCTCTGCGACACGCAGCAGCGTTGCAAAGAGTTGCGTGTGTAAGACTGTGTACAACTGCTTATTTATAGGACAGTCCAATTAATAAAGAGCTGCACGCGGCCCGCAAACCACGGCTGACAACACAGCTGTCGCAACAACTGTCCAATTTGTGCTTAACCCCCCCAGCTTTCAACATTAACGTCACCTTTCAACACAGAAGAACAAACTGCCACGGCCGTTCACCATCAGACAATGCCAGACATCCAAAACCGCGGCACACATTGCGTTTTCTGCCCTCTCATCTGTTTCCACCAGCAATAACTTTTCACTTCTGCTCAAATGCCAGACAAAACATCTTTAAGCTGCCAGCATGCTTCTCTGCTGGCACAGCCAAGGGCACTCTGCAAAGGTCAGTGGTTTGAAGAATCTGCGTAACGTATCAGAAAGCCCTACGAGCATGTGATGCTTGGAATGAGAGGCTGAGCCATAATTAGATGTTTCAGTGTTTGTTATCCTGGAAAGAGGTCCACAGCAGCATTTCGTGAGTCCAATATCGGGGGGGGGGGGGGGGGGGGGCAGAACCAGCACAGTTGAATTTATTTTCTCAGCATCTAAAAAAAGGGCTCAAGCTGAAACTAAAATTTGGAGAAGCGACAGTGCGTGCAGCCCAGCATTGGCTAGCAGAGGCAGGGCCGCCTGCTTTAGTCATGTTTATAAGAGCCTTACAGCAGAAATATCTCTGACTGCATCTAACACATGAATCAGGTTATGTGGAAGCTCCAAGTCAGAAATTTTGTAATTAAAGGAATGAGCTGTTGATCAGTGGAAGTGTCCAGCAGGCTCCCCCAGTTTCAATCTGGGAGAAGGAGGAGGAGGGGGGAAGAGAAACACACCAGTTTTCCTCCCTGCTTCTTCCTTGTGCACAAAGGTATCCTCTGCACGCTTAGTCAGCAAAATTACTAACTTGGAAGTTGCAGAGTGGTAAATAGAGGGAATCTAAGCTGATAAATCACTTTAAATTTGCCAATACAAAAAACCAAAAAAAATACTAACAAATCAGGATATTAGCAACTTGCAAGTGTGACAAAAACAGTCCAGTTTGCAGACATGATGAAAATGCCGCCTTGCAGGAAAATGGTCAGAAAAAAAATATTTCAAGAGAGTAAATACCGAGCATTCTGCCTCTTTCAAAATAAGAGCCAGTTACAATCTCACTGACAACGGTTTCTAAACACTACTTAGTTCTCCCTAGTTCAAAATAATTCCAATTTAAGGTATTTGGGGGGGAAAAAGCCACTACAGTTCAAAAGAAATAGATGCACACTTGTTTCTTGCAAGAGAAAAAAGGATTTTCTAGCACAACAAAAGTCATCTTTCAACACAACGTCTCATACTCTTGTTTGCTGAAGTCACCAATACATACATCTAAACCAACTACAAGCATAATTATTTCAGTATAAAAACAAGCTCCTTCTGCACAGCTCTGTAGGCTTCAGGAGCAAAAAAAGCAAAATTAAACACTGCAACCACACCCCTTTATTCCAGCCCGGCTCCCAGCTCACCTTTCCCAGGAGGGAGGGCTCATCCCACAGCACCACAGGCCAGCAGAGTTGGGCTCCCACACCTGAAGAAATCCAACTCTCGTGACTGGCAGCTCCTGAACAAATATTCGCCAGCCAGCCTCTCCTGAAGAAAGTAGTTTCAACAGTAAAATACAAACCAAAATAAGCAGGAAAGAAGGAACTTTAGAGCCTATATGAAGGTATTTTTAAATTCCTTCCAGAAGGAAGGAAACTCGGTTTTAGGCTACATGGGCTCCTTCCTCCTGCTGAAAGTCCCAATCGATGCATGGGCTGCGGTGGTCTGTCCTCCTTACAGCTCAATATGGATGAGGAGCTGCCGAGGGTCTGACAGGTATTATAGCCTTAACAGGACAACAGCAAAGCAAATAAGAACTGGCTTTCGATGAGAGCATCTACTCAGCAGCCGTGTCATCTACTCTTGACACCTACAAGCCCAGAGCAAATGCATTAATAACTCTTTGGCCAGGCAAAGGCTGCACTACATGCGTCCAGTTTTAACTTGCTTATCCAGTCTGAGTCTTACCAAAGCTGGCATCTCTCTAGAAGATGCCTAGGTGGCCAAACCCAAAGATTTACAAAAATGTTGCTAGGTGCATCCTGCCACACTCTGTGCATCCTGTGATGGGCACAACCAGCATGCTGGACACTCCAGGAACGAGCACCGGTGAAGGCTAAAACTGCAGCAGCCTTTAGACACAGTAGCAACTTCTCAGAGGACACCTCTTAGGACTGCGGGCACGAAGGAAGTCAGAGACAACTCAATGTAATGGCCAGCAGCAGGTGCCTTCCATCCCTGATCAAACAGTAGCGCAGAAAGCTCCCAGAACCAAACCTCACCTCCATGAAAGGAAACAACCATTCCATGTCCAACCTGATTAACGTGGGTATTTAGTATCTAGCTCTTCACGACCAGGGAAAAGGAAAAGCAAAGCACACCTTGATTTAACGCACAGCTTTACTCAGCAATTAAGAAGTCTGTCTTTAGCCCAACACCGCTTATTGTCTATACCACACCATGCTGATACCCCGTTTATTTAAAGGTATTCCAGACACCTGAAACAGGGAAAATGAGTGTGTGTGGGTGTGTGCATGTGATGAGCAGGCTACAACATCCCAATCCAAGGAAAGCACAGCCCAAGCCAAACACAGCCCTAAGGAATAAACTTTGGCGATGGGAGAAGCCCAGAAAGACAAGTGGCAAAGGAGCAGTATCACGCATGCTAGCAAACAGGAGCTGATCTGTACCCACTGCAGAATTAGTATCTGAACCAAAAGATGACCCTCTAGTCAGCTTCAACAAAAAATCCTCTAACTCAGGCTTTAGTAACCAAGGCAGAGTTAGGATAGACATATATATACACACACACACATGAATACACATAGCCCCACATCCCTGAGCCAACTCAAAACAGTCTTGTTGCTGTCTAACAGTATAATATACTCCTGAGCAGCCACTTTCTGCCAAGATCCTCCAATTCAGGCTAGGCACAGACTCACTACAGGAATGGCACAAAAGCATAAACACCGCCATCTGACTTTACAATTAAAAGATGGAAAAGCACACACAGCCTACACACCAACACAGGTATGGGCAAACAGCTGCCGAAGTGCCACAGTGACATAACCACCGCTGCCTCTTCCTGCAACGTTCAACATCTTGTGGCTTCTCTGGCACAACTAGGCACATCTCTGACGTAGGAACAGAGAAACTACACAGTGAAATATTTTTTAAAAAGTATTTTCATTCTCAAGCCTCCAACTCTAATAGGAGAAAAGGGAGGAGAAATACTCTCTGCACATATTATGCATTAAGTTTGACCAAAACATGTAAATCTCTTCATGAATATTAGTTTACAACTAAAGAGAGGAGGAGGAAGGGAAAGAGGAGACATCCACGCTGTAGCTCCAACACTTGGCACAAGATGAATAACCCTGTACTAGAAAATACAGACCCTGTCAAATCCCTACTTTGAGCTGAGAATATGCCACACTTTCCTTTCTGGCAATGAAAGTCAACTTTAAGTGGACGGTTTTCTCATCAAATAGAAAGGTATTGTATCTCTGGAAGTATTAAAGATACAAATCACATGAAGGCCTGCCCTTTCAGGCTTCCTCCTGCCTGCAATAGGCTGACACAGGCACTGGGATCAAAAGACTGATTGTTTTTGAAAGGACAGAAAGATTATTTACACAAGTTTACTATGAAACAAACAGGTTGTTTGATAGCAGCTACAGCTGGTTTCTCAAACTTGGCAAAAAACCCCCAACTTTAAAAGCTTTCATGCAGGAGCGGGATGTCTAGGAATTTTCCCCTGCCCCTCCACCAGTAGGTTTTGTTTGTATTTAGATACAGGTTAAGAGAATAAAAAAGAAAATACATCTTAACTTCAGAAATATTCTTAACATTTCTCTGCCATTTGGTCCATCAAGTCTATTCAACTACTTAGTTTACAGGTAGGGGAGCTGCAGGGGCATTGGTACTGGGATGCTAGTGGGAGGAGGAAGATGATCCCAGAAAGACCAAACAGGCTGCTTCACCAGAGCATTCTCTGAGAAGAAAGCACTGGAGTCTCAGGAGCCAGCAGGTTTCACAACAACCTGATTCGCACTGACAGGCGGCTATACACGTATCATTTCAGCCTCTTCAGCAGCTCCCTCAAGCTCCTCCTCAAGAATCAAAATGCAGAAAGAAGACTGAGTCTGAAGTGTCAGACTGCAGATACTCTGTGATGGGGGAAAGTCTTTACATCTAAGTCCACCACTTATACACATTTCTTTAGCATGCCTTAATCGCTAGACCAATATTTCATAGCATTCAGTTACTTCAGACACCTCGGGTTTTTGCTTTGCTTCCTTCCTGCTTTACTGTGAGTTGGGAGGAACTGTCAAAAACCTACGGACATTTTTTGCCATGGCTTTAGCGAGCTACTCCAGCAAAGAGGCAGCGCTCTCAGGCACTGCCATACACTGACACCAAGCTGCAGGAGTCCACAGCACCCCGCGAGCTGAGAGGCACAACTGGTCTTATTCTGCCACTGCTTGTCACAAGGAGCACAGCAACACATGGATTACATTCAGTACATCCTGCTTATCACCAATAGTAAACTTGTTGCAGAGGACTGTACTTCCGAGAAAGAAAGAAAAAACAAAACTCCCAAACAAAAAACACCTTGCTCTGCTTTTTGCAACAGAAAAGCAACCTGAAGATGAGTATTCACTTTACTGTTCAGTTGTACTCTTTTTCTTTTTAAATGAGACTAGGCTTGCAACTGGATCTCTTAACCGAGACAGGCATACAGATAGCACTGACTGGCCTACTTGAAGTGTGCTGTCACCCTCGCAATTAAATCCAAGTTTTCTGACTCCTACCCAATAATCACAGGCACTACATTTCCCAAAAACTGAGCTCTACCCTATCCTTAAAATCTGCTAAATTATTTACCAAGTTCCTTACCTTCCACTTCTTGAAGCATTCAGCACCCGGTTTGCACAACAGTTGTTCGAGCAAATGGCTTTGTAGAAGTTTCTTTCATCCGATTGATAGAACATCTAAAGATCAAGTAACTGTTGCCCAATTGCTTTGAGCAATTATTCCCAAAACATCCCATCCTTTTGTGCAATGCTATCCATATTGTCCCTGACAAAAGCAAGCACCAGTTCTGCTCTGCAGAATTACTAGGGAAAAAAGCACAGTCTGAGCAAGCAGCTCAAAAGCAAGTCTTCCCAAGTGACCAAAGATGAAGTAGTGAAACAAGGTCCCAGACTCACTCAGTAGCCCCCCCCAAATATGGGGAGCATGAAGCAGACACCGCCATAAACCATCACAGATGCTATTTTGAGCTTGGCTGCCTTCTCCAAAGTGACAACCCACAGGCAATCTTGGAGCGGAGGATTGCAGCAGCCAAGCTGTGAAACAACCAACCGACACATACCAGGATAGCAAGAGGTAAGCAGGTGTGAGGAGCACCCAAGCTCACTGAAGAAAATCAGCAAAGCCTTGAGTATCAGGGTCACGCAGACTGGCGATCTCCATTTCATAACTAGCACAAACTTAACCCAAGCAACAGAGGTACAGTGACAAAGGCATTTGGCTTGCTCATAGCTATAAATATGCACATATTTGTTCTATTAAATGACACAAACACGTGTAAAAACATTGTTTTACAACTGTCTTAGAGGATAATGTATTTTTTTATGAAATACAATTCTAGAAGCTAAAAAGTTAACGGGAGGGAAAGAGGCCCAACTTGTAACCTGAAATGCAGCAGGTCTGATATCCCACCAAGCACGCACCTCACACAGCACTCTCGGACTTGGCCACTTTGCAGCTGCAAAATTAGCAACCTCTGGCCTACTTTCAGGCATGTTAGAGTCCAACTGTATTTACGCTGACAGAGACAAGCAAAGGTTGTGACGATTTATTGACGCAAGAGCTATTTCATGCTCCATGCCAGAAATTAATCAGTGGAGGAGGAGGAATTCTCTTTAAGCACCCAGTTAGAAAGCGCTTTGGTGAACTGCTAAAAACAACAAGTTGAAGTCTCGCATGACAAACATGATTTAAAACAACACAGAACAAAATAAATTTTAAAAGGGCAGCTTCTACACAGCAGCCCTTTAGAAAGACTTTGAAAATCACAAGCCAGTGCCTGAAAAGAACTATTATACGTACCTTTCCTCATGAAGAAGAAAACACATGGTAAGACTAATTCAGAGAGCTCCTAAACCTTTGTTAACACAAACCGATGCTACGTTTGTTCAGATCACCCTGCCTCAAATACATCTGGGGGAGGTCAAGGCGGTGATTAAGGTATACTGACCCTGCAAGTTGGCTATAGCTGCTGCAATTCTTCATTCAAAGAAGTAAACCAGAGGCAAAAGTCCCATGACCTATTTGAAATAGCTACTGTACAGAGCTACAGTTTAAAAAAAAAAAAAAAAAGCAGCAAGATTCTTTAAGGCAGACTGAATGAACAGCATCACCCTTACCTGCCAAGAAGCCATCATGATAAACCTGTCAAAGAGTTACGAGCCTGCAGAACAGGCCTTCCACCTGCTGGAAAGAAAAAAAAAGAAGAAAAAAAAAAAAAAGAAAAAAATCTAATGCCAATCAGATACTTGCTGCTGGCAGGGAACAGATGCCAAAGCCCTTCTTCTCGGTTTGTTAAGCTGTAAGAGAATCTCATGCCTTCTCCTGGCAAAGGTTGTATGAGACCAGTGGTACCCTATTTAGAAAAAAGCAAGTACTTGGAAGTTGCAGAGATCTTTCCTAAAGTGACAAAAGTCAAAGATTCAATACCTTGGATGGACTATTGGAGTTTGGCATGTGGGCTCTGGACTTTTTATTATTCTGGGTTACTTTTGACCAGAGAAGAAACAGGGTATTAGACTGGTCTAGTTCAGGCTTTTATGTCTTCTCACAAGAGCAGCTCAAGCATTTTATAGAACAGGAGCACACCAGTGCAAAAAAAGTTTAAACTAATGTTTCTTTTTATAGCCAGCATAAAACAAAGATCACAGTTAAAGGAAGGGGGGAAGTCTGTTTAACTAGAAAGTACAAGTTTTGAATGCTGAAGTAGAATAGCGAAAAAATTGTTCTCAGTGATTTATCTTAAAATCACCAAGCTTTAAGGGTTTCCTGCCTAAAGATGGTCAATTGATAAAAAAATACTGAAACCAACTTTATATAAGGGATAAAAAAAAACCAAAACACCTTCCCTCTGATCTCCCAACAAATAAACCAACTGAAGGAGCATTACCCATCTCCAGCTGCACCCAACTTGGCTGACTGGATGTCTAAAGTGACCACACGTACAAATAACTGCATTGATCTTGGTCTATTGATTAGAAGGTGAAACCTGACAGCAAAGAGTCATTAGACAGTAGTTCATAGACAACAACATCTATTAAAAAAAAAGTCAAAATACACAATACGATGAGTACACTGCCAAGGGAGGCAGCAAGCCCCAAACCCTCTCGCCCCAAGGCTCATGCTCCTTGCTATTACACAAAGTCTGATGGGGCTACAGGACTGACTACAGCAGCCGCCTTTCAGGACAAAATGGTTACCTGAAGCCAAGGCTAGCAGTTCAAAGCTCACAAACTAGACCTCGCTCCTATTACAATTTTCCCTGCAAAGCTATTTATGTGGTTTGGCAACATAACAGCTACAAACAAAATGAGTACATAGATTCTTGAATAGTGAAAGGGTCAGGATTGATTTTTTTTGAAAAAAATTATTTCTTTGAAATCATCTGTCATTTCTCCAACATCCTGATCCCAGCCCTACCACAGAGCACAGCTGTAGCACAGTGAGAGTTTCCAGTATTCCCCTCCACTGCAAGCAACTCTGCCTTGCCCATGGTTAGAAATTACTCCAGGAGGAGAAGGTGGTACTGGCAAAATGCTGCTTGCTCATCGTCAAGTCAGCAAGCATCAATACACAAAGGAAGACTTTTTTTTTCAGTGCTGGGATTACTCACCCCTTGATACAACCATAACAGTGCAAAACAAAACCGACGGAACGGTTTTACAGAACTTATCTCCACCAGCATCCCAGCACACAGCTCAGGTGCTCATAGCGAAGAGCTCAGATGTCACTACTCCACTCCTCAGTGGAAGGAAGCAGAACCTCAAAAACATTTATTTCAGCCACACACACAGCTCTGAAGCAGACAGAGACAATGCAATGTTCCTCAAGCAGCAAGGTCCAACTGTGCAGTTCCCTGCAAATGCCAAAATTTCAGCAGCTTCTAGAAGCAACTGGGCAGATGACAGAAACAGAAAAAGGACCAAGAAAGTAAAATTTAGCACGGCCAGTCCCCCCAAAAAAAATTCCAAGTCACAGATAGCTATAGGTTGAGAAGGTGTATTGATGGCTGCTGCCACAATCTTACCTGCTTTTACCCTCCTTCCCAGGCATCCACAGCGAGATGTGGTCAGGATCCCAAGACCTGGTCTCCCCAGGGGCTAACCTTGCACAGCCATCCTTGCAGAATATACTCAAGACTTCACAATTCATGCCTTCAAAATAAATCTGATGTTGCTACATCAAAGTTGAGCAGACCAGATACAAACACTGGGAAGATTAAGTCTAGTCTGTGGATTCCCTGGCAAAGCCTGTGCTGCTGGGGTTCAAAGGAGAATTAACATTGCCCACTGAACCCGACACACATGCATGCACTTCTGATAACTCAGAAGGATTGGTGCCACCAGTGGTACCTTCAAGCTGTGTTTCTCCATAGATGCTGGCTGACAGGCGGACACGGAAAAGCCCTTCACAATCAGAAGGATGTGCTGTACCCCCCCGTAGGAGAGTTAAATGACAACCAAAGCGAAGCAGCTTAGCAGCACTTTACAAACAGACTTAGCTCCAGAACTTGTGAATAAGAGCGTATTAACTAGCAAACATTCCTAATTATGGTCTTGATATACAGACTCTCCCCTTGGGCTGAAATCAGTGGGAATGGGAAGTCAGCGAGCCGGTAACCCATGGAGCCAGGTGAAGGCAGAACGTGGCTGTGCTTTAAGGTTCATAAGCTGCAACAGCAGCTTTCCAGGGTATTGCTGGATCTGGTCTAGTTCTGAAGGGCTTTTA
This sequence comes from Falco biarmicus, assembly GCF_023638135.1. Taxonomy (NCBI): domain Eukaryota; kingdom Metazoa; phylum Chordata; class Aves; order Falconiformes; family Falconidae; genus Falco; species Falco biarmicus. The sequence goes on along the minus strand of NC_079295.1, from coordinate 7,430,015 downwards.
ACATACTACTCATCTGGTTTTCTAAGCATTACAAAAATTAAACTTGAATCGTGCTTGAAATTCAAGACAAATCCCTAAATTGTTGCAGTCAGCACACATTTCTTTTGTCTGCAAGAACATATTAAATAATCTTCATCTGGTTCAGTTTTAAAGAGATCACAGGGAGACAGGATCTGAAAAAAGCCCACGAGTATTTTCCTATACGCAATTCAGCATTCAAAAGGTGCAACATTTAATATTAGCTTCATCCTTTTGAAAGGTTAAAAATTTACTTCAACATTTCAGCACATCACTATCAAGCATCATTTAGCCAACCATGACAGTAGTTCCCAGAGGGAACACCAAGAGCTGTTGAGTATTTTCAAAACAGCCAAGGGCACTGCAGGTAAAGTATCTGATTTTCCACTCAGTGATGAAACAACAGTATTTTGATTTTGGTTCTAGAAACAAACCATTTAAAAGATCTGCTGATATACTAAATTCAGTTTTCTTAACAGAAGAATGAATTGTATGCCCTGTTTCTCAGTAGTGAGCACGTCAAAGCTGCTAACAGAGATTCACCTTGCTATTTTGTTCTTGCAGGGAAGTCACTGGAGCCACGGCCCCTGCCCCAGCCAGCCTCTAGCTCTCAAGCACCAATGGACAAGGGAAAGAAAAGCAAGTACCACAATTCAAGAAATCAGGAAAAACAAAACAAAAAAAAAAAGAAAGAAAGGATAGGAATAGAAAAGATGACTGCACCGCACTGAATAAATGGCCACAGAGTCTCCATTTGGCCAGATTAAAAAAAACCATAGTGGTAGCTGCAGTTTTACTCTGAAACACGGCTGCAGAGAGGGTTAAACTCTGCTCATTTTACCTCAGTTATTGTGCAACACCACCAGTTCATTAGTTAGATCAATTATTTGAGATCTAACCCCACTGAGCATCTTCGAAGTTCCTATGTGTAAATTCATGAAAACTAGAAAACAGCCATATAAAGCTACCATAAAATCCACGCAGAGTTGTATTTCATAGGTGTTACCTATGACTAAGACCATTCGTGTTTATTCGCAATAACAGATTTCTGCCATCACAGCCTGGCCAAGAAAGATATTCCATGCTTTATCCAGAGTTTTGACCACTTCACTTGGTAACTCAAACCTTGCAGGTGTCAGTGCATTTTACAAGCCTGCCTTTGCTTAACAGCTGAAATAGAAAAGAACAAAGGCTGAGGGGGATATTCCTGGTATATAGCAACCTATGGGGGAAAGGGACTTGTCAAGCCTTTACTGAAGGATCAGAGTAACATATCCACAATTTTTCCTTCTCCAGTCAGGTACTCCATGTTCAGTCACTCCTGTCTATTTCCTGACTGTAAAGTCAGTTTCTAAAGAGGCTAAGAGATAAAAAAAAAATATACAAAATCTACATGAAAATAAACATCATTGCAACTGTTTCTCTCCAATGCAACAATGTAAAAACTTAAAAAACCACACAACACCAACAAACCAACCAACCAACCAAAAGCTTTCAGCCAATACCTTTCAGAAACAAGGCAATATTTTTTTCTTTTGCAGTGAAAGTAAGCAGTACCTGTCAAAGCACAGGTAGCCAGACAGCCCAATTTCTAGGCTTAAAGGATGAAAAATGCCATGTATGGCTAATATCCATCTGAGAATAAGTGGATTTTCTGCCCCTGCTCTTGAATCACTTTCAGAATCAGTGGGATGACAAATGATTCCTTCAACATCAGTTCTGTCCTAATTGATCTGACCACATCAAAGGCACACAAACAAGCCTCATCAGTGCGAGAGCCTGGCGCAAAGATGACAAGTTGAATAATTCAAAATAAACACTGAGAATATACTTGTTACAGTCCAGTAACAAGTTTGATTTGGGGAAATATACATGAGATGATACAAGTCAAACTGAGGTTGACCAAAAGTGAGTAACAAAAATGTAGTAACCATAGGGAGAAAGGTTTCTTTCCTTTCCAAGTGATAAGCAAGCTCCATCTTAAACATTATCATCTGACTTTAAAAGTACAGCCTTTTTTATATCCTTTTCCTACCCTGTACCTTTCAAAAATAATTCAGAGTTCTCTGCCTCTCATCATAAGTACCTGCTTCTCATCTTTGCACTGCAGGATACATCACAGGCTAAAAAACTTACTTTAGAAACAGGCTTTTAAAGAATTCCAAAGTGTAAGAACCGCATTTAAAGAAAAAGTAGAAATGAGAGGAATGTACTTAGCAGGGACGCTGACCTAGGAGGAACTTCAACTTGGGGTTCAACTTGAAGAACAAAACAATTCTTCTCTTTTGAGGGTACAATAAAAACCTTGTACAGAAAGTGTCGACCATTTGATGCTCCAGAAAGTGAAAAGTTCACAGGTTTCCTGGTAGCAGCCTTCAAACTTTCAGGGTCCTCAAAATGATACTGTTTTTCTTAGAGGAAATCCAGGACAGGCTCAGCTTACACATGCATAAGAATGAGAATGCAGGTGGAGTAGGTATTCTGTCATGGGCTGAAGAAAGAAAAGTAAATGGACACGTGCCCAGTTTCCATCTGCAAGGGGTTTCAGCTCTTCTAACCAAAGCTTCTTACTGTCAGATCTTGTTGCCGAGTTTACTTCTCAACCAACCTCAAGGTCCCCCCAAATCTGAGGGACAAGACTACTCAGGGCAAGAGCTGCAAGGCACAGCAGTAGCTCTTGCTGCTGAGCTCCTACTCCACACGCTCAACGCTTACTGTACTGCTGTAAAGGGCAGGTGGCAGCATCCTTTCAAAGGAGCTCGTTACCTCTGCTGGGCCTGCCAAACTGCTGCACTTTTCCCCAAAACTTCAGCTTCCCATGAAGCACACATGTGGCAGTGTTGGAAGAGGACAGGTCTCCAGAAATATTTATTTCCAGACAGAGAAAAGCAAGCATTAGAGATAATGAGGTTCTACCTGTATTCACTGCTAGTAGTATTTTACTTGTCCTTGTAAACAGGAGCCTGAATACCCAGTCTAGAATAATCCAGCTGCAATGAATTGGAGCACCAGACAGGTAGGGGGAAGCAGGGATACACCATGTACAGATGTTCTTCCAGACAACAGCCACCAAGTATCAGTTGTGCCCCAGCCCTGCTAAAGGATGACTGGAATTTACTCCTCTAGTCCTTATGTTTATTGAAAGAATGATCTTGCCCCCAGATAACTTACAGAAACAGACTCATTACTGCCAGAAAGTAGGTCAGTGTCATTTAAAGCCCGTTTGAAATGCATCTCCACAGAAACTTCTTAATCTTTAAAAAGAGAACACATAAAATATTTATTGGATGGTGCAAGATGTTTGAGAGGCTAACAGGGAAAGCTTTTATGTATACTGCATGAAATGGCTTTCCATGCCTCATTGAGCCATGGCGTACGAAGGGAGAGTGGCTTCTTGCACTCGGCAGATAAAACACCATACAAAAGTACTTATCAATTGAGCAAATCACAGCACATGACTTGCTAACTCATTCTGCCAGTGCTGTGTGATCATGAAGCTTTCTGCTTTCTCTAGTATCTCCTCTCAGTCTTAATGATCCTGCTGCAGATTTTTCCATATCAGATAGGCAGCTCATTCTTAAACTTCAATATTCCTAATTATCAAACATTCAGCATTTCAAAATGTAAATGAAATTTGCATCTCCGCAAGAGTAGCTCTGAAGAAAGAATATAGCATTTGCATTCAGACTGGTTAATTCCTGTAAGATAACATTTCATAAACAAAATGCTTCATTGAACATGGAGATTTTCAGCTTTTACAAAGGAAAGTGAACTTTAAACAAATACAAATCAGTTGAGTGATTAACTTTAAGTGTTTTGTTTTTTTAAACTAATCTTTATGTATAACTAGTATCAGCAGAACAATCTTTACTGATTAAAGAACCAAATGATAGTGAACTCAAGCCACTGAAAATTACGGGGGGAGGTAGACAGCGACCGCAAGAAATCATTTAAGGTCAATAAGGGGGGGGGGTGGGGGGTGGGGGGGTGGGACACGACACAATACGAGACCAAACCGAAAACCAGGAAAAAACCCCCCACACACACTCGTAGCCCAGCCAGCCTGGGGAAGATGAGCAGCAGCAGTACCACAGGTTATGTAAGGTAAATTTCAATTGTGGGCAACTTAACAGTTTAAGAAGTGAAATTAAACACGCTTTCCCCTGCCTCCCCCCGCAAGCTTTGTCATAATCCTAAATGTTATCTTAATTAGCCTAATTTTCTTAATTATACTTTGCAGCAACTTGATCTTTTATAGCACAATTTCAGCAATTTTTTTCAGCTTTGTTCCAGCGCTGGAAGAAGCAGTGACTCGTCTGCCAAAAGCCAAAGGGCACATGATGCCTCTGAGCTTTGTCTTAACTAGGTCCACCACCGCAGGGGAAAGCCTGTCCTCCTGCCAGCCCACGCCCCAGTTTCAGGCCCTTTCCCCCCTCCCTCCCCCTGCCCAGCAGGGCCACCCAAAGCCATTCCCATTCCTGCCCAGGAACCCACCAAGTCTACCAACACCTGAAGGGAGCTGGTCATTCTCCACAGCAGCGGGCACCACACGGTGACGAGCACAGGGTGCTTGTGGCAAGAGGGGCACCAGCAGCCCACTTGCTTCTCCCACTCCTCATGCTTCCGTGTGGCAAGTTAAGTTCACAAGAGCTACTGGTCTTCACCCAAAGCTCAAGTAGCAGACTGTGGAGAGAGCCTTTGGCTCAGAAAACAAAATTCAAGGTCTTTGCCCTGCGTCTAGGGCTCAAGACAGATCGATTTACCCATTGGAAGTTCTTGAGAATTAACTTCTCCCGCCTGGGTATTCTTACTTCTCCAAAAGTTATTTCTTACTCTCTAAGAAAGCTTACCCAAAACATTACAAAAGAAATAGCAGTGATGATGGACAAAAATACTTTTCTTGGAGAACTTAAAAGTCTTCTTTATTTTTTCACCTTGTTCAGTGAGAAGCCTTCCGTACCCAAAAATTCGCACAAGAGAGCTTTGCAGAGTGGAAGGAAAGAAAAAAAAAAAAATACCCAACCCACTTCCATTCATCTACACTGCAACAATTTTATGGCACTGTTCCTAAAACATCCCATTAGTGATAGGTTTCGAGAAGATTAGAGAAGAAAGCTCATATCCATTGAAGCAAGGTTTAATAGGCTCTTGAGTTAAGCCAGAGCCTTCCCTTAAACAATGCACATCATTAGTAATAATTACCTGTAGCTGTATAATCAAAATAGCTATCATAACTGACATGAGAAGTCCAGATGTCATCTTTGGCAAGGTTTTGAAAATATTTCTACCAATTATTATAAAACTGACTCTAAAAGAGAAACAAGCAGTAAGAATACCACAATGTAAGCCAGGGGTAAAAAGCCATGGTGATACGCTAGAATTTCAACTCAACACTTGGAAATACCACCAAAATAAGAACCTAACACCTAGAAAGGGCACAGGGAGAATTTCTCAACAGCATTTCATAAGAAGTAACACTTTCACAGAACCACAGAATGATCAGGGTCGGAAGGGACCTCTGGAGATCATCTAGTCCAATGCCCTGCTAAAGAAGGTTCTGCTAGAACAAGTTGCACAGGATCATGTCCAGGTGGGTTTTGAATGTCTCCAGAGAAGGAGACCCTACAGCCTCTCTGGGCAGCCTGTGCCAGGGCTCTGCCACCCTCAAGGTAAAGAATTTTTTTCCTCGTATTCAGATGGAACTTCTTGTGTTACAGTTTGTGCCAACTGCCCCTTGCCCTGTTGCTTGGCACTACTGAAAAGAGCCTGGCCCCATCCTCTTGACTCTCACCCCTAAGGTATTTGTAGATACTGGTAAGATCCCTCTCAGCCTTCTCTTCTTCAGGCTAAACAGGCCCAGCTCTCCCAGCCTTGCCTCACAAAGAGGGATGCTCTAGTACCCTCACCGTCTTCGCTGCCCTCCACTGGGCCCGCCCAGTAGTTCCCTGTCTCTCATGAACTGGCGAGCCCAGAACTGGACACAGTACTCCAGATGCAGCCTCACCTGAATTTGAGGAAGTTGATACCATTTGAAAATATTTTCATACAAAGCACCATCCATACACCATCTACCATACTACAGAACACCATCCATTAAAAAAAATAGCACCACAAGATCATTTCTTCCACTTTTTCAGTTGTACGAAAGTTCTTCAACCTTTAAATGATCTTTAAGTGAACCAGCTGATGACAGGCATCGAGTTTCTATCACGCCTTTCATTTCAAGTATCACTATCTATAGCAGGTTTAAGTGTATTTCTAAATAACAGAACTGCAATAGTTTCTTTACATTTGAAATGGCTAACTACCAGAGCAGACAATATTTTCCCTTATTAGTAGTCTTATTTTCTACAAAACATACAGTAATCACAGTTTTAATTCTTACGGAGCCATCCCACACCTCACCTAAGGTCTTATGTGACAAGAAGGTTTAAGAACAGCAGCACAGGGGAACACACGTATGTCCAAAGCCTCCAGCTGAGCTGCCACTCCCCTGGGTTTTGGTTAGACCAACCTCCTCTGCAAGAGCCACTCGAGACACAGTTTTAGAAAATGTAGGCTCAAATCAATTTTTAGGATTACAGAAACACTTCTTACATGAGGAGCTTCTCTGTTCTTTTCATCAGCCCTTTTTACGTGTGACTCCCTGCTACACCATCAGCACAGAACTTGAGCAAAAGAAGCAGAACCAGTAAAAACAGGCAAGACCAAAAAAAATAGAAAAGCCCATAAAAAAAGGGCGGGTAGCAGATGAATTAAAGGAAAATAAGTTAAGTCAGCAGCAGGCTTTCAATACTCCTACATCAATAGAACAGCCAAACTAAGAAGGACATTCCTCGTTCCCAAGTATCTGGAGAGCTACTCATTATTAGTAAAGCAATATCAAGTTATATTTGTTTGTTGGGTTTTGAATATAGGTATATATTTAACCTATCCCACCACAATGAGAAAAAAAGCAGGTGGCCATTAGCTCCTCAGTATCACTCATATTTGAGACAGGGAAGTATTCAAATAGCAACTATCCACTTATTTGAAGAACAGTTCTTTGAAAAACATGACATTGCAAGAAGTGTGTCACAGGTGGATACCTATGTGCACTCTACTCCTCTGAATATAGTTTCTCAACTCGCCATAGTACCAGAAGCAAGTTTCAAAATCTAAAAGACTGCTTACATTATGAAAGTAGAAGCCAGATATATATTTTTTTGGTAATACTGGTAACATTGGATACTCCTTTTAGTTCCTACACAAGGATCAGATTTTCTATGCTGCTGCTTGTAAACTCCAGCATCCCTATTCACTGCAGCAGTTTCTTGTTCCCAGCCTCAGAAACGCAAATGGGCTGTTACAAGTAATTCTGAAGCAAATACGAAATTCTTTCCCCTCAAATACACAGTTCTGTTAGTCACAGGAGCTCTTCATTGGCTTTTAACACTTCAGTCTTATTTGACTGTTAACCCAAAACTGATTAAACTGAAGTCACAAAAGTAATCTCTCAAAGGCATAGTTAAGTAAGTACTTTCACGTGCCTTGTCGTTGTTGGATTACTTCCTTCCCAGCCTTCTCTCTAGCATAAACTGAAATAGTCAAAGCAAGCATTTCAGAGCACAATTAAAATTCCTCTTCCAAAGCACAAGTTCACAAAGTTCTGCCTAACACAGTTAAATACAAGCGTATGAGACAACTTTAAGATAGAAATCAGGTAACTGAGTATCTATAGATCCTCTTGACAGCCAGAAACATGCAATTTTGTAGGGGTGAATCCTATGTCTTAAATTGCAAGGCACATTAGGGATAATCCCCCAGACAACAATGAGATGGATCAATTGACTCTTGTTCCAGCAAAACTATACTTTCCTACTACAAAGCACTTTAAAAGTCAGATTTTCTCAAATATCAATAAAGACACACCAGCAGAACCATGACCATTCCTTGGAGGTACACTACATGCCGTTAAGATCTATCAGCATAGATTTAACAAATTTAATATCTGGTTACCATCTCTAGAAAATACCTCCAACTGTCAGTGATACGTACTGCAGCAATGACAAACCTAAAATGGCAAGATTTCCTTGTAACTGGTAACAGCAACACAATTTTCCACCTTCACACAAAGGCTCTGCTTTAAACAAAGCAGCAGTACAGGGAGAGGGATTGGATTATCATTTCAACACAATAAAAAGTCTGTTCGTGTAACACACACATGGTGTTTTGCTGCCGTAACTAGATTTGAAGCGGTTTTGCCCTTACCTGGATGGCTTTGGGAGCTCATTGCTAGTAACGTCTAGTCCTCTGGAGAAAGGATTTGAGACGGATCAGTTTCCACGCAAGTAACAGCAGCTCTAAAGAGCTCCAATGCTTCACCAATACATAGAAATTGGAAGTGGGGATTAAATCATGGCCACCTTATAAAATCCAGGGCACAGTGACATGCTGAGTTGTATAGGAAGTAATCCAACAGGGTGGCAGAATATCTTCTAATGGCTTTCAAAATGGGAACCTGCAATTAAAGAAAAAGATGTCTACATTAGAGAATTAAGATTTACAATCATTTAAATTAAACATTATATAACATATTTATCCCCAGAAGAAAAGATTAAACTAGGGCACTATTTTAGGCATTCAAGGTTGCAGAGACACTAATTTTCAGTTACAGATGTAATTTTGATTAATAACCATAAAAATGCAGGGTAATATTTAACATTACTTAAAAAATTAAAAAAACTTTTCAACTACACATTCAAGTCTTTAACGACCCAAACTTGTGTGTTAATTCTCATTCTCCAACAGCACCATATGAAGCCACTTCAGTCCAACAGCTTCCATATTTTAAAAGCCATATGTATGAGTGGTAACTGTACTTCATGCATCTGTTCCCCAAAGAAGTCTAAAGAAAAATTCCTCAGTGCCAAGAAGTGGTCTTGGAGCAGGAAGGAAAAAAACCCACACAATCAATTCCACTCCCACTCGACCCGAGCCTCCAGCAGATTATTAAGAAGCAACTTCATACTGCCCCAAGAGAAAAAAAAAAAATCCACTGTTCCAAATTATTTTTAAGCTGAATATTAGATGGAAGAAGAGAGGAAAAAACCCACTGAGTTAGCAACCTACTGTACCCTTGCCCCCCACCCCAAAATAAAAATATAAAAGCAGGAGACACCCTAGGTTATAGAAACCCCCCCAGATGGTTACGGCTAATGCAACCAGCAATAATTATACCAAAAGAACCTGGTGCAAGGTGTCCTGAAATTCACTTTTTGGGGTTGGGGGGTGGGTGTGTGGCACTATACCAAGTGGCATCTAGTTTTTCTAAACAGCCATGCTTTACAGGCAGGGTGTATCGGGGAGATTGCTGTTTTAACATACATAGAGAGGCCTGCCGCTGACACATGCTACCAGCAAAAGCTACTGAAATGGATTAAACCAAATTGTGTCCTTTATGCAAAGTATTTCACAACCACAGGTTACTTCCCTTCTTTGCATTGAAAAAGTCATCGGCATTGAGGCTCCCAACAGATAACCTCTCCTGGATACCCAGGAGGACGTTCTAACAGACAGCTGGCACCCAGAGGAGTCCCTCGCTGCCCTGACAAGGCACTTCTGCCCTCAGGGCTTGGCTGGCCAGAACGGTTTATAACCAGCACTCCCTAACCCACTTCAGACATGAAGTCAGCGTGCTGGCAGAAGCCAACTAGTTAACCCATCGAAATTAATCCAGCTGACTCCGCTCAAAGCAGAGGAGGGAGCGCTCACCCCAAACTGCTCCACCAGCAGATCTGAGGGTGTGGTGACCTCCAGCAAAGAGGCAGCAATATCGCTTGGGCGGGGGATGATTACGATAGTAACTACTACTGCTTGCACAATGAGCATCTGTACACAGTCTACCTGTGCCAGTACACTTCAAGCAGTCCCACCTCTTCTCAGAAGAGTTCTCACCATGCTCAGATATCCGTGTTCCTTTCCAACAAGGCAGCAAAACCAGGTCTAAGACTTGACTTGAACACCACCACGATTGCTTACGGTGGGCCCTGCTTTATAATGGTACTTCCCTGGTGTGCAGGGCAATGCCCAAGCAGACGCTGTCGAGCAAAGAGGCCTTCCTTGCTGTATTTCACTGACAGGCCTCCTTCATCGGCTGCTTCTCTCTACCCCAAGCATCTCGGCATTACAACTCTCCAAGTTCCTCTGCCCATCCTGCATTTTTAGAGACCTGGGACACTCCTTCATGTTACGCATCACATGTTACATGTCAAATTCAAGAGAAAATTACTGAAGTGTCATTTCTAATCCCTGCAGATCTCTGCCATCCCAAACGTTCATCTTCCAGCTCCATTAATTTGCACATCCTGTTTAGAACAAGCATTAGCAAAAATATTAACACCATTTATTTCCAATAAAAACCGCAGCATAAGCAATCTCAGCTGTAGGCAAGAAGGATTTGGAACAGAGTTAACAGATTTCTGTCTACTCGTTTTAACAGTGCAAGAAGGAAATATGGTGCATGAACAGTGAGAAGATGTGTACGCATTTCCCAACAAAACTGCACTGAAACAGTGGCAGCAAATCCACTTACCAACACTACTGGTTTACCTAGTCCACTTCTTCACCCAAAGGTCTATCTAAATTCAGTCAGACATGAGACACACCCAAAATATGAAGCTTCTGCATGATTTAGTAATACCAGTGGCTGGTCAGAGCAGAGATCACAAAGTAACCATGATCAGATGGAAAAGGTATGGATTTAGTTCACTTTTTTTTTTTAATGTTTACTCAGCTTTCTGGAAGAAATGCAGGAAAGTATAAGCAAAATGGACTTTTCCAGAATACAGATAGCAGTCCTTTCCCAACTCATCCCACCACCGAACTCTAGTTTTCAGTTACCACTTGTACTGATCTCAATGCAGTCCAATGAGACATTTCCAAAGCAGTCAAAAGTTGTTGTCAGGCCCCTACCTGCAACAATTCTTACATAAATTTGTCATTTTGCCACTATCTCACAAAAACCCTTCCCAAATTGGGAGAAGCAAAATGCTGTCTACCCCTTTGTCTAAGATATTTGGAGCCCTATAGGATTTTCCAAACAAATGCTCTCCTTTTACAGTTGGACTCGATGATCTTAAGGATCTCTTCCAACCTAAATGATTCTATGATTTTAAAAACAACAACGACGAGAAACAAAAAGAACAAAAATCCCAAAACAACACAAAACACCTAAAACCACAACAAACCCAAAACTAAACAACCAAAAAAAAAAAAAAAAAAAAAACCCACCAAAAAAAACCAAACACACACAGCAAAAACCAGAGCTTGCTTTACTTCTACTCCACTGCCTTCCAGGACAAGAGCGATCCCATCTGGCCTGCACATCTCAGCCAGAAGAACAGCAAGTCCACCCCACACACCCAGCAGCACGTTCCTTGCAAACTCTTCAGGCACCAGCAAGGACTGGGTCATGGCCGGGATGAGCAGCTTAGGCAGCCTGCCCACTACTAACCCAGACACACGCCGTATGTGATAGGGATGAGTACATGTTTGTTTATAGCAGCACGATCCTCTTGTGAGTAACTCCATAACCAACTATTTTGGCCAGACGTGTCTCTCACCTTTCTTTTTTGGGGGGAGCGGGATCACGGGCACAGCAGGCTTCATGCACACATGCTCAGGTCAGACTCACTGGGCTCCAGGGTGCAGAATGAGATGGACAACTGCTGCCACGGGAGGATCGTGCTTAGCCTGCCTGCCGTCTCCAAGCGAGCCCCGGGGTTGCCGGCCGGTTAGGTGAATTTTCTTGGCAGACAACAATCGGTGGCATAGTGCCTGTGCCAGCTTTGGCACTTCACATGGAGTACTTCCCCAGGCACAGAGCACAGGGCAGCCAAAGTGTCCACACAGGACTGTGGATGGCACTGCACATTTCAGACGACGGTGCAGAAAGACCAAGCAGAACTGTAGGCTAAGACAAGCAAGTGTGTAGAACACTCTTATATTATACGGTGTAGCAAACAGAACTGGTATGATCAAGCTTCCTGCCTCGCAGGAGAATTGTTCAGGGTCTGGTACCTGCTGCTTTTTTTAAAAAGTCTGGAATAGGAGCACAAAGAGCAAATTAATGCCTGTTTATTTCAGCCTACTTCTACCAGGGTATGCCCAAGAGCACGTGCTCCATAAAACCATGCCAGCTGGTGCATCTGCTGCTTGATCCTCATCACATCTCTGGTTCAGAAGTTAGCCACAGCTTGAGTGTGTGGTCACCTCCTTGTCACCAGCTGATAACGAGCCTCTATACCTGCAGTCACCATACAGTAAGAGACACACTGAGGGGCTGCAGCCTCAGCAAAAGCCCCTTATTTCTCAGTTGGTTTGGTGCCTTAACCCTCCCTTACTATGCGCTTTCCCTAGATTAAGGGGACTATTGGCCATTTTAGCTCTTCTTGTATTTATCTTCTACCAGTAAGTACATCACACAAAACGCTCAGTCCTCAGCAGTATGGCAGGCAGACCTTCCAGCAGTTATGTCAGGGAAGGAATGTGTCTGCTTAAAATACTTTCATGAGACTTCGGCTGTTTCTTCCAGAAGCTGCAAAGAAAACAGTGGCAAATTTGTCAACAGGCCGGGCCACCACACATGGCGACACAGGAATAACGCCTATAGGGAAAAAGCACATGGCTCTAAATACAAAACCATTAAACAGCGTTCTAAACCAGAAGGTCCCTCACCTTCTTCTTCTGCAACTGCATGACCAGGCTTGCCCCCCAAAACCACAGACAATAGCTCCACAACTCGGTTCTACACTATTCCTTCCACAGGCTTTCTAAGATCCCTTTTTCCCCACTGGGCATCTAAGCAACGACTAAGACAGAACTGCACGTGAACTAGGAAATGTAAGTAATCCAACAGTTCTCCAACTCTGTTTCCATACATTTTGCAGCTACTGAAACCTTTTAAAAAAACAAAAATAAAACAGCAAGTAACAGGAATCTTACAGTTCTGCCATACAAATATTTTGACGGTATGAATGTTCACCCTCCTCTTCCTAGCCCGTTCCAGATGTGCCTCTCTACTAGTCACAAGTACAGATGTGCAGTAACCAGTAATTAAAGTTATGATAGAGCTTTATTTACAAAGCTCTATTTTTCAGAGCCTAAATTGCTATGGTACTTCAGCCAAGATAAAAATCTTGGCCTAAGGGTGAAGTTTCAAGATTGTTTTAAGCCAAGTCAGCCTGGTTGCTTCAGGATACCCAGCTATCGATGACCTTGCTTCATCTGCTGGCCCTCTCAGACGCATACCATCAACACTACAACCAGCTGACAAGACCACTTTAAAACCTCAGTTCAACAAACCCAACTGCTCGCTGACTCAACGCATCAAAACATGGTGTAAGTCATACACCTACTATACCCATCGCCTGTGCTCTGAAGATTACTTCTAGGTCCAGAGAAAGCTGCTTTGCCTTTCAGACCCCTAAAAATGTTAAAAACTCTGCAGAAGACACTGCATTTTAGCAGGACAAGGAAGCCAGCTCCGTGAAGACAACAGCAAAAAGGATGCTAGAACACCTTTCACATCCTGGCACTTCTTTAGCAGCACTCCAACACCACAGAATTTGGTCTCCAGAAGCCATGGAAACACCCATGTTCCAAAAAGCATCGTCACCAATCCTTCTGCCTGACACGGCAGATTAAATACCAGTAACACTTTTTTTTTCCCCAAAAAAAATAGTCAACCATTATTAGATTCCTTCCTGCATTAACAGGAAAATAGTATCGTTAAATGCCACATGCTCCATGTAAGATAATGACAACATCATCTTGATGCTTGCTTGAATTCCTACTCATAACACACAGCCTGCCAACAACACAACGCTGCAGCATGCATGTGCTTTGCACAGACTCACAGAGCTAATGAGAGGCAGTGCCTCTGTTGGAGATTATTGATTAAATCTTTCCTTTGACAACAGATCCTGAACTTTACCCAGAGAAAAGAAAAAAAGCTGCCTTTGCTTTTCAGGGGTTGTTTATAAAATACTGCCAATATAGGATCTATAGATGAAAGGAGGAGGGGACAAGGAAGAGGCATATAGCTGTTTGAAAACAATAATAACTTACTGTGACCACAAAATGATTCACTGCATCTTTATTTAGAGCAGAGGCAGTGTGAAACAGTCTCCCAGGCTGATTCTTCTCTCTAAGGACCACGTCTCCAGAGCTACCACTTTGCAAGATGACAAAAAAAGTAGCGGTAGTCCTGAGGACCCACGGAACCCTTTGACAACATCACTTCAACTCCTGCTTTTCAAGCAAAATACAGCTTTACTGAATCTGTCCCAGGAGACCAAGTTTCACAAGCAACGCCCACTTACAGAAGTGCTGGTTTTCTACAGTTTCAAAGATACTCAAACAGACCTCCCCCAGAAAACATATCTCCAAGCCTCAAACAACATCAGACGTCCTCTCAAACAGTTTTAAGTCTCCGAAGACAGTTTCTGTCTTTAAACACATACTGCAGGAATAACAGGCTGCACTGTAAAATATACCATCAGCTTAATGCTCAGCTGTGGACAGAAGAGAAACTAGAATACCATGACAGTAATAGAAAATAAAAACCGAACAGCAAATTTGCTGCCATATTAGCCCAGTTCCTCCAAAGACATGAATATTTTTTGCAGATCTGGATACTACCCCTCCATTTCCAAATTCACAGTATAAGAGTTTCAAAAGGACAAGAAAAAGAAAGGGAAAGGCATGGCACAAATTTCTCATACAGGTGAAGCAGGTAAGTCTTCAGCCAAGACAGAGGTGACTTAAGGATATTACAGTGATGCAGAATCATGATTAAAACAGAGAAGTCATCAATCACTCTGCTTTCCACCTGTTTCTTTCAGAGCAAAAAGTTTTTCCCATTTGTTTTCTGGGAGAGAGGTTGGGTGGACACAGAAGGGAGAGAAGGTATCAGAAAAGAAACTTCAGGTGGCAAGCTGAAGCAGAGACCATTGCATGCCCCTTCTTAGCTGCACTAAGAAACTCTGCCCTGGGGTGCTGGAAAAAGCTAAAGTCTTCCTGAATTCCAAAGCAAATGGACAAACTTCTTAGACAAGAGGACAAACACCAAGTGCTTCTGCATATGGCCAGGAAACCCATGAGACAAGTCACTAGCTCACAGGAGAGTGTTTCAGAGAAATGTCACCGTTTGCATGTCCTGTTGTGAAACACCTCCCAAGGTACTTTGTGTTGGATGCTGCTGGAGAATGTGGCAATCAAGTACCTTTAAAGACGAATGCCCACCTACACACCAACCTAGCGTCACCAAATCAACTCAACTCTGCTTTGTCCTACACTGATCTGACAGTCCCATCTTGCAAAATACAAAGTTTACTCCATATAACTTTTTTATATTGCACTGAAATCGCATACCAAACTCTTTAATTAGTTTCCACAGAAGTGGTGAGTACACCTGCAATCATTAAGTGAAAGAAAACACTCAAGTGAACTGGCAGGTGGGAGTATGTAAACTGCACTCCGGTATCTTCAAAGAGCAGAGAGCAAAATCAGAGTACCTGAAGCCTTCGTTACGGTTATAACTGTGTAACTAACAATTAAACAGGAAACCCAACCTAACACAGCTGTTATCAAATAGCTTCTCACCGACAGTACACTAGGTACATACACATCACAGTCAGTACAGACCCAGGCTGACCAGCCTAGCCCTTACTACTAAGGCAACCCATCTTTGCCAAACTCATTGTTTTCATACTTTTACCTTGCAGCAGCAAAACCAGAGATACCTACCTTTAAGATCAAAAGCTCGACACAATAAACCAGATGTACTAACCATTTAAAAAATACAGAAGTATTACTCAGTACTTCAAGGAATTAAAACACAGTACATTTGTTTAGCAAACGCTGACATTTCAATGCCAGCCATTACAAGTGCTATTCTCATATGACAGCCTAAAGTAGAAAAAATACAGTGTTCCTACCTCTCCCTTAAACCTCCACTTCCAAATACACCCTATGAAGATTTATTGCTTATATGCTCACACTAAACATTTTAACTTTGTGACAGGTTTTGTATGGTATAATGTTCAGGAAAAGATTCAATCTCTAACCGTATTTGTCCTAAGTGTTAAATTACAGTATATGTGCATTAAGACTTCAAGAATAACCAACACCTACTCTGTATTTACGCAGTTCTTTCAGAGAAGGCTATAATACATTGCTAGACAGTCCCTGGCAGTTGCTTTTGGAGCAATCCTGCTATTATTTCAGGCAGTGGCTTGTTAAGCAATCCTTTGCAATATAAGCAGGGCTATACATGTACCGAAGTCACCATCAGACATTAAAGGAAAGCAAAATTAACAGTCACCGCAAATGGCAAGACTCTATTAACTAATTGTGAGCTACTTTATTAACACGGAACTAATCCACAGCTATTCAAGGGTAGCAAACCTATACAGAATTAATTAATCTAATTATGGGTAACAGAAATGCTCAATAAAAATAATCAAGAAAAAAATTGCTTTCTACAGTTTCACACCCTTTTGCTTCTTATTGTCAAGAAACACTCCACTACTAATGTCCACAGCACACAGATTCTTCAAGGCTGCCTTGCTCAGGCTCTTTTCAGTCGTGTTTCAAAGTGAAGTCAGCTGCTCAGACTGATCTCTGGTAGCAGCCCTTGCATTTCAGTTATGTAAATCCAAATGCTAAGACACCAGCCCAAACTGAAAACACAGGGGACACTGATGTTTCAGTAGAAGTGAAGACCTCTTCACCCATTTCAATGTTAAGTCAACACATACCTGCCACTATTAGAACTCGCCCCTAGCAAAAGTCTGCAAGTTTTCCTCACTAAGCTTTAAAGCAAGGACTGCTTGGAAGAACATGCTTTTTACGTATTCTGCACAAAATTCCTCATGGTCCCATCTACAGACACTTCTGCAAATCACCACCTTGATCAACAGTTACAGCTGCTTTGAAAGTTGAAGGTGCCTCCACGTCCAAGAAAAACCTCAGATCTTCCGGTGGACACCATGAAACCCCAGAACTTTTTATGGCCCTTCTCCTTCATTGCTAGGAGTACACAAGAGCATTAACATTATTTCTAGTTCCACAGATTTCACACCAATAGCAATACTATTGGAGGATCTGCTGATACCTCCTCTGGTTTTAGACCTCAACTAGCACTGCCGTCAAAGCAGCATTGCAAGTATCTCAAATACTCGTAGAGGCAAAAAAACAAGGCTTTGGGAATAACCAAGTGAACGATGAGTGGACATAAATACTCCAATGCATAATCCAAGACTGAACAAAAAGTCATCTTTGGGAACCCCAGCAACTGTAGAAATACCTCCGGTTCACCCTGTGGACACTCCAACATGAAGTGGTCAACAGCTTGAAAAAAAATTTTAGTCAAGCAAGAATACAGCTCTTCTATAGGAGCTGCAGATTCAGAAATGCAAGTGACTGTGTGTAAAACCTGGGAATATGTAGATCTGTGGGATTACAGAGCCCTCCTTGACTAGCAAGACTCTGGCAGAGGGTCTGAAAGAGCAGGATGCTTCTGAGCTCGATCCAGTTTCTCAGCAAGAGCAGCAAGAACAAGCAGTCTCACAGATGGATCCGCGTGGGAGGGAGAAAGGATAAAAGTCTGCCTCGGGAGCCTGTTCCAGCTGCTCTGAAGCCTTGGAGGAGTTGGTACAAATTGGACAGTTACCTATAAAAATCTACCGTCTTCGCTTTTTCTAAAGCCCTCTTCTTCCCTCATCCCGTGTTTTATCTCCATCCTAGTATTTCTGCCTCTGAAAGCAGTCAAATCGGAGAGCTGAAAGCAGCACTTGACAGAAGGGAAATTAATACTGTGAGTTTACGGACAACATCCGTCTCATTTCTTCGTTCCTTCCTTGCAGATCACCCTAGCTACAGTAATTCAGATGCACAAAAATCAAAACTCCTTTTAAATACTTGACTGAAAGTGATAAAAAAATGTTATATACTTTTTAATTAAAATCCCCCGACGATGTTTTCAGTGCCAGGAAGAGTTTGTGTGACCAGCAGACAGCAAGCTCGTCTCACGGACTGAAGCATTCCCATGCAAACTCCAGAACAGCTGAAGCTTCCTATTGATGCCTGTGATCTGAACACAACACTGACAACATATTAAGTTCCCCCCTAATTCATGCGAATTAAAGTTTCAGAAACCTCTCATGTATCCCAACACTTTAAAACATACCATTGTATCACTACACCGAAGTCCCATTAAAGCATTTCAGCAGCACTGAGATCTCTCTGCTTTGCTGACACCCATCTTCAGCGTGCCATACCAAGATACTCGCTAAATCGTCTCCCTCCACGCTACTAGCGTAGCAGACACCAAGGGGGGAAAAACTGGATCACAATAAAAGTTCATTGATGCAGCCACCGTTTTTCCACAGGCTTCCTCAATGATGCAGCTTTCAGGGGCTTATTTTTTCAACTGCTTGTGCAGACATACCATCATTCCTTCTCTTTCAAAACAGTTTGATACAGCCAGGAGAAAAAAAAAAAAAAGGGGGGGGGGGGCCGCGGATACAGACACCTTTATGTAATTAGTTTTGGGAAACAACTGAAAACCTTCAACTTACCAACCACATTTTCACTCTAGCTCAGCTTTCTTAACTACTAGAAATGAACAACCCACAATTCTTTACTTGGGGTTGTTTTTCAAATCCTCATGCATAGGTAAGGAAAGGCAGAAAGAAAAACATCCACCTTTTCTATTCATGTACCTCAGCTGTTACAGCCCACATCTGAACTTCTTGTTCCTTCTGACAAAGAATCAAAATTACTGGTCACTAGCTGTGCCTAACCCATCTGGTCTACCAGCACAAAATAGCTGAGTACATGTGTCATCAATCACTGTTAATTACTTCATTAACTTGGAGAAAAATATTGACTTTTTTTTTTAAAGAACAAACATTGTTTAAGGTTAGTCTAGTTTGGTGGGTTTTTTTAATTGAATGCTATCTGATTACCAAGAGAAAATAATTTAGTCTGAACAGTAAAACAATTCTGTCACATAATTCGTACAATTCTTTTGTCTAGTAAAACACTTCCCCAAGTCTCTTTTGGAACTGACTATATGGCAATGCTAGTTTTAACCAGCATTAAAGTTTAACCAGAAACTTTGTTATGCATGTTCACAAATACCCCGTACTCAGTGCACGATGTTAACCACGCTAACCATTCCCACCTACTACTACCGTGCTTTTAAAGTTCTGACCTTTGTCATGCTCTTGGAAAGAAACATGCCCCAAGGTCTCCCCAAACAAGTTGCATCATTTTCAAGTGGACATTTAGCCCTCTGCTGTTCACTGCAAAATAGCAACACAGAAAGAGAGATATTAGAACAGTTTGTGTGTTTTAATCATCAGCAACATGGATACCCAATATTTTTTTTGGCATAGGGAAAACAGTAAAAGAAAATCCAAATAACAAACCAAGTGTTATCATGCTAGCAGCACAGACTAACATCAGTTAAGATTCATACAGCATGATACAAACTTCCCTCTGGACTCTCCCACTGCTTCAGAATCAGAAAATGACGTCTGAAGATGTCAGCTCTGCCCCATCACCTCCATCTCCCCTTATCCAGCACAGGAGTTCACCCCCCTTCCAGGCAGAAGGGTCCTACACACCCATGACTGCCCACCCAGCCTCATCCAGACACACTCCCTGGGAAGAGCCGCTTAGTTATTTATTACATTTTTTCATGCCCCAGTTAAGTAGTGTAACACTCATTATCAAGCTTCAAAAAGCTATTTTGTTTGAGGACAACACCGATGCCACTTTCTAAATCCAGATGACACATAGCCCCTGCAAAACACACCTATTAATGCAGCTACTATGCCACTGGCAGGAACCGACTGCCAGCTACCACCATTCATACACACATCCCCTTCCGCTCCTGAACTCCATCTCCCACGAGTCTGTCCCACAGGAACAGGGCTCTGCTTGCCAATACACACTGCAGGAAAGCACGTAGACCTCATATAAGCACCCTCAACTCTGGCTGTTGCACAGCTCATCACACAACAGCACACCCTCACCCACAAAAGCTAGCATCATGGGATCCAAAGTTTACATTTTTGTATGCTTTACTACTCCTGCCTTACACTGAATGCTGATACCGTTACCAAAACACTGCACTCCCCACAGCAACGCAGTAATCCAGACCCCATTCATAATGAACTTGTGGTGTCACTCTTCCATTTCTCCTTTTAATGTGCCTCTGTTTTCCTACAGCCAACAAAAAAGTGTTAGTGTGTATAACCGTAGTGCGTTATGTCTTTGCGTATCTTCTTACTCAAAGGTTCTCAATCAGGACATCACCTAAACCCAAGTTTTACAGATACGCATAGAGGATACCACATTGAAGAGAAAAAAAAAAATACAACTTTCAAGGCAAAGTGCAATATAATTTTTGCTGTTGTTATTTGTTGGGAAAACCTTTTCTGCTCTCATCGTCTGCATATGAAAAGTGATGCTGACATACACCTGTAACAGCATGACAGAGCTGGCAGTCAAACGCTGAAATTCAGACAGCTTTTAGTACTCCGTCAGTTAAGTCCAAAGTTATTTTTGCCATGTAAAAAACCTTAAATGCTAGCTAGAATATTTTTCTTTAAATGATATTTTAAATTATATGTGACGTGTTAGCAGTGATTTTTTTTTTCCTTGAGGAAAAATCCAGAGAACCACCTTTGCTGAAACATACTGCTTTCAGGCTGAGGTTTGTCAGGCAGGGAATGCACAGCAAGCAGCACCACCAGCTCCCCATGGACCATCCTGCCACTCACGGGTCGTGCCCAAAGCACATGGGATCACCCCTCGGGACACTGGGCAGCCCAGGGCACGTTGCTCAGTCCCTGGCTTATTCGCCAAAGCTATTGAGACTTCAAGCACAAGTCTGCTGGTAACTGAACAGGCAGCAATCCCTATGGAAGGCTAAGTAAATGTATACCTTTATATTCATAGGGATTGCAGGTTTTCCACTTGCTCCATTTTTAAATTACAAGTCACACTCTCAAGCCACAAACACAGAATAGAAAATTAACTCAATCACCAGAAAAATGTACATCCCTGTGCTGTGAACCCTCTAAGCAGGGTTAATTTTTTTAATAACCAATATCACCCTTTAATAAAAAATAGATCTTCAGTCAAATATTTCAAGCTTGCAGCTGACAAGCAAGAAAAGCAAGGAAGGAACAACTGATACTAATCATACTTGAGGGGGTTGGGGCTTGGTTTTTATTTATTTGTTTGTTTTATAACACATCAAAGCAAAAAAGGACAAAACCCTTTGAAGAAACACTTGCAGGTTACCTTTAGAGAGAGGCCATCAGACTTCTGAGTTTACTTACCCGAGTGAAGGAAGAGCTCCATTTACTTTATGATTTACACAGCATTTTATATAGCCCATTTTGTCTGTTTGCACAACACGAACACAGCAAGACAAATTGGAATTGTTCCTTGAAATAAGAAAACTGGATTGTAAAGCCACAAAAACTGGGACATATTTCAAGGACTGATACAGTATCTGCCATGGGGGTTTTTTAAGGTAGGGTTTAAAACACTGTCAGTTGCCAGTTGAAAAGACAGACTTCAACTCAGTATCCTCAAGGAAGCCTTAGAGCCCTTGCTCGGATATGCAAGGATTCACATTTGGTTAACTTTCTATGATCTAGATTAAAATTTATACTGCCATTTATGGCTTCATACACTAAATAGCATGGACACAATATTCCTTCCTGTAAGACATTCCTTTTTCAGGGTAGGAATCAAGCAAAGAAATTTAAACTTGCTTTCATCCCTCTTCAGCCATCTCTCTCCATTTTTAAAACACCATAGCCCAAACTTCAGGCTCTTTTATTCACTCTTTTGGGGTTTAGGATTTTGCACCTTTGCATGCTCCTAAATATCCTCTTGAAACCTTCCCACTAACAGTTCTGCTACCACACCAGGAGGAATTCCTCAGCTTTCAAGATGACAAAGCCTCAAGTTGCACTGGGGGAGATTTAGATTGGATATTAGTAAACATTTCATCACCAAAAGGGTTGTCAAGCACTGGAACAGGATGCCCAGGGAAGTGGTTGAGTCACCATCCTGGAGGTGTTTAAAAGACGCGTAGATGTGGCCCTTAG
Organism: Falco biarmicus; assembly: GCF_023638135.1. Classification (NCBI taxonomy): domain Eukaryota; kingdom Metazoa; phylum Chordata; class Aves; order Falconiformes; family Falconidae; genus Falco; species Falco biarmicus. The sequence goes on along the minus strand of NC_079295.1, from coordinate 7,407,816 downwards.
GGACGTGGTTCAGTGGTGGGCTTGGCAGTGCTGGGTTAAGGGTTGGACCTGATGATCTTAAAGGTCTCTTCTAACCTAAACAATTCCACGATTCTGGAAGCTGTCGTTACCCACCCAAAGCTCTGCTGTGCAGAATCTCCTTTTGCTTTATCACTTGCTACTTGGAATACTCTAAATTAAACGAACGGGAAGGAATACAAGATACTGCCAGAATCTTTGGTTGTGTTGTTTTTAAATGTTAATCTGGATGCGTCTTGTGTTACCATGAACACAATAATTAGTAAGTTACATTATGTCAAGAAAAAAGAAAATGGCCTGATAGCCAACACTAGCAACAACTGTGGCCCCTTTCTGTAAGAAGTCAGTGAAAATGCAAAGCTAGCTACGGTGCACTACAAAAGACAAATAACTCCTTTGGATTTTAGTCATCTCCGAAAATTTACATTTCAGCACCAGTTTTAAATTCAAGCAACAGTATGCAGCCAGTGCAAAGCAAACGTGACTCCCTGTTACCTCAAAACATTCTGCATGCAAAGCACACTCCAAGGCTGGGCCGGGGGGAAGGAGATTCTAAGAATTTTTTCCTGAAATGGAATGGAGAGATAAGATCAAGCAAAAAGGAACAGAGACGGCTGACATATCTTGATGCACAAAAGCCAGTAAATATGCAAATAGGCAGCCAGTAACAACTCCAATTCTTCTAAAATATATTGCATGAACGCAAGAGAGACAAGTCCAGCACAGAACTATACAGAACAGTTCCTTTTCACCAGAACAGCTTTATATCTCATTCAAGGAAATACTGAACAAAGGTTTCTATTCAGAAAATGTCACCACTTCGAATATCACAGCATTCATGAATACACAGTATGAATAACTTTGGACATTTACTTTTTAGGAGTCTAATTTGGAAGTACTATATAAAAGACTCTACATAAAGCTATAAACCACCCTGACAAAGCTGCATCAATTACCAGTTACAAACCCTTCCACAAACCAGGAAAGAGCTTGATGCCCTGAAGCCACAAACAGCAAATTTCACACAAGATGTCAGAGAGAGAAGAAAATACAGGCTGTATTGACCATGCACCCCTGAAGACAGATATTACAGTGCAAGATCTGAAGTTTACGTGACTTGATAGCAGATGATAAACTCAGGAGAGCCGTTTCAAAAAGGCAGTACTCTGACATCCATCCACTGTCCTTGAAGTTTTGAGAGAGACACCATGCAGAAATGTATAGATATGAAATATACGTGACTGATACATATATATATGAAATATATACATATAAACACCAGGGCCAAATAAAGCATTTTTTTTTATTTTCACTTCATTTTATCTGCCTACCACCTCTAAATCAGAGGCACAAGCTCAAAGGCCAGTTTTGGCTACAGCCCGAGACATGCATTTTGCACATTCATAAGCAAGAGCAAAAGCAGTTCTTCCCTACAATGGCAGGGGCTGAACTCGGCTTCAGTAACTTGTTTCAATCAACGAGCCTGTTTCCTAAAAAGGAGGGGGGGGGGGGAAGTACTCCAACTAGGACACCTGCTTGACAGCCCTTAGCTTCTCTTCTGAGACAAAGTATGCGGGGAAGTCAGCTACCTAACAAGCACAGTTGAACTTCAGCAACTGCCAGTACAAAAAATATGTACAGAAGCTAGTAAGATGTAAAAAAGGAAAAAAATCAGACCTTTCCAGGCTGAATAAGCCTCCCACATATGGCACAATACAACAGAAACAATTTATCCAGAAATGTAAGCCACTGCAGAGAGATTAAAGCAACCTACAACTCTCCAAAAGCAAGACCTTTAGCCAGCAGTGAGGATTCAGGTATTGCTACTTGCAGGAAACGATCTCTAGATCTCTCCATACCTGCGGTAAACATAACAGATAGCAATTTAACAAGAGATCGCTCAGCAAAACTCACAGCACTGAAGCTCTTGAAGAAAGGTTATGACAAAGCATGTTCGCTGGCAGGGAGGCTAAATGGAGACACAGCAAGGGTTTGTGAGGGTCTGCTCCAGGAGAGAAGAGCCACGCAAAGAGGAGGGGGAGAGAGACAAGCGATTGCAAAATGCCAGACCATGAAACACCCGTGCTCGATACGTGCTCTTTCCATCACAGCCACGCCAAGCACTGGGCACCTACTGCCCAGAAAGCACCCGGTGACGGGGCTTGCTGCCTTTCTCATTTAGTAGGCCTCCTGTAGCTGCAGGAAAACATCTGTACCTTTTCCTATGTTTGCTTGAATTTCACACCCACACTTGTTGGTTGGCTACAGCATATGCTCAGAATTCACTTAACCGTATTCAGAGGCTGTGATAATTTAGATTTTTGTTGCCAATGTTAAGAACAAGCCTCAGAGCTATACACTGAGGCCCCAGAATTTAAATACATGATAACACTGTAAATAAAAGGAAACAAATTCCTCAAGGAAAACCTTTTCGCATGCCAGATCAGTTCCCAATAGTAACTGCTCTGCTTTGACAAGAGATAAATATTTACAGTCTAAAACAGAGAACACCTTGTGCTGCAATACTATGAATGCAAGCCTCATCAGTCCCCAGTATACTTAAGAGGTTATTTTCTTTTTTTTAAAAAAAAGAAAAAACAACAATCTGAGTACTTAGAATCACACATATTAGTCTGCTCATTTACACCACCAAAACGAAAAACTGAAGGTAGTCACACAGAGAAATTGCCAAACATACTGAATCCAGAACAGATTTTCACAAAAGGAAACCTCATCCCCCAGGGAATGTAGACAGTTTACAGCAAAAGTCTAAATTATTGCCAAGAATATGCTGCTTTTTGCCTTTTTTTTTTTTTTTTTAATTTAGCCTAACTTGCTCCTCTTAAAAGTTGCTCTAGTGAATGCAGAGACTGAAGATTTTTCTTACTGGGGCAAAAAGACAACAAGGAGGATTGCATGTCCATATCAAACTCCTTGGACTGGGGGGATACCACACTGGGAATACCTTCAGAAGAGGGAGCAGAAGGCTCAGGCTCTAGTTCACTAGGCTATCTCTCAGCTTCCAGTGTGCCTCCCAACCTCCCGGCTTCATCAGCTCCTTCCAGCAAAGGAAAGAATGTGGGGAATGTCATTCATAATGGCACTTCGGAAGATCTAGGAATGGAAAGTTTACAATAACTGGATATCCTTCTCATGAGGAGGGGTGATAAGCCTCATGCAAAGAAGATGCTCACAATTCTAGCATTAGATGGCTACATCTCAAGTCGCTTCAGTTTTCTGGTACTTTAAACCAAGTAAATACCTAATTAAACACAAATGCTTTTTTTTTTTTTTTAATACTGTCTGTACAATCCGAACTCAAATTTCTAACAGGACCTGCACAAGGACAGCCTGGTTTAGCTGTTACACTACAAGATTTCATATATGGGGTGTAATATTCCTCACTCCACTGCTGTTTGGGCTTTTACGGCACATATCCTTTGAAGTGTGGCAGTCCAGCCACTGGTAGGCTTATCGAATTGTTCAATGCCTATTTACAAGGCTCAGTTTTCTTCCTTCCTTCTCCTCTTACAATGGAATTATTACCTTGTGCAAAACTTTCCTCCTTTGACCTCATTCACGCCATGGTCAGCATTACTCTGTGATACCATCTCCACAATCAGTCAAGCATTCTGCCTTATGTTCTGTGCACAAGTTCTTCATTTGCTCCCCTGCACGTCGGTTTATTTTTAGACCAGCATTTTTATAGCAAAGACCAGAAGCAGCACACTTTCAGTGCCAAACTGAATTCAGCTGAGATTTCTAATACTGTTGATAACCGACGTAAGAACACTTGGGCCATAGAAATTGGTACTAACTACATGTCTGCCATCCAGAACCACTGTCAACCCCCGGGCACTCACTGCAGCACTCTCCCAGCTGCCCCACACCACCACCCCCAGGGTTACCAGTCAATTTGCGAAGATCAGCCCAATTCTGCCCAAAAGGGATTCATACCATTCACTTCTCCATTAAGAGAATGGATTGTGTTCTGTTTTTCACGTGTGTGCAAGCTTTCTGCACCGAGAAGGATTTGATCCCCACCCCTAAATGGAACACCAGCTATCATTACATTTGCAGTACCACGAATCAGACACAAGAATCAGATTTACTGGGTACCACCACCAATTTCTCTTTACAAAGCATAACCTAGTACAGGAAATATCAATATAAGATACCCACATACAGCCAGGGAGGTGAACAAGACCATGTAATCTATGTAAATCCACCCAATACCAGCATGGATCGCTCATAAAATTGCATAGTAAAAGTGTTTTTTATTTTCAGCGATTCACACGCTGAACAAGATTTCAACTTACAAGGCTGTCTTCTTCAAGGTATACTGTAACCAACAAAGCATTCAACACATACCACATGCAATCAGAGTAACTACCCTGATGTTCACTTCTAGTCCTCTCCCTCCCCTCCTCCTTTTGTCATGCTTCCAGGCTAAAAATCCTGCGAGAGGCAGTCTTCACTCACATGTATCCTTCAGCCTCCACCAGAGTCTGACAGCAGGTAACAGTTGGACGAAATAAGCAAATAAATTTTTCTCCCAACCAAACCATTGCCACCAGATTCAAACAGAAAATCAGTCTTGGGTAGGAGAAGTGCACAACAGAATCCATATGGAAAAGAGTTTATTTTAGGAGGCTCATTTACATCAAGTAGGTGAGGAAAAACTGAAATGCAAATGCAGATCATGGTAGCCAATTTCTGTTCCAATCCACTGGAAGGACTGGTTACTCAGCAAGATACCCAACACTAGATTCAAAACCACCTGGCTGCACATGGCCTCTTCATCTTGCCTTCCCTTCCTCTTCATCACAGAACGAAGACAAGACAAAATCTTGAGCATACTCACTACCACACACATCTGGGCCTTGCTTCCACTGAGTAAGAGCAGCTGCAACAGAATTAAACTTGGAGAACTTCAGTTAATTTGTGACTGTAACCACCAGCTACCTACAGCAGAGGTGACGTTTACAGAAATCCAGGAGTCAATTTGTTGACTAACAACAGAAAAGAGCAGCAACAGACTAGGCTTTCTGCTTTGCACATGGAGCAAGAAAGGGCTGTGTTTAGATCCTGCTAGCATTGTAGGGAGCCGTTTCTTTCACTGCCCCTGGAGATGCAATGGCAGCACAAACCATGCTCAGGAACTGCATCGTCTCCCTGGGAAGGCAGCAGGAAACTGCACCTTACTGCTTTCTCACCCTCTGCAGTTTTTTGACAGCGCCGTCATTCATCCCCTCCAACAAGTCCTCCACAAGAAACATGACCTGTATCTTCCCAGGTATTCCAGAAAGATGTCTATGCTTCCCTTTTCCCCAAATGGCCTAAGGAAAGCAGCCAGGCCTCCCAGCAGGGTGTGTTGTGCTGCAAGAGGCCAACCTCTGCATCACAGTCCAACTACCTTGGTCACACCAGGGCTGGGAGAAGTCCCCTCCCGACTCAGCCCAAAGCACTGGGTACAGCCATTTTATTTATTATTTTTTTTCAAAAGCCTTAGCTGGATGGACAAGCAACTCTCTTTTTGTTTGACGAAAGTTCCACCTATGCAATGCTCTAAAATATAACGTGGCCTGCAGGAAAGCTCAGTTTTGCCTAAATTCTCCTTCCAGGACCCCTCCTGCCTGACAGTCTGCATCACAGCTCTTTCCTTTCCGCTGGTCCTTGGGAATTAAATAATCTTTACACCCTTCATCGTTTGCAGTTTGAGCCACTCACTGCAGTCAAAGTCAAGGCCTCAAGGCCAAGAGCTCACCTTCCCTCTCATCCCATCTTCCAAATCAGCCGGTGTCCACAAATACCTACCCCACTGCCACTGTGTTTCCAGAGTAGACTCTTCCCTTCCCACTGCCCCGAGCTACCAACCTCTCAAGGTTAAAACTCACGGACTATTCCATTTTTCAGAATCCTCATTGTTTTAAAGGTGTTAATAACGCAACTTTTCTTCACTTAACACTTCATTTTCACGCACATTATTTGAGCAGAAAAGCAAATCTCACTGCTCTACATTTTATATGAACCTGCAGCAAGAAGACAGGCACATTTTTTGCCCCCCCCCCCCCTTTTTTTTTTTTTTTTGTCTTTTTGCTCACTAGAAGAACTACCTGTATTTGCTATTTTAACAGAATCTGGGACAAACACTAACAAAAACTAGATAACTGTAGCTCCTGTGGGGAAAAATGTAACTCTCCTAATACTCCCAACAACACTCTCTTTCAAAATACTTCTTGGGAACAACATGCAACAGAATTAATTCATTGTTTCAGGCTTACATTCTGGATCCTTTTCTTGAAGCTATGCACACAAGATGGAAAGTTTTGCCAGCACAACACCAGAACTAACTTGAACGTTTTTCTACTGAGCACATGCAACATAAGCTGTTTTAGCATGTTAGGAAAACGCAACACAGTAGAAGTACGTTAACTGACTAGAGATAACATTGTGAAAGACACAGGTTTCCATTGAAGTAAAATGAAAACTAAGGGGAACAGCGTAACGTGCTCTTCTACCTTTAATCTGAAGAGCAAATTTGAATAACTGCTTATTCAACATGAAATGTTCAAAGACATTAGTGCGGACGCAGCTGTGATGCTACACCTTGCCACCAGTGTCCTTGTGCGCAATCACAGAGAGGGCAGAGCAGCACCAGTTTGGGTAAGTACAGCACCCTGCTAAATCTTGCACACCATTACTAGTGACAGGTCAGTTATGAATAACTGCTATTTCTCAAATTTAAGCTAACGCTAATTATATCAGCAAACTAACGCTAACACGCGCGTTTGACAAATGAAATTCCATTTTACATAGAACAAGCCACAGTATACTAATGTTCACAGAATTTTACAGTAATTAAGTCTTACTGACAGACACCTCATTAAAGCACCAGTTCTTCAGAAAAATTAATAAAGTAAATTATTTCCTACATGTGAAATATCAAAATTTTTCACTATTCATAAAAGACAAATGGAGTTAAGTTCAATCGGATGTCAGTGTTCACCAGAATGAGTGACACACTTTAAAAGATCATTCAAAACAGCACATTGCTACGCTGCTAGCACCCAATTTGAGAGGTTAATCTCCCATACATCATTTTATCCTATGATTGCAAAAAAAAAAAAAAAAACTTGCACCACAATTCCTCATCCAAGAGCTTACTGCCTTGTTATAAAACATACAGACACACACATCCAGCAAAGGTTTACAGGAGATCAAACTCAAAAGAAAACAAGAGAGTAAACACAGGAACAAACCCAGACATGACAGCCAGATCGTGCCCAAGGCAGGGTCTTCAATTTGCCATTTCAGCAAGTCACATCTGCAACACGGACAGCTGAAAAACTTGCCAGATGGTTTCCTAGACATCATCATCTCATGGGCAACACACTGCCCGAGCAACACTGTCACCTCCTACGGACTTGTCTAAACTACTGTAACAATGCCCCAAAGAAAGGAGCTGTTCCTTCCTCAGACCGCGGATAAGCCACATTAGCAGCACACATGGCCTTCGGCTCCTCCCAACACCTCTCTGGTCCTCAACCAAACCAAATGGCTGTCTCAGAAGACTCTTTGGGTTAAAAAAAATAAAATAAAATAACAAAACCTAACCTTGACCAAACTAGAAAAAGGTTTCTTAGTAGCCCAAGATCCATTTTCAAACTGCAAATTCCTTCTTTTAAATATGTCCTGTATGAGAAACAAAGGTTTAATCATTTGATATGGACAGACAGCTAAGTATGCCCGCAATCTCAAGTCAACACACATTCCTCTGCGGTAGTAGACGGCAGTTTGAAGCACATTTTAATAAGTAATATCCAACCGGAAAACATGCAGGAAAAAAAATATGTTGATCAAGAAGTGCCTAGAGTAATGAATGCCATGGAAAAAAGGGCCAAATTTTTAGAGGAACACCAAGCTATAATTTCTTGCAAGGGGAAAACCACACAAGCTTTCCAAGAGATTTTATAGTCTTTTCCTAATTATTCCCTTTTTCAACATTATTATGCAACCTCTGTGTGCTTTCCTGCTTCTCTAGCCCGCTTTATTTCACCCATTCCCACCCCCCAACTTCTTCTATATTTTGTGAGGCAGCTCCTTTAACATGGCCAGAAATACAGCACATATTTGTCTCTTCTCTCAGTTTAAACTGCCCGAGTCTTTCCGGTGAAGAAGCATTGCCCAAAATCTGCTTGCTATTCAAGCAGTCCTGGCAATGACAAGCATCACTTCATGAATCATCTGTTATATATTGCCTTATCAACATGGTCCACTGCAGGATAAAGTAAACCTGGCCCGCTTCAGTTTTCTGCATAACACAATTAAAATGCAAGTGGCATTAATTACTAGAGCAGTCTGAAGAGTCCCCTCATCCAAGGAACTTGAATATAGAGACAATATATGTAAGAAACAATCTAAATCAAATCAAAATGCCAAGATGCATTTCCTCCCCCACCGCACATAGCTTTTACTTCAATATTTCAGAAGACTATTTACCCCTTTTTACTAGGTAAAAAAATTGCCACATTTCTAATTATTAAAGCAGACAGCTTTAGAGTTTCTGCTGTTTCTTAGCTTAAACAATTTGAGGCTAAACCACCTATTTTCATGGGGTTCCGTCCCCCCCCTTTAGAGGTCTGAGATCAGTAAGCAAGCTGAGGAGAACCAGCTTCCTTTTGTTGCTTTTGGATCATTGGTATGCTTCAACCTGGGAAACCTGGAAGCAAAGGTAAATGGAAAACAGAAGCTATCCATTAGGGAAGTGGACTCAAAACCGAAAAGCAATTTTGAATTCAGTGACAAGACACATCCTGTCAGCTTCTCTGTCCAGTAAAACACAATTTCACAAAAGCACAAGCTCAAAGGATTCCAGCAGGAGTCTGATAAAATTTACACCCAATGGCTGGCCTTGTAGACTAGGTAGCAGGAATGAAAAAGATTACAGAAAAGCAATGGGATAACTGGAAACAAGCTAAAGGTGAAATGGAGGAACAATGAAGTAGAAGATGACTCACCAAATAAACCAGCAAAAAGGGTCAAGAACACTTGGCAAATATTTAATGAATGTTGTTACGAGTGTCCAAATAACATGTTCAATTAATATTTCTTTGTGGTTTGTAACAGGCTTTGCCATTTGGAACAGGCTAGCAACAGATACTATTCAGCAAATAAACTCTTCTGGTAACGCATCTATGGTTGAGTACACACAGTAGTAAGACAAGTAAAAATACTGTCCCGAGCATTTGGGGTTTTATATTATACATACATACATATATATATATATATATACACACACACACAACGCCAAGGAGTATTTATCTCCAGTAAACACAAATATATACAATGCCAAGGAGTGTAACACAAGCACTTCTTTAACTGGAAAAGGACACCAAAGTAGTGTTTCAACCCCAACATAAAGCTGGCACAGCTGGGCAGCGAGCATTCTGGCTTTCAAACCCTGAAGAGAGCATCACGTTAGCACACTCTCACACCACTTAACCCAGACAGACGCACACTACCCTTGAGGAAACACGAGGATGACTAGTTACTATGACCTTACAAAGATACGGCGCGGCATACAAGCAATCCAAAAGTCCCAGAAATGAAGATAGTAGTATTTCAGTGGAGCATGCACAATATTCAGCTGATCAAGAACACAAATGCCCTACATTAAACTGTCAGTTTGCCCTCCTTAAGGTAAGCCTGCGCAGTAACGTTTAAGAGACACTCAACATACTAACTTCTTCTAGCACGAGTTATTTGAGAAGCACATTTGTGAGCAAACCATTTTAAAAGCTCTTGCCTATTCTCAGCTTTGGAAGATGAAAGAAATTTCCCCTAGAATATTTAATCCTATCACATACTGTGTATTTGGTGGCAAGTTTTTGTCTCAACACTTTGTTTTAAATGTGTCTGGGCATGTTCATGTATAGAAAGTCTGCAGCTTCCTCAGATTTGAAACCTACGAGTGATCCTAGAGGACTAGTTTCAGGCAATGCACCAAGTTTCTGAATCACAGATACACCTTAAGATGGCTTTAAGAAATCTGTTCCCCAGAAAGCACAAAACTATTTCAAAAAGATTAAGAGTGCAATCTAATCCAAAATCATGGACTCCTGCTCAATTTTAACAAGCCCTACTCCTCGCCCTAGCAGTTCAGCATGTGATTTAAGGTTGAACACTTGAGATGAACGCCCCCTCTCCAGCAGTCCATAAACAGGCAGCTCCTATGCTTCCACCTCTGCCCATGGTAGAAGGCAAAGAAAAAAACAAGCACTCACCATAGGAGCAGAAAGTCACACTTGCTCAAGCTGCTGCTTTTGAGAAGTGTGCAAACCACAAGGCAGGCAAGCTACCTGCTTGTGGTGAAAGCAGAAAGACTTGACAGGTTGGACAGAGCTTCCTTCCAAAACCATCCATAACCTAGCACAGGTCCACGGGACCTGCAAAGCTTCTCAAATCCAGATACAACCCGGGTTTGGGAAACAGCATGGAGTTCAAGCCCCTGAACATTTGGGAACAACTCATTTCTTGGAGGACAACCCACCGCAGTCTGCATCCACCTAAATATTTTGTATCAGTTCCCATTACTGGGTAACTTCTTCAGAAGTTCGTAAATTTCAGGTGTCTGTAAATACATCACTCAGGGTTAGGGGGGGGAAAAAACAACAATTTGTTCTAAGTGTATTGTTGTTTTTTCCTTTTTTCTGCATTAATGGCTCACTGCCTGTGAAACACTTGACCAACACAAAGATCAACATAGGCAAGAACATAATTTGTTTTATTTTTTTTGCTAGTAAGTCTCCATCAAAAGGCAAGCAGTAAATGAAACTGACTTCCACTAAGGAGTTCACCTGCATCACACATTAGGACCTTGGTGTACTCAACCTGCTGTCTCGTAATCTGGGGCTTCTTGAGAACTTCTTCACTGCTTTCTCTCAGGGCTGACCACAAGTGCAGTAGCTCACACCTGCCAGTTTTCTTCTACTTCAGAATAGTCCATTGGAGATCAACTACATGAACACAGACTGCTCAACAAACATGTCCTCCCAAAGGAATAAAAGCTTTCATGCCATACATATGCTCTCCTTTCATGCCTCTATCCCATTAAGTAAATGACAAATTCCTCTGGTATTCTGAGGTAATTTTCAAAATGTATTTCACGCGTTTCCTAATCTGCCCGCTTTCTAAAGCCAAGTCCTGGAGCAAAACCAAAGAAATTATAAGATGGCAAAGTTACATTTTAAAGATTTAAACATTTTGGGATTTCTCCCACACACACACAAATTCAGACAACCAAGGACACAGCTTAATACCAGCAATGGAAATCTGTCAAATACACATGCTAAAACACGCCATCCAAATATGAAGAAATGTATATAATCCTGGAAAGCCATGTCTTACACATTTCACTTTATACAGAAAATCTGCAGTCGCTAAAACTTACTCTTTCTAACTGGGTGGCATTTTACATTTCCAAATGTAATTGAGTGAACATGTTGCCATGGTTACAGGAGGATTCTGCAATAACTTTGTTGCCTTGTAATTGCTGTATATTTGTATACAAGCAGCTGAGCTTTCTTAATTCAATGCCCTCGACTATTTCAGAAGCTGCGGAGCGGCAACAGCAGCTTTTAGGCTGAAAACTCCATACAGCAGTGGTGGAAACATCAGAAACGATTAAAACTCAGTGCCGCGACAGACCGCATTACACACACACACAAAAAAAAAAATAATAGAAACCTTGCCAAAAAACAGATTATTATATAAACTTCAGAGCTCCTTAGCTTTAAAAATGTTGCTGTTAAAAAAAGTCCAATTCAGATAATTAACTCCAGGTAGCTTTTGGCAACAAGCGAAAGCACTTTGACGGCAGCGAATACAGCACAAGTCCCAGTTATTGACAGTACATAATACCTGTAAATCAAAATGCGCTGGCAAGGAGATTATTCACTCAACGGTGAAATTCACTGTAGCACAGAGGACCAAAATAATACTTGCTCCATCTCTTCAGTCTCAAATTAGCATTATGAAGACAACAGAACACAGCTGTTAGGAACAAGCACGAAATAAAGCTGCCTGTTGAGGAGAAATGGAGAACACTGGAGAGCGCCCATACCCCCAGCTCCGCCACCCTGAGCTGCACACCCCATCCCAGATTTGCAAGCCATTTTCACATCCTGAATCCACCCACACCTTCCCAACACAGATCCCACTTCTTAGGAACATTTTTAGACCTGTAATCCATTCTGGAATATCAGGCGAGCCTGTAAAATGAAATCCGCTCTTATGGCCAGAAAACAAGCGGTTGCAGCGACAAGCCTAATTTATGCAAATCTCCCAAAGCAGGCTACCGACAAGCAAACAACTAAAAATAATAAAATAAAAAACAAAAACCACCCAAACCTTCCACTATCGTGAAACGCGTGCACACAGCAATTACGCAAGTGTTTTGAATAAAGGGCAGGTTTACTTCCCTTTCAGTGGTACGCTGCACCGCGCTATAAAGTCCGATAATTGCTGTGTAAATACGTTTGCTCGCTGGAGCTGTCACGCTGGGTTGGCCACGCCACAGACCCCCAGCAGCCCACCGTGGCGGGGCCGGGGCTGGCACAGCATCTGCCCTGATAAATTCCTGCAGCAAAACCCACACAACTGCTCAGCAACACCTCCCTGCGCGCTCCTCCGAACGCCCGGTAGGATTTATTTTTATTATTCTTATTATTTGGGGTGGGGGGGGTGGGGGGGTGGTGTTGAATTCAGCGTTGCACTTCGCGTTTCGGAGCGGCACTGGCACTTTGCTGACGCCCCCCCTCCCCAAGGCGTGTGCCGGGGACGCCGCAGGCTGTGCCGGGGACGGAGCCCGGCTCGGCTCGGACCTGTCATCTCCCCTCACAGCCCGCGGCACCTCGGGACTGCCGAAAAGCGCCTGATGCTGAGGGGAACACCTCCCGGCTTTCCCAAGGAAAGCCGGTTTGAGGGATATTTTTTGGTTTTTAAGGGGTTGGGGCCCCGGGGGTCGCGGCCACCCCCGTGGCCCAGCCCGGGAGCTGCTGCCCCGCCAGGCAGCCCCGGGCCCGGCGCGAAGCGCGATCGGCGGGGCCGCGGGCGGAGCCGGCCCCGGCAGAAACTTTCCCCAAGTCCCGCGTTATTCCCGGGGCGGGATAAGGGGGCAAAGCACCGACCCCGGGCCGCGGCCCGCTCGGCGCCGCAGGGCCCCGCCGCGGGCGTCGCCCCCGCCGCAGGGCCGCCGCGCCCGCCCCGCCGCCCCGGCCAGCACCCGCGCCCCGTCGCCCCCGGGCCCACGCCCCGGCCACAGCCCGGGCGGCCGGCCCGGCCCCCGCCCGCGGCACTCACCGCTGCCCGCATCGCTCCCCGCCGAGCCCCGCGCAGCACCGAGGCGGCGGCAGCGGCGGCGCTGCTCGCGGGGGGGGGGGGGGGGGGGGGGAGGGGGGGGGAAAGGAGGAGTCGCGGCCGCCCGGGAGGGGAGGGAAAGGGCGGGTCCAGCGAGGGAGGGGGCGTGCCTTTCAACAGCGCTAGCCCCACCCGCCTCATTCACAAAAACGCGAGCGGCGGGGAGGCCCGGCGCTCTGAATGGGCCGGAGCGCTGCCCGTCACGCCCCTCCCACCCCGCCCACCGCGCCGCTGCGCCCATGCCGAGCGATGGCGCTCCCCGGCCCCGCCCCGCCAAGCGGCGCCGACCAATCAGCGCGCGGCAGGAGCCGCCGAGTGGCTCAAATCCACCCGCCACTGCCGCACCGGCAGATCCCATTGGCGCTAGGAGCTGCCCATCACTTTTCCCCCTCCGGAACGCTGCGCGCTTCACGGCTGGAAGAGAGGAAAAAACAGCCGTGCGGCCGCTTAAGGCCCCGGCGGCCGGGAGCGGCCTTGCCGCGGTTAAAAGCCGGCGGGCAGAAAAGCGCCCGGCCTTAAAGGGGCCGCGTCGAGGCGCGACGGCGGGGGCGGCGCGGAGCGGGGGGGGCGGCGGGGCGCCGCGTACTGACCTAGGCGGCGGCGGGCGAGGCGGGGAGGCTGTGCGGCGATGGCCCCGGCGCGGACACCGTGGCGCGCGCGCCACCAACGGACTCAGCCCGTGATGGGATCCGCCATCTTGGAATTTTTAGATGGAGAGTCACGTGGTGCGACCATTTTTCCCTCCGGCCAATCAGGAAGCGCGGTTTATTTATAGCCACAGCTCCCTTTTTTCTCTCACTCCCCCCCCCCCCCCCTCCTTCCCGCGGGGGGGGAGGAAGGGAAGCAATCAGGCCCCGCCCCAGCCCACTGGCCCCGCCCCGGCCCACTGGCCCCGCCCCGTGGCGCGCGGCCCGTCGCCTAGGTGACGGCGCGGCCCTGGGGGTCGGGCCGGTGTCCGCCATGTCGGCGCTGGGCCCGCAGCCCCTCAGCCCGGGCCGGGGTAGGCCGGGGACGGGGAGCGGGCTGGAAGCCTGGAGTTTGGGCCTCCGAGGCCGGCTGCCTCCGGCCCCCTCAGGCTCGGAGTCCCCGGGCAGGCAGGGACCCTTCACTGGCAGCACAGCACCCGCACCTCGCCTCTGCTCGAGGGGCAGCCTGTGGAGCAGCTGAAGGGCAGCCAAGGCCTCAGCACCATCCCCTCCCGCCTGGTGACTTTGTCCTCACCCCAGCATCTCATGGCCGAGCACGAAGCTGCAGCAGCCGGAGGAGCAGCGTGGGGTGAAGAGCTCTCCACACAGCACTGGGCGGCTCTGCACCAAACTAGTCTTCCCCGCTGTCCCCTTGACCTATAGCTTCCTCCGCTGTTTCACCTCTAAGAGGTGGAAATGTAACAGAAAGAGCAACTCAAATCTGTATTAATTTGACTAAGGGAAACATGAGGTGGAGGGCAACTAGTGCTGTTAGATGATGTGCTCTTTAGAACTTAACTCTTCCGATTGTAACAAGAAAGCTACGTGCTCTTGTTGTCTTTCCTTAGGTGGTTTGATGTATCCGAAACTATATTTTGATTCTCAGGATACTGATGGCAATAGATTAACTCCCATACAAAATGCAAGCCATGGTAGATACATAGCATTTTAATAGAATATTGAACTTTTTTTTTCTCAGTTATATGTATTCAAGATCCCACTGCTGAAGTGTTAATTTTTTATCCATCAAGTACTCTCAATAAAAAATGGCTGCTGAGTACACTGCTTTTAATAGCAAACAGCTGAATCAAGATATAAAAAAAAATGAGAAGAGGAGAGCATAGTTCAAAATCTTTGCAAATCCTTGCTTTTATTATCAAGAATAATAAAAAAAATAAATAAAAGGAATTGTTCAGCACACTCACCTCTACCTGTGTTTTCCTAGCAACCATTCAACATTTAATTGATTTATCTATTTTCTAAAGAATTACCCTATTGAACTGTCAAGTCTTCTCTAGCTGCAGTTTCTTGATTGGCCAAGCCCATGGCTGGCACGATGCTCATTGCACTTGCATTTTGTTGGTTTACCTTTGACTAGCACAAATGCCTAAAACTAAGCAGTCATGCTGCAAATGTTCTGTATCATGGGAAACAAAATATTTCAGCATCTGTATTAGCTGGTGCAAGAAAGCGCAGCTAAAGGATACCTGCAAGGCATGCTCTGTTGGGAGCGTCCTGCCTGAGATGCATTAGGTGACAGTCTCAAGCTTCACCAAAGAGATTGCCAATGGCCAAGGAAAGTCTTAAGTCTCAGATGCCACCACATCAAATATTATTACTCCCTTTTTTGTGGCAGCTGTTAACCTTTTTCTGAAGGAAAGCCACCGTGGTGGTCCTAGAAAGAAGATGACCCCTTTTCCATTCTGTCCAAGGTGAAGGCCATCTGCACGGCATTCAACCCTCTCCCATCCAAGTACATTGCAGAGGGCTCTTCTGCTTCACATAGGTGGAGCCCTTGGCTTGCACAGAGTTAAAGGAGTTAATGGTACCAGCCCGTTGGGCACAGCAGCCTGCTTCCACACCTCTTGTAGCAGTCGGGGTCCTGCAGGGCAGTCACCGTACCATACTCATAGCCCATTAAATACACAGGAACTTCCCATTTAGTTTTCAAGGAGTTCTTGACATCCTTGACCAAGACAATATGAAACATAACATTCCTATTTGTAGGCAGCCATCCCAGCACACTTCTGGTGGTTTTGATTAATTGGCTCTTGCTAAATTGTTTTTAAACTTCCAGATTTTCCTTAAAGAAAAATGAACTCCTGTAGTTCAGCCATCTGGATTTACATAAATTCTGGAACCTGACAAGAATTGCTAACAACTTTGTCCCTCCCTCAAAATTTACATATACATGGTAGTATATAAACACTGCTCGGGTTTTTTTTTTTCCTTTTTGAGATGTTTAGCAACTACATTTCCATTTGAAAGGGCCACCCATCTAAAAATCCTTGCCATATTGATCTGACCCCTACAGTTGTTTTTTTTCCCATGCTGTGAACAACACACTAGGGTCTTGGCAGAGGTCAGAATTACTCTGACAGTTCCATTGGCAATAGCATCCCATTAACTTAAAATTTCCGATCTTACTTTAAGAGATTAATTTATTACTGACAACTTAAACATTACACTTTGATTATTGTAAACTTCAGCATACAGACAGCATGGCCTGCCTTGGAGAAGGTCTGAAGTTTTTGAATATTCTCCCTGTAATACACACCTAAGAACACCACTGGCATGAGGAGCACCACTTCTGCATAAAGCTGAAACCCTTTTTGTTTCATTTTTAGCTTAAATTGCCTTGTGGGCTTGTTTGTTTGTTGTTCTTTGGTTGGTGAGGTTTTAGGTTTCCTCGTATGGTTGTTCTGCTGTCTTTATTCAGGGCCAGTTTGTGTGCTCACATGTATGTATGTATAAATAATCTAAATTATTTTTAAGTGTCAAGAGACCTATGGATGTAAGTGCTATAAGACTAGAAGCTTACTAATGCCGACTGTATAGCTGACAAGGCAATACTTGCAAAAGCTATGCGTTCCTTGGTGAATCTGATGATGGGTGGTCAGCACAGGACCCACCCGTAGATTCTCTTGCAGCTCCCCATTTCTGGTACAGCTGGGAGATGGTTTGGTCACTGATGTGGGTTACAGACAACACTTTACCTAAATGGTCGTGGCAGCTTCTAAACAAAACATATCCTAGAGGTACCCTACCCATGTCCCCCACCTGTGTCCCCTGTCCCCATACGCTCCACAGAAAGGGTTGGACATTTTACTGCAGGTCCATTCTCTTGGCTACAAACCGCAGAGGCGACTTGCCTGGCCGCATCAGTTGCCTCCAACGCTATCTGCATTGCTGAAGCAGTTTAAAAAGAGGAAGCAAGGAGAAAAATGTGCCCTAAAAGTTTTATCTTCAAAATGTGATTGATGCAGTACTAGTGGCTGTGGGTGTGAATAGGTGTATCTATTAATATCCAGTCTAGGCTAACCTATGCATAATGACAGAAAATTAAACCTTGTTACTGTTCATGTAAATTAGAGCTCAAGAGATTAACAATAAAAGGTATTCAATCCTATATGTTAAATCCCACTGTATATAGCATAGTCTGTTTTTACTGTAATTGCAGCTAAAAAATCTACTCAGAAGCCATTTGAAGCGAAAAATAAAAATAAAATTAAAAAAAAAATTGGCAGAGCTAATTCATAAAGACTTAAATAAAATGCAATTACAGAACTTCCCGCCTACCTCCACCTCATCTTTAGCTGAACTCTACTTCTTGTTTGTCAGGAATGGTTCCATTTTTTAAGTTCTTAAGCAGGAAACAGCCATCACAACACTCCAGCTAATTTCCCTATCTAGTCACATGGATCTGGTGAAAGTAAAACGGGGTACCTCAGCTTTCCCCTCTAATCCAGCCTCTCCCACCACCTCCAGAGCCAAAAAAAGAGAGTATCAAGTGAGGAAGAAAGCCAGCAGGAACTTCCTCTAGAGCCACTGAAGACCTACTCCAAGTGCCAGTGCCACTTGCTACTTTAGAGAGGGTCAAGCCTAGATGCAAGTTTCTACCTGGTGATTGCTTTCTCTTCTTGCTCCTAATCAGTTAGTTGCTATCGTTGCTCTCCCTTGATACTTCTCTGCCGCCAGCCACGCTTCTTTGCTTTTATCTCCCACTCCCATCTGTTCTGCATCCTCCCTACAGCATACTTATTTACTCCTTTCTGCTATCAAAAAAAAAAAAACAACCAACAACCCTGCAACAAACCAACCAGACTTAAGACACAGCTGTAACGGAACAGGGAATGTTAAATTTGTATTGCTCCGCTCCTGTGTTTTCCTCTGACATACCTTTTTGTTTGTTTTTTCCTGGTGAATTTTGCTTCAGCTGGGACTCCTTCTTGGATCTTTGTACAATGCTCTTGCAGACAGAGCCTTCTCTTTTTTGCTATGCTGCAAAATCTGTCTTCTGTGCAGAGCAGTCCTGTCTGGCTTAATGTGAGCTGCAAAGGAGAACAAGGTGGTTCTCCTCCACTTAAGGGAGTGCCTGTTGAGGCTGAAGAAGCCTGTATTTGGCTGCAGAAGCTATTTTTCCAGCTTGTCTGCAGACCCAACACTTCATAAAGTCTTCATCACTCAAGGTCTGAAAAGCTTAAGTTCTGAAGCATTAAGAGCCAGTCTCTAAGAAACAAATTCTTGCTGTTGCCTTGGACAAATTCAAGTCCCTGTCCTCTACTTGGAAAGAAGAAAAAAAAAAAAAAAAAAAAGGCAAGCAAGTGAAGTTCAAAGTGAAGGTCACAATGTAAAACTTGCTCTCCTCTTCATATTTACATTTTGCAAAAATCCATCATATGTACCATTTCTCAAATTATACTCTTTATTTCAGTAATGTCAAATACAACACGATGGCATTTGCGAATGCAAGAATTAGTGGCAGTAGATGAGAGATGCAACAGGCAACACTTACTTCCCGCACTGGAGGTGTGGTGGAGCTTGGTGCAATGCAGCTGGAGACTCAACGCCTACGTGTTTGCCACAGAGGTGTCAGGTAGCTTGGCTGCAGCATGTCCCGTCCCCGAATCACACCTGGAAATAGCCATCCTGTGCAGCCTGGAGAGCAGGGGCAACCACTTGCTTCTTTGTGCTGCAGTAAGGAAAAGTCACGTTGCTGTTGTTTGAAAAGTAAGTCTAAGGAAGACGTAAGCTGAAAAAGTAGAAAACTTATCGAAAAAGCTTGCATATGAAGACTGGTAATGAAGATACATTGGATTGTTATGGCAGTAATTTTGTCCCAAGTGCAATACACTTTTACAATAAATCTCCTTGCTAAAATTTGAACAATTTTTGCTGGATTTTATAAACTCCCCATTTCTTTAGCTATTACAGCTATGCTTTCAACTATATTATATAGTGAACTGTTCTGCAGCTGTTACAAACCACTGTCCAAAAGTTCTTACTGTGCTGTTATCCCTCTTGATTAAACTGGAGAGTTAAGACTACAAAAGAAATCTCTTTTTCCCCTCAACTGTTTTGTTGGTTCTGTCAATTTTAATGTCACACTAAGGCTTAAATTTAGACATAAACAAGAAATAAGTCAAAAATTAATATGGAATCTTTGTGAAGTTGAGGCTATAATAATTGTTGGATACGCTTAGTTTAGCAGTGATTTTTTTTTTCTGATTCTTAATACAGGGGGAGGGGGGAATATTTATTTCCTTGAATTTTCATCCATGGCAGCTGTTGGGAGAAAAGCGTGTGTCTCTATAGTGGGAAACAGAGAAAACACTGATTCATTTTTCTATTCTGTCTCTTTTAACCAAGAAAAAGAAAAAAAATACATCCTACATGATATAGGGTGAAAAACAGTTAAAATCCACATAAACGTAAGGAGAAAAAAAAAGAACCAACAAAATGACAAAAAAGCAACAAGTTCCTTTTTCAGTAAAAGATATATGTAGTCTGGCCCCTGGGTGTTGGTTTTAAGTGAAGATATTGACTTCCAGCTGAATGACGACTAGAATATTTTTCTACTGAAATATTGATAGTAGATTACACTAAACCACAAACTATCTCCATAAAGCCCATCATTTCTAATCCTAATGGTGTTTTCTTTCCCTTGGATGACTACTACGTTCATGATATGATGGCTTTATTCTATCTGGGGGGAAAAACTTTTTACCATACAGCTAAATTAACTTGTCAAAAGACTTCAAACTTCGGAAGCTTTTACAGCTCAATTCAAAGCTATTATTCAAGATTGAATGAGAAGGCTGTGGACTGTAAAAGCTGGCAAAAAAATAAATTTCACAAGCATTCACAAGTTGAATGGAATACTTACTTTTTGTTCAGGTTGTGTGTGTTTCATTGAGCCATCTCAGAATAGCTGTATTTTGCCTATAACCCCCTCGCTCTGCGATGAAAGGCAGAACGCTGCTTTCTGCTGCTCTTGAAGCTGTGACCTCGTGCGTGCTCTTTCACACACACTTGGTTATATTTAGTTTGTGCCAACCTAAATAAGTGTCAACCAGCTCTCCACAAATGTGGGGAGCACAAAAGAGAATGGCTAGCCACTAAACTGAGGCAGAGCAAGAACACAATTAAACTTATTTTTATCCTTTTCTTACAAAATAAGATCATAGACTATCTTAACAACCAGTTACAGCTTTCTCATGCAAATAAAAATGCCTGGCTTCAGGAGCAGCATTTGCCTTTAAGGAGAAGCAACTTTCAGATTTTACAGACAAGTAGCAGCTGGCAGAGCTTGTACTTGGAGCCTTTCCTTTCACAGATCCAATCTACTTTTGGGACAAAGCTTGAACAAAAAGCCAAGCCAACAATCACAGCCCCCGGCAGGGAATCCAGGGCTCTTAGACCCAGGACTCTGTGGGGCAGTGTGCGAATAGATTCGCAGGCAAAGGATGTGGCAGAATGGGATCCGTAATGGCCAGCACGGTGAGCGGCCTGAATCCAGCATGCTCTCAATGCTGCTGCCGCTAGCTGGTCGATGAGGAATGCTGAGCACAGGAGCAGGTCTTAAATACATCTTGTCACTAATGCCTGCAGGGAGGTTCTGCCGTTCACTTGGGACCCACAACTCACTCTCTCATTCAAAAACTGAATGAGAAGCACTTCGCTTTTTTTAGAGAAGCCTTGAGCTTGTGGTGTTTTCAAGTATTCAGAGCATGAGTCCACAGAATAGGGGAATCCAAGTTCACTTCCCTCTTCTGCCTGGCAGGTTCTTCCCCCTGAAAGGACTGTGGTCATGATGGCATGGGATAACATCCTTCCTGCTGTGAGAGCAGGCTACTGAGCAGAAAGATGTGCAGGAAGCACGAGATAAGAGAGCAGGCAAGATGTTAAGTTCCTTAGCCACTAGGCTATAGAGGGGGTGAGAAATGTTTAGGTTCCAGAATATCACCTGAGTTTCAGCTGGCGTTGACAGGACCAGCAGCATAGCACCAAGATGTTTTGGGGCTTGGCACTCCAGAAGCTAAGCTCTGGGGAGCTGCCTTCATAATGAGGTAGCAACCTCCCATAGCCTGGGGAAGAGCATCTTGGAACTTAGGTTACTAAACGAAAGCTAACCATGTTATTGGATCTGGCCTTTTTCCTGAAAGCACCTTGGTCCTGCATCTGTAAAATAGGAATATTATTGTTTCGCTTCCTAAGGAGAAAATGAGCATAAATGCACTGGGATTTCTTACCCATTAGTAGGAGACCTGCAGATATAAGTGAGACAGAAGAATATCAAAAAAAACCCCAAACCATCACCAGGCACTTTTGTGATTGCACGCAAGAAGGAAAACTTTAGGCTGTGGCAAGCTAATAAAGTTGCTGACAGTTTCTGTCTACTGCAGTTCTGTTCCATTAAAAGCAAATGGTAACTCAAACATCTGTCACCACTGTACAAGATCAGTAAACGTAGATTCTCTGTAGTCTTCTGTACCACTGCATGTTGACATTACCACTGCTTATTTCTGTCCACTGGTTAGAGATGGCCACTTGACATCAATGCTGCTGAGCACGCTTCAGCCAAAGCCCCATTAGGCAGGAGGTTTATTTTATGCACATGGAAACCAAGACCAGTCTGGACACTAAGTATATTGACAGTGCCCAGAGGCAGGAGCTGCTTGGGAATAAATCATGTTTTGTCAGACAATGGTCCAGAAGAGAAGATGGCTTCAGTTTCAAGCAGTTGAGACTGAAAGGAGCACTAACAGATGATGTGTGGGGTCAAAACTGCATGGACGTTTCAAATTCCCAATTTCTTCCTCCTCTGTTTTGTTTTTCTAAGGGTTATTTAATCTCATTTCATATGGCTCACAGCTTTCTTATTTAAAGTCCATGCATTTCCTGAATACCTATATCTATTACAAGGCTTGGGCAGCTGTGTTTTGCATTTGGCAAAACCTCAGTCATCTTGTTTTCCCTTTCCTATGACAAAACCAAAACCACAGCTAGTTTTGGATTTGAACCCACTAGGAAAGTACTAAAAGACCTCAGAGCTTCTTTATCTATCTGCTTGTAGGGGAGCAATCACCGTGGTGTATCAGCTTTTTAGACCAAACCTTGCTGTTGCACGTCCAATAAAGAAGGGGGCAAAAAGACAGGCACAAAAAGTAGAATTATGTGAGCAGAAGCATCAACTGGGCACATGGAGAAAGTAGAGCAGAGCATTAGACTAACATACAGCAAGGAGCAAGACCTGTTCTTCCTGAATGTACCTGGTTGCATTTCGCATAAATAATCCAGAAAATTTCTGCACGTTAGAAGTCTGGAGTTCATGCCAGGAGGCTGTCTGTGGACGTATAGGTCTTGTGCTGAAATGTGTCATCTACAGATCCTTCCTGTAGCACTGGTCCAGCTCTCTATGCAGACACACAGACGCATCTAAAGAGGGAAAATGCTCAGATCCTTATCTCTCCTCTTTAAGATTGTTTTCCTAATTCTTGTTCCTTACCTCATATCTTAAAAACTTGTGTTCATTACGAGCACTTTCACCAAGTTCTTAAAAAGCATCACAGCAGATCAAGACGTGCCAACACAAGTACGAGTGTCTAGAATACCAACAGTGAAAGGGGCTTGTGGAAAATGGTATCAAAATCATGAAAGGAATGTCTTGAAAGTCTGAAGAGTTATACTTAGGCCCTGTTTGGCACTATTAAATCGTTGAGTGGGACTTCTGCATAGCACTCTCATTTGCAGGTATGTTGTTTAATAGAAAGTTAAGGCATGAGTATTCAGCCATCAGTGTTAAAAATAACATGTAGAATGTATTATGATGAGAGGTCAGAAAAGTCAGAACCTCTGCAGCCCTAGAAATGTGTCTGTATGTGTCTATAAAACACAGCCAGAAAGGAGAGTTACTTCTCCCTCCCAGGGTCACTAGGCAAGATCAGGCTGGTAAAAGAACAGGAGGTCCCTCTAGCTTTCTTCCACCAAAAAAAAAAAAAAAAAGGAAGTAAAAAGGCAGACTTCACATTCTGAAAAAGAGCTGATAGCAGAAACCCCATGGTGTCATGGACTAGATTCAAGGAAAGGACTGAATAGGATAGAGTGGAAACTAAAACTGAAGAGTTGTTTCAAAAAACTGTGAGGCAACGGAGACCAGCCCTGAAATGGAATGTAAGTAATTGAGATATAGATCACTAATACCTACACTGCATAATAAGTACTATACATTTTTCCTGTTGGAAAAGGAAGAGTTTGCAATAGGTACCTCTAGAGATGATGTTGCAATGGGACGTGTCTGTATCGTTCCAGTAGATTTGGTTCAGGTTGTTTGCACTATCATAGTGTGGCATCCGAAGAGATGAGGCACACAGAACTTGATTCATCCTTATCAGGAGCTTTCTGTCAGGTTAGCAGGCAGCCTGTTGCGTGTTAAAGACTCAGTTATGAACACTGATAGGTACTTTCCAAACATCACACATTAGCAGGCTAATGTGGATAACCTCTAGGAAAGCTACTGGACTGGCTGGGAAATGTGAATACAGTAAGTAGAGCCTTTGGAACAAGGGGCAGGACATGTTCTGTCTCATACATAGAGCCTAAGATGCGATGATCATCTGGTAGGAAGCATGGTGGACCAAAATTGGGCTCTGCTTCTAGATCAGCAAGAAGAAGAAAGTGTTAGTGCTTTTTTTTCTTTTCCCTCCCCCCTGCCCCCACCCCACCCCACCCCACCCCCCGTTTATCTAGTTAAGTGAACAAAAGACAAGCAGTAATTTGCCCGATTGCAAACCCAGCACTCAGGAACTCACTCATATTTTGGGTAGGGCAAGAGGCACGAAAGAGTCGGTAGCGCGTGGCAGCGGAGGGCTGAAGAGTGGGAGAGGCATGCTGCTTCATTTCATACTTTCTTCTGAACCCTGCAAAACCCAAACCGCTTCCCTCCAGCGCCAAAGCACAAGAATACTTTTTGTCACCTTGTTTTTGGTAAATTCAGACAACTGTTTCAGTGGAGATTACTTGTTAAATTATCCACAGTGCTACAGATGCTAGGCTGTTTATTTTGGTCATATATTTCAAAGAACAGTTTCTCCAGCACGCCGTGTAACAGCTGTGGCTGATAAAACTCCTGGGTATAATCATTATCCTCTTTTTCCTGAGAGAGGCTGTCACAGATTTACCATCGAGTTTTGGCCTAGATGCTGGTGCTCTACAGTCAGCCAAAAGTAAAATGGAAATGGATATCCTTAACATGACAAAAGCAAAAGAATTTTCAAGGTCGCAAAACTAAAGGAATTGCAATTATGAGACCAGAGGGAGGAGCTGTGTCCGGCATAGGTACAGGAATTTACTGTGGATGTGACTGTATTGCTGCAGGCTCATTTCTCCCATGCACGGCCATATGGATCTTGCCACAAGGCTGAGCATTTTGGAAAGTGGTCTCCTGTGCCATCGCGAAAGAAGTTCTCTGAAGATCTTTTAGGTATTTCAAAGCTGAATACTTAGGAGCATCCATCGGTTTGGATGCCTCAGTTCCTGGCAGCTCTGTTAACTAAGGGCCTGACTCTACAAAACTGTCTCTGAAGTCACAGTCCAAAAATCTAGCCTGAGGTTTCTCCTCATACAGGAACCATACAGTCAGACCTGGAAACCGATTTAAAAGCATGGGCATCCTTAGCCTTTAACGTGCAACCGTACAGTGCACAAGATACAGCTGCACACTTCGAACAGAATATATGCTTGCAGCTCTTCCTCCATACATATTTTTGCAAGGCGACTTACCCATCAAAATTAATTTTTTAAGTAGTGAATGCAGCACTCACGAAGATTCAAAGCCAACAGGCTTTGGTACTGGATTTCCTTTCATACAGGCAGCAGCCCCTCATGGGGCAAAGCAGGCTCCCCCCGACTGCCTTGCCAGCCCTTCTCAGCAGCAGCCTTGAAGGCTTAATCCTAAAATTGCAGGGCTGGTCAGTGCCCTTCCCTGTAGGTTCAATCGCTGGTCTGTCTGCTCCAGCTTTCAGCGAGGATGCCAAGTGGAGTGGTGGTTTCTGCGATGTGCACACCTGACCGCCAGAACTGGAGTGAGACCACCAACTTATTTCACATTGGTCACTGACTAACCACTGGAGGTTTGCAGCTTTCCATCACTACTAGGCTGGACAGGATTCAAACCAGCAACCTCAAGCAAAAACCATCCCTGCTCCTGATACATCCCGTCCTCTATACGTTTTAAAGAGCAAGCAGGACAGCCCCCTGTTACAGAATAGCAGCCTTACGGTTGGTTTTAAAGAAGTAGTTTTGCTTTTCTGGACTTGAGCCCAAAATCCCACTTGGAGTAACTCACATTCACGTCAGCAGAACAACCCTAGCCAAATATAAAGTGGGTTTTTTTCCCCCTTTAATTAAACTGTTATTCTCTCAAATCAAATGGAAGCGTTATCACTCTGAACTAAGAAAGATCACAGGTGAATGTTGCCAGTGAAATTTAAAATCAACTTGAAATAGCTTTACTTTTAGCAGAAAGTATGGGGGGGGGGGGGGGGGGTTGCTGGATGCTTCCTTACCAAGCCAACTGTTAGAATTTAAATAGGGCAGGTTTCTAGACTATCAAGTGCAAAAGATATTCTTCCTGCCTCCAGAAGAGATAAACCAAGCCTAAAGAAACAAGAATGCTCTAACTCCTCACATTTTGGAGGGATGATTATGCCAAAAACATACCCATTTGCCACAGCTGCTTGCTCCTTCATTCCCAGGACTACTACAAGCTTTGCTGGCAAAGACAATTCCATCCCATCACTGCTGAGCAGGTTTAGTAGCACAGCTCTGCAGGTAGTAGCATTTCTAGTATTCTTCATGTGCAGAAAGTCCAAACACCAGAAGAGCGGCACTTACACCCAGCCCAGATGCCTTGAAGACCTCCGCTCCCAGCAGTCCTTACCAAAAAAGCCTTGCTACAACGCTTAGCAATTTATTTCCAGCCTGCATGGAAGATTTAAAGAGAGTGGGGTGCAGAAATGCTGGAGAATTGACAAAAGATAGAGTTAAAAAAAAAAAATAGAGTGGAAGTACACATCTACTGCTCATTAACTGATTTCAGATAATACCAGCTTGCTGGGGTTTTTTTCCCTAGCTCTGGTGGGGAATGTTTTATTTGCTTAGTAAAGTTTTCACATGCAATATGTTGTTGCTGTTTTGTTTTGTTTCTTAAATCCTTTACCTATATATTTATTATAGGCGGGTATTATACCCTCGCAGTAAAGAAACACTGGAAAGTGCTAGTTAACTTCTCAGAGCTGACTGAATAATACCATAAATACAAGGGTACTGAAATGACAACAATAAAGGCATCTGTACTTTGAACAATAAATATGAACTGTAGCTGTGCTTGGATTTTATGCATGCTCTAGCTAATAGGTATTCAGCTTGTGTGGGCCACTGACATTTAAATAAACACATGTGCAATCCAAGGGGGTTGGCTGCAGAGCTTCTTGTCAATTGAATCCAGCCCTGGGAACACTACCAGAGCGGTTCAGGATTGGAGAAATTCCACACTGGGCTAGCCCTTGGTGATATCTCTCCTGAAACCATAAGATGTCCTCCATGGGGGATGAGGGGGGGGGAATGACAATGGGGATGAGGAGGCGGTGGAAAAAAACCCAAAAATGTGGCTGCAAAGAAATGCTGAAAATGTTTATAAGGAAAATATCTGCCAGCCTGCCCTTCGCAGACTCAAGAACTCAGCTCCGCTGAAACAGCTTGTCAACCTTACCAGTGTTCCTACACTGTGCTGGGGAAAAAAAAGAACTCACCTTTTAAAGAGTCCTTTTCTTTTTTCTTGACAAAGCAAGGCCACAGAATACACTCATGTAAATCTATTACCGATGTGAAAGGAACAGGCACCTGGGTTACAGGACGCAAAAGGATCCAGAGATAACAACTTTCTGCAGCACACAAGCTCCTGAGGCCACCTCTGTGTGCAAAGACAGGTTTGATTAGGGTGGAATAAGCTTGATTGCATTTGTGGAAAGGAGGAGGACTAAATGCTCTAAGTCTTTCTTTACCTTTTCTAGCAAACCAGTCGGTAGCCCTAGAAATCAAACATTATTTGGAAGCATCAGCCACACTAAGCAGCTATAGGCATGCTGTTAATCCTCAGCACCTCATTCCGAAATAAGCGTAAGACTACGAAGTGTCCCGAGCGCTTGTTTTGCATGATGCACACAAACCACAGGTTATGCCCTTAAGTGTTCATAGGTCATTGAATATTCTACAACAATATTTCTGTTGTAGAAAGCCTAGTTTCACATCCAGTTGTTACCTTTTCTCATCGTGGGTGCATACCATGCAGATGAGGGATAACCCAGGAATAAGACATCAACACTGGGGCTGCCAGCCTCAGAAAAAGGGAAGCTGCCAGTTAAAAAATAAAAAGATAAAACCCCAACAAAGACAATCCAAAGGGGAAATCCTTGAGCTATTTATCACCAAGTTTAACACTGAGCAAAACAGCAGAGGCTATGTAATAGCATTATAGATAATTAGAAAACTAGGATGAAAAAACATACTTTTGGTCACTAAAATCACACCTCCTGGGGAATTCTTTGTGGGCATCAATGCATACGTAAGTAGGGACAATTTTGTTGATACCCTGTACTCTGGTTTCTCAAAAGCTCCCTCACCAGGGGCTCCTAGGAAACTAATATCTCCTGGGATTAGAAAAAAGGTTCTCAAGTGAATTCAAAACTGGTAGAAAATAGGAAGGGACAGGTAGGAATAAATGGTTATTTTTCACAGTGGAGGGAATCCCAGTGGAATCCCACAGCAATTTGGGCTGTGATATGCATTGTTCTCAGAGCCTAAAGGATCTGGAAAAGGGATAAAGGAGCGATTTGCAGAGGATAAAAAAAAACACAAACAAAACAAACAGAACTTAAAGTAGCAAAAATTAGTGCTATCTACAAAGAGCTGCAAAAGGTCTGAAGAACATGGCAATAAAACGGAGTACCAGGTGCTGATAAATAATCAGGAGCACCAAGGCAAACTGACCTCACCATAGTCCCTCCATTACTTATTACCGCTCAGGAAAGAGATAATCCAAATGGACAAAAACACCCATTCATTCCCAAATGGTACGCAAAGGGATGAAGCGACTGTAAGGAATTGCCAGGAAATGGCTTGAGAAATCCCTCCCCTTAAGTTATAGTTTACATCTGGCCAGTTACTTCTCTGCCTGAAAAAGAGGTGAATTCTGGATCTCCGCCACCTTTTCCATCAAATGAGGAGGTGGGTGATGGTGGTGAACATGTTGTCGCTCCTTCTAATGGTACAAGAGCACTGTTTGATGCGCATTCTTACCGTGATGCAGATTAGAAAAAAAAACCAACACAAAGCACTTTTTCATGCAAGTCATGGAGTTCACTGCCATAGGTAGTTGTGGAAGTGAGAAAAACGAGCGTGCTCTAAAGGCAGCAAGCCAAAATAAGGGAAGGTAAGCTGAACAAAAAGATCTAGGAAACATAAAAATAGAGAAAACCCTCTAGCTCAGTAAGCTGTTAAGCCGCAGCTTCCTAGGAGGGTTTGCTGGAGCCAGCGCAACGCCTGTTTTTATGCTCCTTCCATTAAGTGTCCACTACAGGCGATGCCAGAGGCAGCACACAAAGCTAGCTGAGCCTTCGGCCTGCCTCCCTACAGCTGCTCTTGCATTTCACAGATTAACTTTGGATCCGGACATAATTGGTACAGAAAGGAAAACATTGAAAGAAGTCTGGGAGAGAATGTCTAGCATGCGTTCCTAATGGAGCCAATGCTTTCAAAACAGTTCCTCTAAATATAGTTTCCGAAAAAACACTGAAGTCAATAGGATTTAGGCACAGATGTAACTTCTAAAGCATGCAACTGGGTTAGGAAAAAGGAGTATTTGGAGCAAGGGAAATTTTCCCCAAAACTACCTTCTTGTTGGGGGACAATCAGAGAGAGAACCTTGTGTGTGAAATGTCCGGAGAAGCAGCTAGACAAATAAATAATAATCACAATAATCAAGTCACTGGAATCAATTCATTCTCATCACCAAAGTCATTTATGCCTTCTAAAGGAACTTAAAGATAACTGAACTACCCACCAAGCCTGTAACCAGTCATACTAAGCTGCCTTAGTAAGTGTTCTTGAATTCTGTGTTTAAAAAGGGAGGGCATATGGATGAGTAAGGATACAGCCATAGAGAATCAGCACAATTTCTCTAAGGGGAGGTTTTGCCTCACCAGACTACTGGTTCTGCAAAGAAGTCAGCAAGCGTATGGATAAAGATGACAGTTACTCTGGTCTTCTTGGATTTCCCCAAACATTTCCAGTATTCCCCTTCACCGAGCACTCTGAGATACGACAGGAGTGAGAGGAAAGGTCCTTGCACAGATTAGAAGCAATAATCAGCCAGAAAGAACAGGAAAGCAGAGGATACAAAGCCAACGGTAGCCGAGGCTGGCGATCCAGAGGTAGCCAGGATGTTTCAGTGCGTGCTCATTTCTGCTTTCCCAGGAGCAGAGCAGCACAGCCGCCGTCTCGCTGCTACCCACCACCACAGCGGCGGTGGAGCCTCTTCCCTCGCAGCAGCTGCAGAGCCTCCCATTGATTTCACTGATGTCCTGCCTCACCTTCTTCATCAAGGAATGAGATCTCTGCTTTGGCTTCCAGCAAACTTGCTTTTTCTATAGCAGCATGAGGTGTGCTTGCTAGCGATACCTTGGTGGCTGCTCTGTCACACAGCAGAGGTTCCCTGAATCCCTGTGAGTCTTATTTGAACAATCTTACTGTGCAGGCAGTGGGTTTTGTAAGAAAGACGTTCAGACAGGAAAAGCATTTTTGAAGGAGGATAGGAATCAAGTTCACCATCTTCTATATTTCTTTTTGTTTGCCAGCTAGCCAGCGTCACAGATGAGGCTATTTTCCAGCACATTTCACAAGCAGACAACTCACAAGCATCACTTTTTTGATTCAAAACCTTTCATTTGCCAGACATTTCCCAGAACATCCATTTCAGGAAGAAATACTTGTGACTGCATCAATGTCTGCAGTCGGCATGCATGTTGAAAGACATTACAGTGTGCCACCAACCCTGTCTGATCCAGGGGTAGCTGGAGGCAATGCTGAGGCTGATGGATGCACCTGCCTGGTCTAATCACTTCATTTAGACAACCTGGGATCCTGGTTTGGGTGGCGCTGGGTGCTTAACTCCGCCTGAAGGTTGGAAAGCTAGAGGTGCTGCTGGGAGCACAACACAGAGGAGGAAAAAAATAGTATGTCTTGGGGTAGAGGGCTGCCTGGGAAGGCAGACTTGAGCTCTGCAAAAATAGCTCAAGGAAGATGACGTTGCATTCATTTACAGAAAAAATGTACCTGACTACAATGAACACAGTCCTGGCTCCGCTATTGTCGTCCTCCTTGTGACAACAAACTCTGAGTAGGATACAGCTGTACAGTAGCACAGTCAGCACTCACCGAGGTCAATGGAAAGACTCCACTTTATGTCAACAGATATTGGCACAGTCCTCAAGTGGATCCATAAAATACATTTAGGTCCCACCACAAAGTTAACCACAGGGGTAGCTGAAGGTGCTTGAAATCCCCAGCATAATTCCCAATGTAGCCAGCACGTGGGCAGCAGCATTCCCTAGTGTCCTGATCCCGTCACAGTACTGTGCTCCCAGCTGCCCTCCTCGGGGGCAGGGAGCCCATCAGGTTATGGGTTTCTTTGAGGGATGAGCATCACCTTGCTGGAGATGCTGGGAGCCTTGCTGGGCCAGGGTTGGGGGGTGGGGGTGGGGGGTGGAGGGGAGGGAGGGGGTTGCAGGTAGAGGATCCAGCCCCAGATCCTGGCGCAATGCCCACCAGGAAGCACAATAGCAGGTGCCAAATCTCAGAGTGGTCTTAGGGAATATATGCAAACACCTGCCTAAAAGCAACTGAATTGAGACCGCCAACTCATTTTGCACAGACTACAAAATATTTACTATGATTTCCATTCCCCAGCAAGTGAGGCTCAGATGTCATATTGATTGGGTGCAATGTAAGAAGCTTGACAGACAGAAACGATGCAGAGCAATCTGGAAAGCACGGGAAGCTGGGCTCCACAGAACACCACGTATTTTTCAAGACAACCAAATGCAAGTATCTGCATGTAGGAACAAGAGCACACGTTGCATTTTGAGGACAAGGGACTGCATTCATCGGGGACTGAAACCAGAAAGTCCCTGGCAAATAACTAGCTACACGGGAACCTGCAGGAAGTGAGGGAGAGCTCATTCCAGTACTTGGATACAGACAGCGAATCAGTAAAGCACTTTGGCAAGACCAAGGCTGGAAGAGTGCAGAAAGCACATCTGGAAAGCAGCTATTCAAGGAAGAGGCACAGATCTCAGCCGAAGCCTGGAAAACCTGGAAGTTCAAGGCCGAAACATTTCATCTTGGGCTGGCAAGATGGTCTGACAAGTCCATAACAACCTACATTGGAAGAGCAGGAGGAAAGATTTCTAGGAAAAGACATGTCCTGAATTTAGGAGAAACAGGCTCAGGAGCCTGCTGGCTGAGTGCAGGGGGACTCGGTCTCTGGATTAGCAGTGAAACGTTCATGTGCTAACAAGGGGAGTAATGGAAACAACCCTGCCATGCAGCAGAGCCCTCCCCAGCCTGTAAGTCCAACAGAGATGTTTCACTAAAAAGCTGGCTCCGAAGGGAACCCCCAGGAAACCTATTGTTTAAAAACCTTCATCCTTTTTCAGCATCACAGCAAATCTGATCTTTCTGGAGAAAGATCAGACTTTCTACCCTTAGATTTTCACATGCCCAACGGTACAAAGTTCCCAGAGCGGCTGTCTGTATTATATTCTCTCCAAGTGTTACTGGACAATCCAATTTCTTTCTTTGTCTGTAGTTACCAGATAGTTGAATTTATTTCAGTTCGGGGAATATTTCCTTCAAGAACTGAAGATAGCCAAATGCCCGAAAAGATAATTTTAATTCTGTGAGAAGCTGTTCTGTGATGTTATGATAATATCTGCTATATATTTTGGTGATCTACTGCTACGCCTTAGGTTCTGTGTTTAAACAGCTGACTTGTGTTATGGAGCATTATGTAGATTTGTTTACACTCAGCTGAGTTATTGCTAACAAGAAGTCTTTGTTAAGCATCACAGAACTATATTTCTTCATGATGGAAAGGTGATACCATTACACTACAACAAAAACTAACCTGATGTTGTCCTTTGATGGACTGATTGCTGTTATCTGGGAACCCTGTGATCCCTGCCCGCAGCACAAGGCACTGCTATGCAAAACACAGGGTCCAAGAAATGACATTTAAAAAGACATTAAATAAAATCCAGCCTTTAGAGAAGTGCCCCTTTCTATCCTCAACAAGATAGCAAATCAAATTTAGTTCAAATCAAAACTACCTCAAATAGTGGCTGCAGTACACTTGTGGCCATTCAGGAAATTCTGCTGGAAAGAGAAGGGCTGGAGACTTTGGGGACAGGGAAGCATCTCGTATGGGACTGAGGCAAAACCAAGGAGCTTCCAGACTTGGATGAAATGCACAGCTTAGTGCAAATAACTGAAAACTGGTTCCAACGCCATCCCCTGAACAGTACCCCGGAGCAGAGACCTGCTCCAGCTGATACCAATGTATGGATCAGCCTGGCCTGCCTGGGACCATGCCTCTAGCCCTGTCCCACCACAAGCTCCTTGTCCTGCAGCAAGCAGTGAGTGTGCTGATCCCACCTGGGTGAGCCCCCCTGATTCTGGTTCTGTCTCTGGAAAATAATCCACCCATACGCCAGAGCTGTAGTGATTGCAGTTGTTACAGGACCCAGGTCTTGAGCTGAGAAACCTCTTTAGAAGCCGAAAGGTACAGAGTAGCTTTTTCACTTCCCTCCCAGCTAATTTATTTCCAGCTTTTTTAAAGATGGACTCTCTCGTGATCAGTTATTCCTTGACAGTACTGCTCTTTCAGTAGGAAACCAGTCTCCTTCACTGGTCCCAACCGGCATGACTGAAAAACAGCCTTGCTCTTGCAAGTAAATTATAGGAGAAAGCTGCTGTCTGCTTAATTCCTTCCTCAGGCAACCTACACAAGAATCTTGGCCACGGGAGTCCCCTGTGCAGTCAGTCTCGCTTTGGAAGTTGATAAGAATAGGAGAGAGATAAATCAGGGGATGCACATGGGAATGTTGTCTTCACTGCTCAAGCTGAGCTGTTAAGCCTGTAGCCACCAGACCTTACTATTTCTTTCCAGAGCCTCTGGCCAGAAACGCTTGTGATCTTAAAACATCAGTGCCTATACCAGTTAACTCTTACGCGCTCCTTGCTTCTTACTAATTGTACAACACACCACCACATACACAGGCACTCCTGACTCAGTCCCCCAAGGTCCTTTTGCACCCTGAATTTTCAGGCACCGGTAGTTTTAATATTCACTCTTTCTAGATTGCCAAAGCAGCAGTAAATCCTAATCTACAGATTCTTAAAACCACTAGCATTTGATTCTTTTATTACCAGATACCTGCTGAGAGCTGCCTGTGTTGATATTTTACTGACAGCAGAACATTTCATACCCTGTTATTATCTGAAACCACTTGGAAAAAATTAACACATGCCATGAAGACATCCTGAAGATGGAAGCTGCCATCAATGATGCTGACATTTCAGGATGTAATCCAGGACACCATGCATGGTTAGACCATCTATGCTAGTTTAAAACAAGTTCAATTAATCGTATCACTGGTAGCTGGAGTACTATCCAACAGGTAACAATGCTTTTACTAAACAGACGGTGCGGACGTTACCTTTATGACCACCTCGATCGCATAATGCATTTGTCTTTAATGTGCTCACAGTTTCTTACTGTCACTTCTCAGCTTGTTATATGAGCTGTAATCATAACTTTCTTGCAACATCCCCAGTAAAATTGTCATATCTGACTGCCATTTGCTGTAAGGCTCATTTAAATTCTCTTCATCTGACTGGCTGGGTATTCTTTCCCAGTTCCAGTAACATCTTTAAACAATCCCACTGTTGCACAGTGAGGAAAAGAGCTGCTGCACAGGTAGCAAGCAATTTTCCACTGGTTCACAGGATAGGAAGGCACAAGTCCTTAGAAAGGCAAAGGGAAGCATAAGCTACCCTGTGCGCTGAAAAGGTAATACCAATGGGTTCCCTCCCCCCCTCGTTTATAGTGCTTCCAAAATACTCAAACTTAATTTTTCTCCTTTTGTTCTCTCCCATGCAGCAAACATTAATCCCTTCCTTCCCCACCTAGCTCCTTGCCATGAGCAGAGATGAAATAAACAGCTGGGCTAATCCTGCCAAGAGCAATTTTGCCTCCCAGCAGCGTCAAAAACACCGTTGTGTGCATCCTGGCATCGGCCATTTCAGCACAGCCTCAGGAACAGGATTTGCACAGCCAGCAATAGAAAAAACTTGGCTTTTCGTATGTCCGACCAAAATAATGGCTATTTAAAAATATCCTTGGCAAGGGATTGGCAGAGCGCGCCTTAAAATATACATCAAACTACTTAAAATCTGCAGGGACTCAACGAGACATCAGAGGAGAGCAGTTTAACATTACAGACAGCAAAGAGGGTCATTGTTAGAGCTACATGGAAAGAAAAGTACTTCCTTTTCAAAGGGGAGTCGGAAATAGTGTTTCGTTTCAAGGGGGGGTTTTTTGGGTTGGTTTGAGGTTTGGATTTTCTTTTTTTAACCTTCTGTGTGGAAGGGGAGGCAGCCAAGTGCCAGGACTGGGCTGCCAGTCAGCTCGAGGAGGAGGAGCACCTTGCCCGGCAGCAGAGAGCTTTGAAAACAGATGCTGGGGTAGTCCTCTCTTCTCCCCAGCATGCAGCCAGAAGAAGATAAGTAATGAGAAAGTAAGTAGGCATCTGATGGAAACCTGCTTGGGTCCCCCTGCAGCTTCCTTGAGGTCAAACTGAGCCCACGAAACTTCTCAACATCAGCACAAGAGGATAATTCTGGGGGGGTAGGGGGAAAAAAACCATTTGCCTGGAGAGTTTCTTGTGGTTGTTACGAGTTGTGAGGAGCAGGTAACACGCAGAGGTTGTTTCAGTGGGTGCCAGGGGGCAACCCAGACACGTACTGCCCCTCAGGGTGCTCTGCTCTTCAAGAACATGCCAGTGCCAGCTCCTGCGAAAACATACTGTGTTAGGAAGAGCGGATTACATAGGCTGGGGCAAGAGAAACTAGTAGCAAGAAGGCACTTGCATGAAAAGCATGCCCCTTCTGCTCAGGCTCGGCTTGCAGGAAGCTTTTAAAAACTCCTGGGATGGAAACTTCATGGACCCTAGAGCAACCAGCAGAATATTTCAGGAGGTCTCAGAGGCGGTGCCAGGCAGCCAGCCTGCGATCCCCTGGCTGCAACACCAGCAGCATCTGCAGCTTCGCCTGCTCTGCTGCGGTTTAGAAGGCTGGAACAGCCTCCTGCTATCGCCTTGCTGACGGCAGTCACCCCAGGGAGCCTGACAGAGAGGACGAGCACTTGTTAAAATAGATCAGCTCAGGGGGTAGCCAGATCCACAAATGCTGGCTTCCTGCTATCTCCACCTTCTCCAGAACATTTCTGCTCCTCTTTTCCATGTCTATGAAGCTTGTGGGCCATGAAATCAGAACAAAAGAGCCAACAGAGAGTGCCTGACTCCCTACCATCAAGGATTCCTACAAAACGTCTTACTGCAGAAAGGCCCCAGTACAAAATATATACAAAACTGGCTATGAGCAGTAGAGGTACAGAAAAAGAAGTATTTTGTAGGCCTGCCAAAGGGAACGGAGTGGGAAGGGATGCTATTGTCAGGATTACACCTGAAGCAGCCAGCTGTGGTAAGAACAACCTAGAGCGGCAGCCAAAGCAGAGCAAGGCTGCAGGCATACCGGGCTTTACTGGGCCAAGAGGTAGAAACGGTGTTGGCAAGGTACAAAGCAGAAACACCAGCAGTTAATTCTGAATCTGTAACAGCTCCTTTAGAGATGTCAGCTTTGGGGTAGGATTCCTGCAAATGGAGAAAGCTGTGGACATCTAGAGGTCTAACTCTAGAGAAATGCCTCCAAACAACCAGAAGAGGAGAAGCAGTTAAAGAGCAGCCGCTCACGCAGAAGGATTAAGGCACAGCATGACCGACATGGAAGGAGAAGGACAACTCGGCTGGACTGAGCGTCATGTTTTCAGTACTAAAACTTCTGGAAAAGGGTGCCTGAAGCCTAGCTCAGGCAGATCTGAAGATGTTCACGGACTGCAGAAGAAAACCAGCACCAGATACACCCCCAGTATGTTTGATCAAGGCTGATGTTAGAAGCAGAGAGGCCGAAGAAAACACTTGCGGTTTGATGCAGGACAGAGCAAAGAGATAAATTACATGAGCAACAGAGAATAACAAGAGCATTGCACAGTGATCCACAAGCTTCCCTTACAGCAACCACACACAAACAAGTTGGAAACCGGTTCGAAGACCGCAAGAAATGAAGAACTACAAGATCTAACAGATACGTGAGCTAAAATAATCATTTCCCACGCTTCATAATACCCATTTCTCCTCTGCTGGGGAGCTGACCATAGACACTTCAGGCAGATACAGGGTTCAGTAGTGCTGTACCAGAGCAGCAGGCTCACGGAGTGAAACAGTTGCTCTACATCCATGTTGCATATTTTTTTTAGAATTTTAACTTTGGATAGCTCAGATCCTGTGACCTGGGTGCTTATTAACGGTGGTCATGCATTAATACACCTGATATGAAAGAAAAATGTTTCCCTAAATGCACCCGTAGTTAATGGGCTCTTCCACAGGTGGGTGCCAAGCGAGCGCTGCCCCCATGCCGAGCTCGTGCTACACGGGAGCCGGCGGCAGTGCTGTTGGCACAGATGTTTCAGCATCTGCTGCGCTCGTTGCTGGGATGGTGCCAGCTTCAGGAGGACAGGAAGGGGCTTGGGAAATGCAAGTCTGTATTTGGGTCAGAAACCATTTGCTTGAGTGAGTTTCCAGTTTCCAGGGGACACGGACACTACGCAGAAATAAGGTCTTCTTGAGGGAAACAGCACGTGTGCCTTCTGCATAGCACACAGAGCTTTGCCCAGCTTTGAGCCTTTTGAAGGACAGCATCACCCTACACTATCCCACTCTCTGTTTCCTCTGATCTCTCTGCTGGCACCTTAGCCTGATCACCTGCCCGTGCACTACCTTCTTAGGATTGAATCACTGTGAATACATGAAGAGGACAAACAAGCTTGTTATTGATGTGTTTTGGCATTGCTCCATTTATTATTGATGTGGTGTGTAAATGGCGGCCTGCTGTCCACTTCCTCTGTTGTAAAGTCTTAATATCAATTATTAAAAATAGTCTGAGGCATGAAATATGGGGCAGAAAAACACTTGCCCGTGAGTGATGGGCACACAACTATGATACAGCTACAGCTGAGCTGCATCCTGCATCCTTACTGTGACAGCTCTGAAGGCTGGTGCTGGCTGCTCGTGCAAGCGATGGCAGCCTCTGCAATGCCATTTCCTTCCCCTGCTGAGGCATGGGGGTGGCACTGCGGGAGGGATGCTCTCTGGAAGTGAGAAGCTATCAGGATGCACATTACAAGCAGAGTTTTCCAAGGTGGGCTACAGATGCGACACTTGACATGGGCACCAAAAATAAAAAATAGAAAAAAAAGAAAGAAAAAAAAAAGGACTGGTGTCTGTCAAAGGGATGTGCTGTCCCACCAGAGTGTGGATTGCATGGCCTGAACCAGAAGCAAAAGATCTCATCTCCTCTCATCCCACTGTAGGCCCCTAATTCCATATAGCACATCAGCTGCCAGCGCCACACCACCACAGAGACCAGCTCACCATCATGCAAGGAAAGGCTGCACACGCAGGTAGGTGAGAGAGGGTCATAAAAATTAAAAACAAGTGCCACTGCTTAATTATTCAGAGTTTCAGCTACTTCCCCCCTAGAAAAGAAGAATCCTTGGGGCTGGGGCACACCCCAAAAAGGAGGAGGGCCTGACCCTCTCCATGCTGTAGGAAGCCTTCAGAGCCCAGCATCTGATCCCAGCTCAGCCATTCAAAGTCATCTATTGAGCATGGTGGGTCCCAGATGCCTGGTTTGCTGTTTTGTTGTGGGGGCTGTTTTCATGCAGGCAGGACACAAATCCTGCAGTTCAGCCTTTACCACCTCCTGTCCTCCAGTGCAACGTACCATCACTTCCACCCCCATCAGCCTAGGCATCCCCATTTCACATGCAGGACCATATATCTCCATTCCTTAAGGGTCCCTGGGACTGGCACCCCATCAGGGGAAGGCAGAACCCCCTTGTCTGCGATGTGCTCTTAGAGAGTGATGACATGGACCATTACAGCAAAAAGACAGGTTATTGAACTCGATGTCTTAAACTTGCATCACTAGGAGCCACACAGCAGTGTGCCAGGAGCTATAGACCACAGAGATGGTGGTCCCTTTCCCATCATTTAGAATTCCAGAGTTAGCAAGAAGCACAAGGTGGAGGACAGCCACAGACCATGTGGACTGGTGGTTTGAAGTTCACTGCCTGAAAAATAGCCTGATGAGGTGAGGGACACTGAAGCCAGCCTTGCAGCAGTTCCACAAGCTTCATGACAGTGCAGCCCTAACCCCATGAGACAAAGAGGACCTATGGGCTTGATGGAGATGTTTTGGCAAGCAACCCGTGGCTATATAGAAAACACTTCTTAGAACTGCACACTCGGAACAGAGTTTTCCCTCCCTCTCTCCTCCACCCCCTTCTTTTCTGGGGATGGCAGGCAAGTAGCAAACGCTGGGTTTATTCATTCCCTCTCCATTGATTGCGCCGTGCGTCACCGACTGCACGAGTGTGGGAGGTGCAAGCGTGCCTCACAGTCAAATCACCAGCCTTTCAGCTTAATAACACCTCATGGGGATACAGGCTCTCTTCCCCTTTTCAAAATAAAAACAGGAGAGGAAATAAATGTTCCAACAATATAAACCAAAAAAGAAAGGAAAAAAAAACCCCAAAACCTCCACAGCAGGAGGTGAAGGGAAAAACAACACCTGGAAAATAAAAGAAACATTTCATTTTCTTTTGCATGAAACAGGAGAGAGATGTCATCAAGAGTAGACAGCAGATGGTGAGGACCCTGGACCAGAAATGCTGAGCAGCGGCACAGGATAAGGCAGCCGGGTTGCACCAGCCCTGGGGAAGGTCAGTGCCACCGCTCTCCAGCTGGGGTTACACACAGCCAGAGCATCAGCCACCGAATCCCAGAAAGCTGGGCAATACAGGACTTAAGAAGCCACTTGGCCAGCACTGACCATTTCCATGAGCACCTGTGTATTTGGGGAGCTCTTTTTAAGGAGGAAGGTTTGAAGGCACAGGATGGACACCTGGAGAGAGCCTGAACTGAGAGCTGGGCATTTTCACTCCTAGCAGCCCCCGTGGGCTCAGCTTCTGCAAACTGAACTCCCCATTCCTGATGGCCACCGCCAGCGAGTCCTGCCACCCACTCTCACAGGTGCCTCCTAAGGCAGGCATTCCACCACATGCCTGCTACACGCTTACTCTGATATTTTTATCCCCTGGAGAGCTGACACAGTAGTCCAGGCATGCTGATCAGGCAGACACATATCTAGGCTTTCATTAGAGAAGAGGCATTTTGTTTGCTCAGTGGTTCAAAGCAGCCTCAGCTGATCCACAATGGTCCATGAATGCGATGGCTGCACTAGCTGCCAGGGAGGCCCTGCTGTCCGGGCCAGGGGGCTCGCAAAACCTGAGACCTTTCCACACAAAAAAAGCATGGGTGAGATCAGCCATTCACCTTGTGATGAAGACCCCAAAAATGCAAGTGCTTACCACCACGGGAGAAGGAAGACAGAGGGTCGATGACAGCAGACATCTCCAACAGGGAGAGAAACCTGGCTTCCATACAGACAAGAAGATTCCCTTGCAGCAGGAGATCAGGGTCCATTTCTGGACAGAGAGGTGTACAGCTTTTACAGCTGAGTGGCGTTCAGAGGAGCAGCACACCTAAACAGACCCGTGTCCCTGGCTGCAGAGCCAGGGAAGCAGGCAGGAGCCTGTCCATCCCCTGTTATAACAGACTTTCCCATAGCCCAGAGTTTTCCGATATTCAGCTATAGGAAACTCTGATGCTCTGAGAAGATATGACGTTCAGCAGGGTGGCACGTACCCCGTGAAGGCCATAAAACACCTTCACAGCAAGAGGCTGCTGGCTCCACCAGCAATGACCTGCACCACCTTTGCCAGTACCCCCTGTTTTCCACCAGTGCCAGCCCCACAGCCTGGGCTCGTGGATCACCACCCCTGCAGCCCGCTGAGGGCCATCAGACCCACCCCAACACAGAGCTACAGCCCAGCCCGGGTGGCAAGCAGAGCTCGAGGCCAGCTCAGCACCCATGGGCTGCTGCTGACCAGGATGCTGCCGACCCACACGCAGCCACGTGCCACCGCACACCGGCTCCTCTGCCACGAGCTGCCCGTGCAGAGGAGCCCACGCTCCGGCAGGCAGATGATGTTTTTCTGAATGCATCCCCATTTATAATGAGACATTACTCACAAGCTGGAGAATAAAATAGAATAATAGCATCTATCAGCGTTAGTCATGTTTCAAATGCGTACCTTTCAGAGCAGCATGGGATTTGATAGGATAATCTTCCAATAGACACGTAGGAAGCTTTCATTGAGGGACACGGCCCTGTTGGCAAATTACAGCTTGCTGCTCTTTGTGCTGCTACGCTGAATGCTGCTGCTGGGGGGAGTAAAAGCTTGGAGTGGGGTGGGAGGGTCACAGCCCCTTAGAAATAGGTTCAGAGCAAAACAACAGTTTGGGGGAGTTTTGCAAACTTCAGGCACCACAATTCTTTTGGCTCTTGATGCCAGGCCATACCTGACCTGAGTTTCACAAGGGCTTTTTCTTCCCCTTCCTCTACTGTTTGATGCCGACATCCTCAGTGGACGTATTCCCCTATCCAAACAAACCCTGCGCTGCTGAAAAAGAACATGTGCCGATTCAGAAGAATAAACTCATTTTGCACATGTGGAATCAGGCCTGAAACTTCTGCAAGCAAGGAATGCTGCAGCCTCCCGCAAGCATCGTGTTTGGGATGCCTTACCAGAAGGGGCTGGGAATTTTGTAAAGAAGCTGATTAAGCTGGGAGAATGAAGTTTTGTCTCCAAATCCAAAACGCTTCACTCATGCATCTGTTTTGATGATGCCCTGACGAAAAGCAGAAACCCACTTGCTGGGAAAGCCCAGCTCTCCAGCATCCTATCTAAGGTCTGCCCTTCTGGGGAGCCCAGCAAGACAAGCTGGCTCAGCACCAGGACCACTGTGTTTTGTTTGAGAAAATTCATTGCAGGACTTCAGCTCTGTGAACAACTCTTATCTTTTTTTCTTTTTTCTCTCTGCCTGCCCTCCACCCCATGTTTGAGGCACAGTGAAATCTGCCAAGCAGTCTTTTTTCTGTATGCTTAAGGAGATGCAGAGGAAATTTGGTTCCCAGTCAGATGCTTTTAACCAATTTCAGCAGTGGCGAGACGCAAGAGAATAGCAATTTTGCACAGCAGTGTGGTGATGCTCCTCATAGCCTCCTGCCGATCTGAGAAAGGCTTCTGTGATATATTAACAAAACAGAACAGAGGAGGTAGGAGAAGGGCCCAGTGCCTCATGACCTGCCCCAGGGAAGATCCTCGTACCCTGGCTTGCCCAGAATAAGGGCATTTTGTTCTTGGTGGCAGCCAGCCCCAGGTCAACGCAGCCAGCCATGGGCAGTGGAGGCTGTCAGCCAGCTCCACACCCTTCAGATGAAGGATGCAAAGGCTTCCAAGCTCAGCTAGAAAACACAGGCAGCCTCCAGGAGAGTAAAAAGCCACTGGGCATCCTTGCCCAAGAGCTTCTCATATTAAAAAAAGGAGTAGAGAAAAGTGAGACGGGAAGGGAAAGAGTTGCGTAAGAATGGTGCAGTTCCCCCAGGCTCCCACGGTGGGCACCGATGCCCCTGGTCACAGGTAAGCTGTGAGCAAGCCTGCACATCTGTGCAGCAGGGGGGTGAGGTCTGGGGGCCTCTCAAAGCCCAAGAGAGGGATTAAAGTGACCCTCTCTTCACAGGGTGGACCCACAAGCCCATGGTGTGACTCTGATTCCTTCCAAACCTTCAGTGATCCCTCACATCACCCCAAAGAGACGAAAAGCTTGATTTCCCCGTGGCAGCACTGTGCCTGCTACAACACCCATGCTAAAACTAGGAATAGCAAAAAGATGATACTCCCTCCCCTTTTCTTTTGCTTCCAGAAAGGGAATGAATTAGGAAAAAGAAACAGCCAACTGATGGGAGCTTCAACGGGAGGGACAACGTCCTCTGTACCTCTCCCCATCTCTCTGGGGACCACAGGCCTCACCGGCACATCAGGGCTGCAGACTGGGGATGAGAGAGCAACGACTTCCCCTTTAAACTAAATTGGGGTGAAAAAAAAAAAAGATAGTATCCTGCACGTTTTTGAGCATGAGACTCCCATACAAATGGTCCCCACAATGTTTAAACCATTTGGGCTCCTTCCTTATGCTGTTTCTAAGTTTGAAGAATGCCTGCTGGGTATGATTAATATTCCTCCTCCTACACTTACCCGTTACTCCTGACAGCAAAAATTAAAACAGGAGCTTCTCTTCATTCAACCCCAACCCACAGGAACGTGGTTACATGGGGAAAGTTGCTAATAAAAAGGGGAAGGTTTGTAGATCTACTGCATTCACAGCCAGGAGAGGTGTAGCTCTCATTCAGCATCCCTGATGGATGAAAGATCCCTCACCTCCTCCCGACTGGATGCTTGGCATGAGCGCTGCTCAGCTGGGTTTGGGGGGAAAGCTGCAGCAGAAGACACCTTAATTCAGGTCTCTCTTGTGGTAGGGATGCCCATGGGATCACTGCAGCCTTGCTTGCACCAGGCAGTGTTGCTATGGGCACTGCTGCCTAGGAGCAGCCAACAAGATGGGGAATAGAGAGGAACCGTCCCAGAGCCCTCAAAATTCAGCTTCTTGTTGTGCTGCGTGTGTTTCTCCCCTCATCTTCCCTCCTCTTGCAAGTTTCAAGTTACCTTTCACCATTAAATAAAGTTTTATCCTTAACGCATCTGACAACAATACTTCGATTAACTCATGCACTTAAACAGATGTTTAACAACAGGTGGGGAGAGGGCACAGCAGCTCAATATAAACCATTACTCTGGGCAATCCCACATCAGCCCAGCCCTCCGCATACA
Organism: Falco biarmicus; assembly: GCF_023638135.1. Lineage (NCBI taxonomy): Eukaryota > Metazoa > Chordata > Aves > Falconiformes > Falconidae > Falco > Falco biarmicus. Next base: position 7,364,106 of record NC_079295.1, on the reverse strand, counting down.
TTCCTGTATATGACATCTGATGGGGTGAGCTGGGGAGAGGCTGCAGAGCCCTTCAGGGAGAAGCTCTTTGCAGTCATAGCCACTGTTCTCCCCATGCCACAGTAGGTCCATCTGTATGACCCTCCTGACACCTGCTGCTGGTGGGAGCAAAGCCACCACGATTTGCTACAGGACCAGGGGCCACACTGACGATATGTTGACGCCTGCAAAGGAGGAGTGTACCCAAAGCACTGCCACCTTCTCATCACCTCTGTGGGGGGATGCCCACAGCCCTGCCACACCTCTGCGGCCGCATGGCAGTAGCCCTGTCTCTGAGCAGGGGTGGAGGTGAAGGAGCAGTACGGGACTGCAGCTTCAGCGATACAGGAGTAGTTTTTTGTCATCCTGCCTCTGTTTCCAGAGGGAGACTTGCTGTGCAAGTGGGGCTTGACACAGCACTACCAGGAGAACCTCTTCCAACATGCAGGCGGTAAAGGCTGGAATGAACGCACTGCTTTCCATCTCAAGGAAGACCCAGGCATGAAGAGCAGAGCAGAGTGTTCCCACCCCTGAGCAGGCTTTTCTAGGATAAAGCCCGGCAGGTAAGGTAGATAGCCACCGGAGTCCAACCCATCCCACAGAACAGCAGGGTCACAAAAGCTTCATAGGTTCCACCTCAAACACATGCAAAAGACTTCAAAGACCTTTCAAGGTAGTACAGCATCCTAAACCAGAATGTTAAAAGCACCAAATAGTTCCAAAACTCACAGCATGGACCTGTAAAGCAGGTACGCAAAGTTTAACCCAAGGAAGCCTGAGGGATTAGCCAGAACAACCCATAACTTGGTTTGCCGTGAGGACCCATGTCTTGCAGGAGAATGTTTCTAAGATGCTGCAGGACTCCGCGAGGGTTGTGCTAACCCTCCTAACTGGGGACTGCACCCCCATTCAGCGAAGCCAGGGACAAATACCAGGTTCACTGGTGTGATACCTCTCGCAAGAGGACAAGCAGTTGGATCTGAGGGCAGCATCCCAGGCTCATTTTTGTGCCGTTTCTGTTTGGCCTGTGGGTCAGACAGAGCAAGGCAAGCTCAAACCTTCTCTCCATTGAAACAGGCAGCTTCTGGCTCAGAAAATGCTTGAAGCCACCTGGACCCACTGGCCTCCCACAGGGATTTGGAGATGCCCTGCATCCCGGATTCAGCAGGGTCATACCCCGGCTTTGGCCAACCGAGGACACTTTCACGTCTTTTTTTCTAATCCCAGATAACCCCTGCTATGGCCAAATGGGTTGTACTCATCACCTGCAAGCAGGAAACACCAAGCCACAGCCATCAGCTCCCTACAAAAGTGGTACCCTATCAACTCTGCCCCACTTATTTTCGGCTGGGGATAGCAGTTTGCCTTTCCTTTAACCTCCTTGCAACAAAGGGATGGGGAAGTTGATGTTTCTCCCATACGTTACCATCTGGCTTGGCTACAGCAGATCGCTAAATATCAGAGAGCAGAGTTTAGCTTTGATTCTGGAAAGCTTCAAGGGACATCGCACAGGAGACACACAAAGCTAATGAGCCAGAGATCTCCTTAAGAAAACAAAACAAACAACAAGAACCATTTTTAATTGCAACCTTTTCCCTTTAATTAGCTTCCCCCCCTTTTTTAAAAGCAGAAACAAGTCATCAGGAATTCAAGGCAAGCCTAAGAACATTGCTGTTCTACAGCAGCCCGAGTTTCAGCTGGATACAAGCAGGATTCACCTGCAGCACCACTGGCACTGCCGCTGCCGCACTCCGGGCATTTTATTTACCCCTAAGCAGCGCCATGCCTACAGTCACACGGGAAGCGTAGCTGGCCCATCTATGACGCAGATGGCATAGGTGCCAGACCTGAGCCAAGATGATGACACAGTAGGCTTGGGGGCTTTCCCCCCTCCTCCACACCCCAGGTAAAGCTGGATAAGTGCTTTTTAAGACCTTTGAAAGCATCTGTGGTCTGTACCACAAGGGACAGCCTCCCTGCAGAGAAAGGGCAGGGCAAGCCTGACCAGGCTGCAGTGGGGCTGGGAAGGAGGTGAGACCCCAGCTCCATCACTACAGCAGTTGGGTGCCCTCAAACTCCACAGGCTGCTGCCACACAAATAAAGTTAATCAGCACCTTACACAAAGTGCCTTCACAGGGCGGGTGTAGAGAGTAAAGAGGCAGTGAGGAACAACTACATTCCTCTTTAATGAGGATAAAGAGCAAAATGGAGTCAATTAAGTCTGTTTCTGGTGACATTTGTCTAAGTACATGAAGATTGGTATAAGCTAAAGCAAGACAAGTTGTTTGAACTCCGTGGGCAGGATTATTTTTTTTTTACTTCAAAATTAGTTTTTCATGATGCATTTCATTTTTTTTCCTCTGTTACTGGTAGGTTCAAAGGACATGTGGGACAGATTCAACTCAACAGTTTGTAAACAGCTGACGTGGGAGGGAGAGGGCACTTAAGTTATTGGAATTGTTTTCATTCAAAAAATTTTGTAAATTAATTCCTCCCCCAACTGCCTGCTATAAACACCACATAGCCATGTTCCTTCTCTTCAAATGGATCATGCAGACAGATGTGCCTTCTGTTCTTTCGCAAACATCAAGGCTGCCTCGCTCACTGTGTAAATGTCAAGGTGCTAATTAGTTGTAACGGGAGTCAGGCGAGGACAAGTCACAGCACAGGGAACACGACAGCAGCATCGAGGAGGAGTCGCTGCTGGTTTTCAGGCGGCCCCTCCGCAGCCTCCAAGGAACACGACGGGCAGTGCAGCATCACAGGGACCAGCCGGTCGGTCGGTGAACTGCCAGCAGGGCAGGAAGGAACAGGTACCTAGGGCTGATGGCAGGGGGGGGCAGGGCAAGCAGGAGGTACCCCTGCCCCACACGTACTGGATGCCCAGCAGCCAAGGGAGGACATCCCCTGGCTCACACACCGTGTGCATGTCTGCAAGCAAGGAAAAAGGGGAGCATGGGCAAGGGAGGCATACGTCGATCTGGCACGCAGCCTTGCCACTGAGTTTATAATGTCTGGTTTTGCAGCAAGCACCAGTTCCTTTTCTCTGGGGTGACATCAACAAGTTAGATGCTTCTTTCTCACTCCTTGGCAGCTTCATCTCAGAGAAGGCAGTGTGAGTTGTTATATCCATCACATTTCTGTCAATACTTCACAGTTTCCATTCCCCCCCTTTACCACACTGTAATATTTTAAGCCTCAGGACAGAGATGTCACTTTAGTCCTCTTTGTTTAGACAGTACCTGTTGACCATTTAATTGCATAGTAATTACCATGTAGCACCAAGGTAATTACATGGTAAATACCATTTCATTGAAAGTGAATGTTCCTCTCTTCCTGCCTGTGGTGCAGGCCATGAGGCAACTCCTCCTGGCTCTACCACGTGTGACGAGTCATTTATTACAGCCCATAATTATCAAGCTGTTACAGGGTGTTTACCTGGTGTGCCTCAAATTACCATTTAGGAAACAAGCAAAAGCAGAGGTGGCACCAGAAAGGTGCCCAGTTATAGAGCAACAGCCCTGCATAACAGCACCCATCACTGCTTTCTCCCTGTTGTAGCTGTAGAGGAAGGGTAGGAGTAGGCTGACAGATGGAGGAGGTTGGTGGTGGGTAGAAAAGCCCTGCTGAATTTGGCAAGTGCTTCCAGGTGTCAAAAGGGAGAGCTGAGGCATTTTGTCTCAGCAGCAACCAACTCAATTTCCATCAAAAGCAAGGGAAGTTTATAACCCTTCCTTCTCCACGCACCTCCTCCCTGCCCTCCGCTCGATGCTCACGCCCAACTCAGACAGGGTCATACCTGCTGGTAGAGCCACCCAGGGGGTGGATCCTGCACACGTGGGGCAGAAGGGACCCTTTTGATGTGGTCACCCACTCCGCAGACCCAGGGTCCCTGACAGCCAGCTCAGCTCAGGCACAATCTTCCACTTGCCACATGTTTGCTGTTAGCAAGCCAACCCCAGCAGCTCCACGGTGGCTGCCACCCTGTGGTCCCACCAATGCTTTACCAGGGGTTGCAGCAGGGATGCTCTGATCCTTGCTAGTCAGGCTGGTTCTTCACCTGATGAAGCATAGTCAGCCATAACCAGAACATGGTCCCTTTCCACCAGGCATCAGAGGAACGCATCAGAGATCTTTCCCAGACTGGTAGGAGTGAGAAGTAATTAAATGTTATTTCTCACTAGTTATTGCTTCCCCTGCCTCTGTGAGCAGCTGTCTCCTGGCTCTTGCTTGCATTTGGAGCTTGTTGGAAGCATCCCTGCGTTGCCCTTTCTGCTCTTCAGCAAGCTGACTTTCCCCAGGACTCCCTTCTGCACTTCCCTGCAGGAAGCGAAGAAAACACTGCCTCCGCCGCCGGCTCATAATCCTTTACTCAAACATACAGATTATTTAAACATAAGCAGGGATTTCATACCAGGTTTTGGAATGCAAGGGACTTGAGAGTATTAAATTCCACCATCTTATCTTTAGCATGCTAAGTCCTAACACCCTGCCACACAGAAACAGAGCGGCAACGCTGAGCACTGGAGGAGCGATTGCTCTTCCAGCACGGAGACTGTCAAGTGGGAAAACACAGGCGTTGCAAGCCAACGCTGCCCACCTCCTGGAAGCAAAGCAGGGAGCGTCCAGAGAATCTTCTCACTGCTGCACCTGCAGGGTTAGTGTTATGCGTTCAGCTTCTGGAGGGACACAAGAAGGGCTTTATTCCAGCTCACAACAAGCAACGCAGCACCTCCAGTGCCCAAACCATCAGTGACCACCAAAGGCAGCTGAAGGGCTACCCAGGAGAAGGGACCAGCAGCTACCAGAAGATGCTGAAATGGGAGAAACAGCAGCAGGGTGGGCTACTCCCCACCCTGTGACCATATTCTATCCTTCCCCCTCACCCCATATCATGCACACACCAGCCTGCCCTGGCTGCGGGAAATCAAATGCACAGCTTCTCCTACCCTCCCCACCAGCCCGGCTCTGGGCTCCCTCTGTCCCAGGGCATCATGCCACCACCAACTCCAGATCTCTCCCAGCACACTTTATGCCAAGTCCCTAGTTGCACTGCAGTGTCACCTCTGACACCTCTGGCTGCCAAGGTTGAGCCGTGGCGTCCAAGGGCTGAGCCTGCATTTCCCCTCTCCTTGGCCTGCAGCCTTTTCGTAGAAGCCTCAAGAAAGCCAAGTTTCAGCCACAGCTGTCATCAGACAATAGCACAGTGATCTGGAGCCTGGATCCCCAGTAAATGAGCTAATGGGAATGCAAAAAACCTAGAAGGAAGAGCACTGGGATAGCCCCAATTACAAGAGCTATGACAGCACATCGATAGCAGGGACGCCGCTGCGCAGGACCCTGTAGCTCTGTCAGGAGGATGCAGGGAACCACACAGACCTGCTGCAGCGGGTGGAAAGCAGAGGAGAGAGGAGCTGCTGCTGCCAGGTGGCACATGCTTAACCACCAGCAAACCCAAGTCCTCCCAGTGACCCACACCAGCACAAGCTTCCCGCACTTGCCAGGCTGGCTGGCTGAGCCAGTGCCACCGGCATCAGGAAGGTGGGACAGGGCTCAGGGTTTATCAAAGGCCGCAGCCTGCTTATGCAGGCAGAGAGAACTCTGCTCATCTTTTTGAGCTGCTCCCCATTTGGTCCTGCTTCAGGGGAAGCTTTGGCACCTCTGGATGGAGATGTAGGACATGGGCAGGTCTCCCCAGCAGCCATACAGGGAAGCTGAATGCTGTGGTGCACAAACAAGGGTCTTAGATCAGGCTGTGCACCAGCCCAGGGTGCACCAGCAGGACTAGCTGACACGTGCCTGCTCTGAGCACACGCAAGGGGAGCGTTTCTTTCAGCTGAGGACCTGCTAGAGCCAGGTAACAGCAGTGCCAGCACGTGCCCCAGAGCATGGTCACGCTCCAGCACTGACGCCCCTTCTGACACTCCATCCCTGGCACCACAGCCCCAGCACAGCTAGCCAGAGCAACAGCCAGGGCAGCAGGAGGAAAAGCCTTTGCTTATATATTTAACCCTAGTGCAGATATCCATGGACCAGGCAAGCACATACTTAGGCACTCTCTGAAACATTAGCTCCCCGAGGAGCCCACATTCCCCCCACCCCCAGGCTCTCTCACTTCTCCAGCAAGCCCACATACCAACCTGTCTCCACCTTTTCCCCCCCAACCAGCTCCATCTTTCCTAGTGATCTATTTCCCCTCCTGTCACCCTAAAAATAAAAAAACGCAACAGGACTCTTTACCTCTTGCATGTGTAGCTCCAGCTGCCTCCAGGAGCATTATCAGCCTCTGCTGACACCACAGCTCTCCCCTGACCTTTGCTGGTCTGCATAGCCCCTTGCTCCTCCAGCCATCGCTGGGGAAACCCCCCCAAAGCTTTGCTGTAGCCCTACCCTTCCTTTTAAGCCTGGTGGTCTTCAGCAGTTTTTAAGTGGCCACTTGATTACAGCCCAGGTAGGTAACAAGGGACCTCATTAGCACCTTCCAGGTGTCTTCACCCTTGCAGTAGTGGCAAGAGGGTATTCCCTGCCCTCTTCTAAATCCATCTCTGCCAACACCTGCAGTCTCATCATAGAGGGATGGAAAGGTCCTTTGGCAGCTGTGGCTGGCTCCCAGGCCACCGTGCGTGATGGGGCAAGCACGAACACACTGGGATGGGGGTGCAGGACACGATGGAACTCTCTGCTCCCCAAAACATGGGGGTGCCACCCAGCACCCTGTGGGATGGGGTCCCTGTGTAGAGAAATTGCTCCGTGTGCTGGGGATGGATGCTGTGCAGCTCCAGGGCTGTGACAGGATGGGAGGACACGTGTGACTCCCCAAAACACACTGTGCCCCTGGATGCCCTTGTCTCCATGTGCAGGGGCGACGGCACAGCTCTGCAAGTGTGTGTATGTGCCTGGGAGCCAAAATAATGAAGCTGTGTGGGAGGGAGGCTGGCTCTGACTCACCCGCTGCTCCAAAATACCCTTTTCTCCAGAGGAATCTGCTTTTTCCTCTGCTCCTTGCTTTAAAGAGGGCTTTGAAAGCCTCTCCCCCCCCACCCCCCCAAACCTGCAGCATCTTCTGCTGCTGTCGCAGGTGGTACGAGCCCGCATATCGCATGGTGTGGCACAATTTTATAGTGAAAGGAAAGGAGAAGCATTGGGGCATCTCACCTCACTGCCAGGCTGCTGAGCTGGGCGTGCTCTTGCAATGTTTGGGGGGTTTCTCCCCAAAACACCCCCTCTCTCCAAATGCTTCCAGTGACTTGGCTGAGGCAATGCAGCCGCGCAGGGCTTAGGTGTGTCCTTGGGCATTTCTGCTTCTCCTTGCAGACCTCCTAAGGATGTAATCCTCTCTGTGAAATAAGAGCAATGAAAAATTAACATGACATTATGAAAATGTAAGATCTTGCATCCTTGCCAGCGACCTCACTGCAGCCAAAGGAAACGCTGGACTCAACACAGTCACGTATGCCCTCAAATGTGGCTGTTCTGCCCGGTTATAGTCACATATAGGTCAGTACCGTGGTCCTGATGCAGAATAGACAGAGGTGGCTTCTGCAAGGACTCACGGTGGCTGCGATACGGACATACATGATCCTTGAGAGGTCGCTAGACAGCAGCAGCAAAACTAAAAGTTTCTGAAATGATAGGAAATAAGCTCCATGCTTTGGCCAGTGAAGGAGGGCAGCGTGTAGCTGGGGGGTGGAGAGGTGTCTCTGTCACGCTGAGAGTTTCCAGCTGGGACAGAGCATCTCGGTAGTAGACAATGTGTTGCCTGGGGTGGCTGGCTGCTGTTCCCTGGGACATTGTGCACAAGGCTTGGTGGTCCAACCAGCCTCACCAGTGATTTCTACTGTGCGCTGGTGTGTGCTGAGCCACCCTCCTCCCTGCACACCACCGCTTGCACCTACGAGCTGGCTGTGCCAGGGAGCCTGCATGGTCCCTGAGCACGGGGGTCTCACAGGGTTGCCTGCTCCATCCTTCCCGCAAGGCAGGTGTCCCTCTGCAGCCTGGCATAAGAGATGTGAAATGAAATGTCCACCCTGCTTACCATGGTCACCACAGAGCTCATCCCAGAGCTACTCTGCTCAAGCACCATCCTCTTTATTCCTCCTGTGAACCTCCTGTATTTTCCTTATAGGTAGGTGCTCACGTAACTGGGCGTGAAAACACTTAGTAGAAGGTCTCTTCATATGTACTGTCAGTCCTTCTTTTTTATATTTCTTCCCTCCTTTGATTCTACCCAATTAGGCTGTCGCAGATAAGCTGTATTTCTCCTTCTAAAAGAGAGAGAGTATTTACTGTTGACTCTGTGCTTGCCACCTGTATTTTCTCTGTTGTTTCTCCCCCCCACCCAGCTCCAATGGCTCCGCATCATGATTGCGCAGCTTGTTTACTGATCTCTGACTCTGAAAGTTGACACTGTGCTCCAAGAAACCACCCTCCAGCACATCTCTCCATCCATTACTGCATGCTAACTTTGCCACTCTCACTTTTGGCACTACAGTACAACAGCAATCCTATAATATGGTCATTTTCACACAACTTCAAACTGAGCATCTTTATTAGCAGGTGCTAAATTGCTGCTCCAGCTGCTGAATGGTAACAATTAACTCAATTAACATCTAAACAGATGTAATTTTTGAGGAAACGAACAACATTAATAACAACCAAAAGGGGAAAAAGGCTGCAATTACAAATGTGGAAAAAATCATGCACAGCTACAGACAGGCGTGTGCTGTTTCCAATGTCCCCTGGAGAGCTGTTAGAGCACGGCCCTTTCTCTGAGTGTTGGCAGTACGTGCAGCTCATAATATGCATCATACTTGCTGCTGCGGCTGAGGCTGTATCTGCAATGGATGCAGCACAGCTTGTGTCCGCAAAAAAGGTTTAAGAGGTATGGGCTTCGCTTGTCATTTGGAGGCCTCACACACGTTGCAAGTATGGAGGGATGAGCCCCTTCCAGCAAAAGCAGAACTTTGCCAAAACAGCTCACCAAACCACATTGCAAATAGTGTGCTTGAAAAAATAGAGATAGCTTACCAATAATATTTTCTTGCATCTCCCCACTTCCTGGCTGTCGGTAGGATACGTTGAGGAGGTACTGGACGTGCAGATGTGTTGTGTGATGCATTGAACCACAGCAAGCTGTTACTCAACAGTCACATTCTGCAGTTTATAACCCAAACATCAGCATGGGCTCCGAGCAGCCTTTTGCTGTGTGCTCCGTCTGACAGCCCTGGAGATAACCCTCCAAGCCCTAAACCCACATGGATACAGGCTAACCACCTAAACTCATCAGTGCACTGCCTTCAGCTTTGTGGAGTCACAGCCTCTCCTACAGAAAAGGCATTTGTTAAAGAAAGCAGACAAAAGCTACAAAGACCAAGAAACCAGGCATCTGCATTGCTCCAGCTTCAGCTTGGTGACCTTTGGTTACCAGGAGTGACCTCCCGCCCCGTCTGAGCCGCATGTAGCACACGGGGACATCTAATGGCAGAAGAACGACACTGTGAACGGTGCGACTTTAAAAATGTGTTGCCACCGGTGGTAGTTTTGGTGGAAAATGTACATTCCCAGCCTGAGCTGTGGCTGTGACCTTGCCTGGGCCCTTCCAGCTCGCAGGTCTTGTGAATGTTTGTGGGATGAGATTTTGCTGCCTCGAAGTTTCACAGAAAAGAAGTTTTGTTGCTTCCAAGCTGCCTTTATGTTTATATCCACAGCTACTCGCTGCAAACTTGAGCCTTCAAACTGCCATCCTGGTGTATTTCAGTTATCACAAAGCAGGTTTTTTTGAGAGAAGCTTTTCTTATGGCCGGTGAGAGCAGACAGCATGGTGCTGGGTCCCTGGTGGATTGCTTGCTTTGCCTCCAGAGCTGGGTGGCATCTCCCTACCAGTGCCATGGGGCTGTGGTTGGTACCTGGTCTCCTGGGCTGGGGGCAAGGCAGGAGATGACATCTCCAGCGCTAATCTCAGGGCACTAGTGGCCTTCTTTAGGGGAGATGGGCAAGGATGTTCTCTGGTAGCTCCAGTGTGGTCACCAGCCCTAAAAGAGCCCTCCCATGCCCAGCGACCCTTTTTGCAGCTGTATGTGGACCCCTTTTCCCCAGCCAGTTGTGCTCCCTACAAGGGAGGGACAGGACCCCTTCCCCTGGGTCCTCTGTGCCCAGGAGTGGGACAGAAAGACAATGGGGACACCAGCCAGAGCTGGGGGATAACATGTCCCAAAGTGCCCAATGAACCAAGGACCAGGACATTCAGCTGCTGAAGGTGCCCAGGGAAGGAATCACAGGCTACTGAGCAGGAAAGACAGGCAGGGATGCTCCCAGCCATGGGGCGCGTGGCAGCCGTGGGCTCTCCCTGGCACCTTGGCTTGGAGGAGGTGAGCACTGCACCCAAGGACTCCCATGGCACCTCCAAGGGCACTGCCAAAAGGGAGCGTGCCCAGCCCTGGCAGACCCCCAGGGGCTCAGGGAATACATGCTTGAGCCAGCCCCAGCGGGCAGATACCATAAATGCAGATCTCTGTTAGGTTTAATGTTCAGATTAAATTTTTAAAAGCATTTAATTGGTGATCACTCTGATATTTCCATTTGTCTGCCCTGCGTCTTGCTGCGTTTGCTCAAAGGTAGGTGGATTCTCCCTGGGCAGAGGCAGGGAACCGTTTGCTCTCACCAGTGATCTCCAGCCACAAGGACCAAAGAAAGTAGATAGTGGGTCTCCCCTTGAACCTGAATCCCTCTTCTTGGAGGCTGGAGAAGTTCTGGGTTGCTTCGAAAGGGATTTGGCTTGATTTTGTGTTTTTTTTTAAAGATTGATTGTTTACGTACGTTTACATCTCGTTCCAGATGTCGACATGGGGGAAGTCATATCCAAATTTGTGTTTTACTCAGGATCCTGGCATTTCCATGTTCATTTTTGTTGCATTCAGGAGGAAAATAAAATGTGCAGTGACAAGCAAGAACATTCCCTTTTTATTTCAGCCAATTCTCAAAATTTTGTAATTACCATTTAGGTCAGGGGTTTCTAAAGAAAGCAAAACCCGAGTACCTGTGAAAGGAAAGACTGGCATTTTGTTCTGCTAGCAATAGCATGATTTGCCAAGGGTTTTCTCCGAACAGGAGTTCATCCTGTTAATACCTCCCCATGAAAAGGCTCTGCTTTGACTAAACAGCATCTTTCAAGGGGAAATGACTTCACTGAAAAAGTTTGGGGTTAATTATACTCAAACAAGTTAGATGGGTTTTCGCCCTCTCGCGAGTTTATCTCTGTCTTCATTTCAGCGTAAATACGATCTCTGGAGCGATGCACTCGGTCACGTAGCCTGGTCATGGGCAGTTGTTGACAGTGCTTACCCACTGCTCACTGCTATCCTCTCTTCGAATTTTTAATTCACTGTAATTAAGAGTTCTACCGGACACAGAGCAAACTTGGGGATAAAAACGCTCACTGCACAGGGTTTGGTGAGGCAATGGCTTAACCCAGGATTTCTTCTGGAAAAGGCAGCTAAAAGAGATTCAAGACATCTCCTGATGTAAATAGGAATATCAGTCTCCATTTAATCTTTATTTAGTCTTCCATTCAGCTTAAATGTTATGGACTGGACTGGCTATTTGTAAAATACACAGAGAGGCTGCACTCCTGCAACAGCATCCCAGTACCGAGGGATGCTCTTCTGCTTTTCATTTAACATGCAGCTAAAACCTCTCTTGATGCCACTTCCCCCGGGTTTTTTTTTGCTTTTTTTTTTCCCCAGTGGCAGTGGGCCAGTGATTTGGGTAACGATACCTGTGTGATTATTTATCACCAGTCAATATTTGATAGGGGTTTATCTGGCCACAGGTGGATCATAATTTCTTTCTGGATGAGAAGATGAAGACTTACAACACCTTGACACTACTCCAGGATCACCATTTTCACGGCTGCCAACAGGACAGCTTATGTTCCCCTGGAAATCAGGGTTGGTGCCAAGGCTTCCCAGGGCAGGCAGCAGCCTTCCCCTGGGCATCGAGCCTGGCGAACCCCAGCACTGCCCAGTTCCCCTCCCACTGGCAGACTTACTAACGAGCTGCAAAACCATTGCAAGATAAGAAATGCCGGTGGGGGCTGAAAAAACAAACCAGCCCACAGCTGGTCTCCTATCTGCTGGAGATATGTTTTAACAAGGCAGAAAGGCACTTGGGTTTTGGTTTTTGAGGAGGACAGAAAGAGAAGCAGTGCTTGAGGGGGTCTCCCCGGTGGTTTCACAGGTGGGAGGTGCAGCAGCAACCCCAGCATGGGCTTTGTCCGGCCACGGTGCAAGAGTTCACCACAGTGGTATGCCAGGCTTGGTCAGCCTGCTGGGAAAAAAAAGAATTAAATAAAAATAAGGAAGGCAGTCTTTTTGGGTGAATAATACATTGCAGACCGCTGGCTGGGTATGGATCGCCTCCCCCCCCCTCCCCCCCAAACCTCTCTGCCAAGTCTCAGCAGCTTGTGCTGGTCTTAGAACCCAAATGCCACAACACCACATGGCCTGAGCCCAAGCCAGATGGCATGGGTGGGTTTTCCACCCATCCAGGAGTGGGATGCGGCTGGCCCCCTGGCAGCAGAGAGGGCACGGTGGGCTGCGAGCACTGAAGGAGGCTCCGTTTCAGCCCCCCAAGCCTGCAGAGTGGCTGAGCCAGCCATGCCCCATCTCTTCCCTTTTGCAGGGACTGGGGTGCTCCTGAGCCAGCCCCGCACAAGCCGGGGACCGTGGCCTTCTGTGACAGGGGTGACAGTGCCTGGCTCCCACCCTCCAACCTGCTTTGAGCCTGACGGGGTCACCCCACTGCCCACAGGTCTTGCTGCTCGCCTGCCCAGAAACACCCCAGCAAACCTGCTCACAGAGGAGCCGGGAGTCCTGAGGAGCCGCAGCAGTCCAGACCTGTCCCCTTGAGCCCCAGCTGGGGCTGCCTGAGGATGCAGGAACAGAAGCCAATCACACCCGCTCCTCCGGCGGGATGCTCCAGGCACCTCGGTGTCACAGGGCATAGCTCTGCACCTCTTTGCATGCCTCGTGCTCCGGAGGGGCTTGTGGGGACAGAGGAAAGCCAGGATGAACAAAGCCATCTGCAACAGTTATGCTCACGCTTTCGGGGCCGTTGGTCCCATGAAAGAGCCTTTCAAGTAGGACAGGGTCTGGGCAATCTCCTCTGCATTTCTAGGCTTGAAGTGCATGCCTGTTCTCTAATGAGGTTTATTCATGTCAGTGTTTCTCGGTATTATGTGCAGTATCTGGATAAAATAACCCTGTCCCTCAGTGGGGAGTCTCCAGCACAGTGGTCTACACAAATACAATAACAAAACTCAGTTGCTTTTTCAAGCAATAATGAAAGTCATTCAGGATATGAGCCAATTCCCATCTCTTTTAGCATCCACTTGGTCTCTACTCCAAAGCTTTTTGGAAACCCTTAACTGGTAGCTTTGAAGCATTTGGAAAAAAAATGGTTTCCCCTCTTCATTGATGTACTGTCTCTTTTTTCTGCCAAAACCCACACTTTTTTTGCCAAAATAAAAACCCACTAGTGTATGAAAGCAGAGCTCATCCTCCAGGGAGGGGAGAGCTAGCAAGTAAGCTGACAGAAATAGAAAAGCTTCCAGGAAATAATATCTTCAGTGCTGTTTTATCTGCTTCATCATACTGCAGTCAGAAGAGATTTTACCAGGGTCCATATGAGCCCAATTAAATCTAATTTTCACAGACCTCTCCAGAAAAATATGTCGCGAACGAAGGTCACAAAGACGTTGTAGAGACCATGTTGCTCTTCACACTTTCTGCACCCCCCCTCTTGTGACCGTGATGAGTCTGGCTGTGATTTACTATGCCACACGGTGTGGCATATGTCAGGTCCCACATTGTCCTCCGGAGCACAGAGGTGGTCATTGGACAACCCTTTCTCTGCCAGAAATTCATCAGCTCTGTGTAGTTCATTAGGGAGGGACGACAGACCTTTCTGGTGAGGTTTGCAGGAAAGGGATGGTAGAATTGACCCCATTTGTCTGGAATTTGTGGCTAAGAAAGCAAGCGCAGCAGGGACATTCAGCCCTCCAAGGCCCACCAAGGGTCACTCAATGCACAGTGCTATGGGAGATGTTTTTGCTGAGCAGGGGACCCCAAAAGACAGCCCCTTCTGTGGAAGCAGGGGCAGGGGCACCTCCCCCGTGACTTGACGACTCCAAGCAACTGCAGTCCCGGTTTCCCACAGGTTTTGCTGAAACACCTCCCAACCCACCGCGTACGAGATCTCCAGGTGAGATGAACAGGCAGGGTGTCTCTTCCAAGACGGATGCTTGGGAGGTGTTTGTGATCAATTCCTTCCCAGTGGTATTTTCCAAATGCAAAGCCATTGCAAATCTGGGAGGGCTTCACCTCTTGAGTGCACGTTGCAAAAAGGCTGGCTAAAACCCCCCAAAACGGCCCCAACCCACCTATTTTTATCCAGGCGCTTGCTGAGGTTACAGACGTGACTTTGTGAGAGTGGGAGCGGAGCAACAGGGACGCTTGGTGCTGAGCTCTGCCCTCCTGCCCTGCCGTGGGCACGCTGCAGGGTGACACCAAAGTGGAGCAGCGCAGCCCGGGGACATCCCTCTCAGACCAGCAAGTGAGCCACGTCGCTGAGTCCCCCGATGCTAGACCAGCATCTCCCAAGCTCAGGAAATCTCAAGGTCCCAGCCTCGGTTTTCAATTAATCTTTCCCACAGGGAAACCCACAGGTTTCAAGCTTCTCCCTCAGCAGGGACTGAGGAAAGCCTGACAAGTCTGATTTACAGATGACGCTGGCTTGATTTTGCAAGGTGCCAAGCATGCACCTTGTGCCTGGTGCTCAGCAGGGCTGCGATCAGCCTGGGGGGGATGCACCCCCCGCCCCTGCAGGAATGTCGGGCTTGTGCTCTGGAAGATGCTCTTTGGGGAGATCAGCAGCAGGTCGGGCTGCGAGAGTCCCGCTAGGACACGTGTGTTCCTTTATGGGTCCAAAGGGAACATTTCTCATTATCTCTCCTCGCAATTTAATTAATCTGCGTTCAGTAATGAACCTTGAAATTTCAATTAAAAACATCATTACTAATCAGGACAGGATTCAAAACAGTTGAGGGGCTCTTGATGGCTTTACAGCGGCAGCAAGTTCGGGTTCAGGCCAGAATTTGTGTGCACCGATCTCTTTATTTTGGACACGGATCCACAGCGTTTTACACCCTGCATGTCTCTCCCCCTGTCCGGGCAAACCCAGGCATGGGAGACATGGCTTGAATTTCCTTCAGCCTTCTGCTTTCCACAGAAAAATGCAAGACTCCAAAATAAAGCTGAAAAGGGGAAGTCACCAAAAAATAATCACCAAAAAAATATCAGCACCGCCACCCGCCGGTATTTCTCCTGGGACAGACCCTGCCAGGAGCGGTGCACTGGTCTGCACGTTGTCCGGTGATTAAAAACTTGCAAAGGGAGATCTGTGTATCCTCAGCCCATTAAACAGGCTGCCTCGGCATCACTGAGCTGCACCGTCTGGCAGCAAATCAGAGAAGCCGCAGAACACAAGTTCTGCCCTGGTAATGTCAGTATAACCTGACCCAAGCAAGGCATCCCTCCCTGTGACCAGCAAAAAGCCGCCTCCTCCTCCTCCTCCAGCAGGGCTGGATGCAGCTGCTGATGCCCTGCTGCTCCGAACACCACGAGGCCGTAGAAAATGACTGTACTGCCAAAGCCAGCGCTTAGAAGTCGCTCCCATGGCTGTAAATCCTGAGCCACAGAGCTAACGTAGCCCTTCCCCTGGCTCCAGTCCACCGGGTGAAAACTGGTTTGTGGTCAGAGCTCCATGGAAGACCTATCTGGAGAAAACAGCAAAGGTAAGCAAGGTAGGAAAGAGCAAAAGAGAAACCAACCCTGTCCGTGTAGCCCAAGTTGCCCATGCCCTTTAAAAAATAAAAGAAAGAATGGTAAGTATATTCATTGGAAGAGAATAAAACTGAGATTATTTTTTTTTCCCAGAGGAAAGCTGTACCTCCAGAAGGGTTTTAGGTGGATGAGGAAAGCTGAGTGAGCAGGGGACACAGGAATGCCAAATGGCCTGGCAGTGCAACCTTCAAAGGGACAGAAAGATAGAGCAAGGCAAAATCATCGGGCTTTTTATCTGATTCCACAACATTTGGAGTGTAGTTTTCAAGTCTGGGCATCCAGAAATGTTATTTTTTCATTACTGAACAATGTAGCATGCCTTTGTTATTTAAATAAATTACAAGTGGTGTTTTTCAGAGTGGTCAGTGCAGACATTTCTGCTGCGCTGGGAAGGTCTCTGGAGCATTGCATGTGCATTATTTCCCAGCTACATGATTGCTTGCTGATTGTAGCCTTTTGTAAAATGCCCAGCAGATCAAATTATCCCACCCAGGAGGTATCTGTGTAATGATGCTTATTCTGTTTCCAGTGCTATGCCAGGCTGAAGCTCTTTTGGACCACTCAACTCCCATACAGGGCCATGGGGTTAGCTAGGAATGGAGCTGAGAGCTCCCACAGACATGCTGGAGATGCTCTGGCTGCCCAGAGGATGCTTCAGGTCCCCAGTCTGGCCTGTGGAGCAGAGCTGCCCCCATGCAGGATAAAGGCAGCTCCAGGCTACATTTGCCCCTCCACCAAGTCACAAACCCCCTCCTTCCTGGGTCCTAGTGACAAAAATACCGGGGTGAGGAGCACTGCTGCTCTGTGCATCCCCTGGGAAATTCACATGCTCATCCCTCAGAGCCAGAGACCACCCTGGATTTAGGTGGGCTCAGCTGCAGGTTTTACTCAGTGTCCGCAGAGGCAGCGGACGTTAGCTGGTTAGCAGATGCGCTGATCATGGAAACCTTGAAGCAGGCAAAGCCAAGCAGAGCCCCGCTGGGTTCCCATTGATTTCTGCAGCCAGCCTGTGAGCCAGGACAAGTTTAGGAAGGGCCGTGACCACAGCACTCCTGTGACTGTCCCCATCGAGCCGTGAGGCACCGCACGGACGGAGCGGGAGTCCCTGGGCAGGCACCAGAGGTGGAGGCAGGCGATGCTCAGGCAGACACGCTGCCAATACCGGCACTGCCTCCAGCCTGCCGGGCTTGGAAAAGGATGGGAAACAACATGGACTGAGATTCGGACACCACTCACACCACATAGGAGAGGACACGCTCCCACGTGGGCATCTGAGCATTTCTTCTCCCTTCCCAGTTTCTGCATCCTGAATTTCTGCTCTGAACTGACCACTCCAGAACAACAGACGGAAATTATTCCCTGAAGCGCCTTCACAAATAGTTTTGAACTGTGGACATGGCAAGAAGATTGGAATTTGAGTACAGTTCCATAAAGTGCAGGTAAAAGCCCCATCAGCCCAGCTGCCTCTCCACAGAGAATGCAAGCGAAAAAGGGTAAATGGCATCTCCGGAAAAAACCCCTCTCGTTTCATGTGCTGTTTCCACAGCCTGGCTAGTCTACAGCTTGGATAATTAGATTTCAGCCGTAAAGGCAACATTCACAGAATAAATTATTAATTACAGATTGTTTGCCCAATATGAAGTGAGAAAGTAGTGAGCATTCAAAAAGCCGTTGCATTATGAAAAGACGAGGTGCAAGCACAAGTGCCTCCAGCTCAAGGATATTCTCCCCATTGTCCGCCCTGCAGCCTCACTCCCCAGATCCAAATCGGGATGGCGAGATGCCTCCTTCACGTACAGCATATTGCACACACCGTGACGACCAGCATGGTCATGCCATGGCTATGCAGAAAGAACGGGTGCTTCCCAAGCATCTCCCCCAAAAAACCCTGCCCTCACACCCTAAGCATGACCCTGGAGGGGCTCATGCCCCTGTGCAAGGAGGGGCTAATCCCACTGTGTAGCTCCTGGCCCCTGCAGCCCTGCAGTCGTGCTTGCCCACGAAACGACCGTCCTTTCTGTGAGCCTGGCTGGGCTCGTGGCTCGGAGATGTTTCCTGGCAAGGAGCGCTGGGGTAATTTTGTGTGGGGCCCACACCCAGGATTAAAGCTTTGAAAAAGGAGGAAACATGGGAGCTTGGCTCAAAGGCACACAATAATTACCTGAGCAGAAAAAAAAAGAGCCTTTTCTTTCCTGGTAGAAAGCATCTGATAAAAGCTTGAGACCAGTGGTATTTATATTAGCAGATTTTACATCCTCCTTGTGTGTACTTGGACTGCGAGATATAAATCAAAGCAGAGGTTCATTCCAAGAACAGTTTATTTTTATCTGAGAAGTATGTGCTGGCGAACCAGATATTGGTATGTTGATTCTGTTGTTTCGGGGTGATTTATAACAGTTTCTATTGTTTTATAGTGTGTTTCACTCCAGAGTACTTAATTTATCCAAGTCACGGGTTTAGGTTTTTTGTTTTGTTTCGTTTAATGTATATTTTCTTATGGGTGGGTTTAGGTTTTAGTGGTTGGCTGCAGCGTTGTAGCACTTTAAAGCAAAGGAAGAATGTAAACCCATGAAAACAAATTCTAAATGGGTTTGCAATCAAACATATCCCTCTCTAAATTGATCTGTGTGAGGTGGAAACCAGCACAGAGTGCTTCTCAGTATATGATTGCCCTTTAACCATTGCAAATCCTCACCAGAGTTTGGGGACCAGCCTGCACCCCTAGAAGCGATGGGTAGGAGGCTGAGGTGCGGGGCGGTACCTGCTGCAGGGGAGGTAAAGCAGGCACCCGCAGGCTTTGGAGCCCTTGGTTGGCTGGTAGTGTGCACAGGATGCTATTAAAATTGTCAGCCTGAAATATTTGCTCACCCAAACGAAGATCACACAGAATAAAGGAATGCAGCAGAAAGGAGATAGTGGGAAGCACCAACCGTCTCTAGCAAATCCTGCCTTGCCGCTGCCCCAAGCCGTTTAGCGGGCTTTCCTGCAAAGCAGCTTGCACTTTGGCCCATGTAGTTCTTTAATTTAGCCACACAGCATGGTGTGCCACCCAGGATCCCTTTGGTGGACATTCTACCTGCTGCCAGTCTCCCATCGCAGACACCGGGATGGAGCCCGCAGCCCACCTGGACTGGGGAAACGCCATCCTCACCAGTCCCCCTTGTTAATACACCTATGCCAGCAGCCAACTTAGTCTTACACCAGAGGAGGGGAGTCAGGGGGATGATCTCTATTCCTCCACCCCATCTCTTTTTGTTAGCAAACATAATAAACATCATCATCAGGAAAGGAAGAGCCCTGAAAGCCATGCAAAAAAAGGTTGCGTTCACAGCTCTGCGCCCAGATTTGCTCAGTGTCCCCTCGGCTCTCCCAAGGGAGCAGTGCAATCCCTGCAGTTTTCAACTGGAGTCCTTGGAAACCTTGGCAGGGGTTGGGATTTCAGCAATTCTGTAAGCATGGCTTTGCCTGGGCCCTGCTGGCAGGGAGGACTCCCATTCTGGCCGTGGCAAGGAGAGTACGCCCTGCGCTGGGCTGTTCATCAGTACAATGCCTGCGGCTGGTAATTAAAGCAGGGAGAGAAAGAAAAAAAGAAGAAGAAGAAAAAAAAAAAAAAGGGGGGAAAAAATCACCTTCTTCAAGATTTATGGGAATATAAACTCAGGAGCTGAGATGCTCCTATCACCACCTATGAGGCCCAAGGGACAGCTTTGACTTAATGCAGAGTCGGATGTTTCTCTCGGTTATGAATTCAGAAGGTGATCTGGGGAGTGTGAAGCAGAGACATACGAGTGCTTAAAGAGGAGCACGCAGGAGCTTCGGTGCTGCCAACTTTAGTCTCAGCATCCTCTTTGTACTGCAGTACCCAGCACCTGTCCGGACTCGGGGAGGGCAGTGACCACCTTGGGCCAGCAAGAGGCTTTGGGAAGGGGCAGGTGGGCAGCACAGACTGAAGCCCACCTCCCCGCAGGCACACGGGCACCGACGGCAGCAACGCCTGGGCTGAAGAGCTGCCTGCTGCACCGGGGGGGGCGGGTTTGCTGCCTTTGGGGGGGTGTGTGTGTGTGTGTACTGAGATGGGGTTTGGACTCTGCCTTTGTGGGTCTGCTGCTCTTACACCCGCCCTGCTCCACCTCAAATCCTGTAATTCCAGTAGCACCTGGTGAAAGCATCCGTTGGGGGCCAGAAGGATCATGGCCCTGCTCTAACAAGCAATTTGTTATCCAGGGAGAGCAAGGTAAAGCAATGCTTAGGGCTCTCCTGCCCCAAGCACCTCCATGCCGTGGCCAGGAGGAATCCACACCAAGCAGAGAGGCACCCTGGACTTATATCTTATAAAGTCTTATTTGTATCTTACATATATATTAATAAATCTTATATATATATTAATTTTAAAAGAGGTAAAAGAAATGTGTGTCCAGGAAAAAAAAAAAAAAAAAAAAAAAAAAAAAAGCAGTGCCAAGGAGAGTACTTGGGAGGAATTTTTTAAAACACAAAAATGAAAACATCCAACCTGAAGACTTTGTATCCACTTTGGAGCAGGACAGAGAGACCTGGAGCAGAAGTTTCTGTAAGCTGCTGCAGGCTTCCCAGCAGAGGGGGGAAAGCCAGGAGCACCTCACCCTTTCGGGCTTCTAACCCTCCACGGGAAACCTGTCCGCCCCTCGGAGCCATCCCCGACTGCACTGGTGAAACCGCAGCATACGTTCCAGTTAAGGTAATCTCCTGCCTTAATAATTCATGGCCTGCTTTCAGGAGAGCCTGAAGCTCGGAGGAAAAATGAAAGCTGCTGGATACATCTCGATCAGCAGCACTGATCAGTGCCTACCCTTGTAAAAATAAAAAGTAAAAATCAGTGAAAGCATTTTTATTAAGCTATAGGGTCAAGTAATAGCTCCTTCCAAGCTACAGCAGTCACACCTGGCTGATTTACACTTTCTTCTCCCCTTAAGTCACATAATAAAAGCATTATCCTGAAAAGAAGAGAAAGATCTTAAGAAAAAAGGAGTGTTACCTGACAAATACACTTTTAACAGCCTGGCAAACCATAGTGCCTCGTCCAGAGGTTGCTCTCAAGGAGTTGTCCTTCAAGGAAAACCTCTCCATAGATGGTTTGCATGCCTGCTTCCATATTGCCCATCGTTATTACCATCATTATATTGTTTAATTATTCTAATTGCATTAGTGCCGGTGGATATTATTCCCGTGGGGCCTCGGATCTGCTGAGGCTTTGCAGACTAACCTGGCAGGTCAGGTGGGAGGCAAGGGGAGGTGTGGGAGGACAGGATGGTGTGATGATGACCAGGGATGACCCAGTCTGGGCTCTGGGGGTCAGGCAGGCTGCAGGGTCACAGAAATTTTGCTCGCCTGGGTCTACCTGAACAAACACTCCTGCTCTGACCCCTCCGCCAGCGGATGCAGATCTGTGCTCCTCGGCAGGCAACCAGACATCGCTGGCCTAGCATCACCCTCCAGCCTTCCCTTCCTGCCGTGTCCAGGGAGCAAAGCCTTGGTCCTCCCTCAGTCCCTGGAATGGTGAAAAGCTGGGCTTTATCAAAAGGTGATGATGGTCTTGGGCATGTCAGCATGCATCTTAGAGCGAGGGTGAGGGCTGGCTGGCATCAGCCACTCCAGAGATAAACCCACTTTTGCCTATACCTATCTTTCCTCTCCAGCCTGTTCAGCAGTGTCCCTTCTCCTAGTCTCCAGCACTCCTCTGCACAGCATCCTCAGGCTCTGCTGGGGCTCTGCACGCAGGTGTGTGCACAGGGCAGCATCGCTCGCTGCAAACGTGCGCGCTCAGTTGCACACCCAGCCTCCTGGCCATGGGACAGGCTACTCCCTGGGTACCGCTTGTTCCTGCTGAGGACAGGAGACATGCGTGCTCTGGTGTCCATGGCCATGGGCAGACTGTCTCATGATGTTTAGCGTCTGGAGACCTGTATGGGCATGGGTTGCCTTTGAAGCTCTAGTTCCTCCAAGCACAACGCACAGCTTTACTGAGCCAACTGGAAGCAGCGTGGTTAACAAGACAAAACCCATAAGTGTCTGCAACTGTAACCTGCTTCCTGGCAGAAAAACATGTCTTTCTTAAAGTGGCTGAAGATGAGATGCTCATCTAATTACAGCCCAGGCAACACGCTGTTCAAATGAAGCAGAGCTTAAAACATATATCAGGGTGGCTATAAAACGGCAGAGCTCGTGGAAGTCCAGGGAGCTACTCTAGTCTACACCAGCTTGAGGTCTGACCCTTTACTATTTGAAGACTTATCTTTTGCTATAAGAAGAGTCTCCCTAACAACACATAGTCTTAGAAGTCAAGCAGTCAAAGCACATGTGCAAGCCAGCACACGAAGTCAGCACGCAACCTGCAATCCTGCAGCGTGTCCTCATTTGGTTGCACCCATGACCACCCATTTGCAGCCTAGCTAGGAGGAGCAAAGACATTGTCCATCTAAATTAGTGCTGTGCTACACCTGAGTGAGTGCATCTGCTCTCACTCCAAGCAGCACCATCTCCTTCAGAGACGTGTCCAAGGAAGCTGTGGCCGAGACAGCTATCAGCTCACCTGCACCGACCCAGAGTTGTATCAGAAGTCAGATCCCTTTTGAAAACTCATGTGTTTAATATATACTTGCTCCAAAACATGGGGATCCCTCGTTGCCATAAACCCTGCACAGCCCATTTTGGATGTCGGCATCACTTCCAGTCTCAGCGATGTTGCTTGGTACTAGGTTGCTCAGACTAAAGGCATACTGGGTGAAAAAGCACTAAGCTGATTAGTTTGTGATTTATCTTCCTAGAGTGTCATCAGGTGTCCCTTCTTCTCCCTTTATGAATGGATGCCTCCCCTCCCTTGTTAAGGGTACACCCCCACACACGAGAAGGTGTTGGTTTTTCTCCTCTGAGCTGAGACACTCCTCTTTGCCTTTTCTCACCACACCCACCCCTTTTCTTTCTACACACCTTCTCCATTTTACAAGGAGTTCTGGCTTTCAGCAAGGTTTTGTAATCCTTTATGAGCCTTGGCTGATTTCGCACAATTCTCAGAGATGGCTGAGGGATGGAGACAAGCATCTGGCTGGGAGAAGAAAAAGTCCTATAAAACAGCTTCTAGACGTTTCAGAAGCTGGTCTGAGTACCTTCAAGGTACAGACACAGTCTGACATACCACCGGGGCTCTGGGATCCATCTTCCAGGAATCAGAAAGATCCCAGGTGACTATATACCATTCCAGGGGACTTGGGTTATGAAATGCATGCAGCCTACAACTGTTGCAGCCATCAGAGTGGCACAGGCAAGACCTGTACCGCCAGCCTTTGAAGTTCATGGGAACTCCTCTGGTATTCTCGCAGGAGGTGTTCCCCATCAAGATCCATCTCCAAGAGTCACTGCCTGAGGGACAAATACCATGCCCCTACAAATCTCCAAAGCTCCCAGTCAACAAGACATTGATTACTGTCTCCTACCCCACAATTTCCAAGTCAACGTGGGATTTGCTGAAGTGCTGCCTTGTGGCACCTGGATAAAGCGGCTTATTACACCAAAAGACTCGATGAACCTTACGGTGTGGATCTGACTCCCTGTCACATTCACAGCCATTTCACTTTTATTTCAGGCAGTACAGAATAATCCTGCAGTCAATTACTCCCACTTTCGGCCTTTGTGCACTGCCAGGTATTTCAGACAGTATGAAAGACACTCAAAATATTCTGAATGACTGCTCCAGGCTGTTGCAAGCAAACACTTAACACAATGCATGGGGGGAGGGGGTGGGGAAATATACCTCTTTTCACTGAAGAAGTCAGTGGGCTGCATCTGTGATGAGGCAGGATCTTATTTTGCAAAGCACTACGACTGGAGCAGCAGCTCGGGCTAGGTATCAAGTGAGCTCAGTACAACGGATTGATGCTGCTGAAACAATATTTACTGACACTGCTGAGTTCAAGGCTAGACTAAATCGGTAGAGTGATGCTCCTTTTTAATTTCACCAGGAGGAAAGGCAGAAAAGGAGCCAGGAAAGGAACAAATAGCTCAGAGGCATCCAGGGCCACAGTGGGAATGTGCAGAATCCTGTAGCAATAGCTCTAATAAACCCAGAATTTTATTTTTCCAAGCTTCCAGTTATTAAACGCACCTAAAATTATTTTGCCTTCCTCTCTCAGTGAAGGCAATGAGACATGGAGAATCGACATGGGATATGCAAGTAACAAACCTAGAGGCACAAATGCACTTTGTAGCACAAGATGCAGCTTTAGCTGGTTGGTTTAGTACCTACATTTCAACCAGCCTTCTAGGAGCCAGCAGAGGTAGTGTGACCATCACCATATAACCAGATTAACCAAGACTGCAGTGAGCATCCCAGCTCCATTTGGTGGTGTCTCCATGGAACTCCTCTGCTTTACCACCTGAGCATGCTGCAGACACCGATGTCCCAGAGCTGGGGTGGAGATGCAGGAGGATGGAGGGTCGGATGCTGCTTGGGAGGGTGAAGTGCAGTCACACAGCTTACGGAGTTATGGAGCAGCTGCTAAACTTCCTCCTTCAGACTCGACACCTTTCTCTAGCTACTCATGATGGGGGGAGACACCGAAAACGTGCTGTCCTGAATGCTGGCCAGCAGCAGGTCTGACCCCCAATGATTGTTCAGTCCACCCCCACAAACACGCAGCCTCTTCCCAGTAAGGCATTTCAGAAGGTCAGCAGAAAATGAGGTCTTTTCTTTTGAAAGAAGATGGAAAATATCAGAGACCTTTCAAATTGGATAGAAAATGTCTACTTTGAAATGTCTTTTACCATTACTTTAGAGAAAATACAGAAGTGTCAGCTCTGTGGATGTGTGTGCAGATGACCTCTCATGCCATCAAACGTTTCTGACTCCCACTCTGAGACACTATAAATAGCTGTGTGCACAATTAGCAGGTTTCAGGGCAATCTACAGAAAATCATAATCCACATAAAATCGATGGGATCAGCTTTCCCAGCTGTAACAGCAAAGGTCAGAAGGAGATCAAAGAGGCAGAAGATATGACCCTTGGGACAAGCAGCAGCAGCGGCAGCAGCTCTGCAGCCTGGCGATGCTCCAGGGTCCTGTCCGCTTCCTGGGATGACCCCGATGGCTGCAGTGGGCTGTGGATGCAAATCAACATCACCCCAGCACCCTGCACCACCCCGCTGCATGGCGACACATGTAGTACCTTTGATTAAAAATGCATGGCATCAACTGTGGCTGAGGTCCCCCCAGCCGCGTATTTAATATTTCATCCATGCTGGCTGTTGGGCTGGAGCGAATGTATTAGCCGCCTCTCCAGTTGGCTGCTGCCCCAAAGCTGACACAATCTGACAAGAGTTTTCTCCTTTCTCACCTCTGCAGCATCCCAACAGCAGCCGCAGCTGCAGCGGCAGCAGCCAGGATGTGGTGCCCGCTGACAGTCACCACAGCCCACGGTGTGCACAGCCTGTGCGTGTCCAGCGTGTCACCCATCTCAGAAATCACTGCTGGTGAATGCGAGAAGTGTGTTCGAAAGGCAAGCAAGTGTCCTGGGTAGGACTTACTT
The DNA here is from genome assembly GCF_023638135.1 of Falco biarmicus. Lineage (NCBI taxonomy): Eukaryota > Metazoa > Chordata > Aves > Falconiformes > Falconidae > Falco > Falco biarmicus. Next base: position 7,338,634 of record NC_079295.1, on the reverse strand, counting down.
TTCCATATGGAAACCCGACTTTCACAAGCTATTGTTTGCTTCGCCCTTAAGACTGTTTGGGGACTAAAAGCATCAATGGACTGAGTATTTATTTAAGAGAGAGCAAAGCCTGATCATCAGCTGACAGAGTGCAAAGTTCTCCAAGGAACGCACATTTTACTTTCCCTTGTTTTCTGTTGCTTCATTCAACCAGAAGGTGCAGCGCTGCAGTACTCATGAGCTATATACCATGGGGGTGGTTGATGGCCAGGCAATTAGCAGTTCTGCGCTCCGCTGATGCCCAGTAAATTATCCCTGGCAGGTAGGCACGTGATCTGCCGCATCTCATGCCTCAACGCAAGGAGTTTCCTTCTGTAGTCGTTCCAGGGATGAGCTATGTAGATTTGGCTCAGGAGAGCCTCAGGACTTTACGTGCTGTAAATGCCCTCCGCAGTACTTTCTCTCTTGCGTCATTAGGTCAGAAAGTGGATGGCAGAGGCAACACGCAATCTTAGTTGCACGCCGCTGAAGATCACAGGGTGTGATCTAAGAGCAATGGGCCTCACGGGTGGCAGGCACGCCGGCTCACAGCGTGAGAGCCGAAGCAAGCCTGGGCATGCAGCTAGGCCAGGCTCTGGGGTAACAGCAGGACACGTGTGGTCAGCCCTTGCCGTTGGGCAACTCTTTCCCACAGGCCATGTTATTTCTGCTCAGATGTGCAAACTCTGGCTCGCTCACTCCGCCCTCACAGGCACTCAGGGTTCGGGCGAGGGGGTGGGAATCACCAGCATGGGAGACACCAGTGGAGATCCTCTTCTTCCTCTTGAGTCTCCGCATGGCTAGGATGGAGAGGTGGAGCCTCAGATCTTAGGCAGAAATGAAAGGGAAGCACTTAGGCAGCTCATCAGTAGTCTCCCAAGCTAGCTAGCTAGCTTCGGGGTGTATGCCGTCGTGCTCCAGATCGGAGCTTCTTCCCGATGCGCTTGGCAAGGACATCGGGTGTGGAGGTGGAGGGAGCAGGGCTGAGAACACCTCCAGGATCCAGATGAAAGAGGATGGAGTTCAGCCCACGCTCTGTTTGGAGTCCATCGGAGACATCGTTTTGTGTGAGAAAAAAAAGGAAAGCATATTTTAAAAAAGCTAACTATTTCAGGAATGCCTTTCCCCCCTCCTCCAGGACGGCTGTGACGGGCCTGCCCACAGCATCCAGCAATGTAAACGGCTGCTGGCACATGGGGCCGCGCAGGAGCTCGACCTGCCAGCGCTTCCTTCCAGGCAGAACTTCCCTTTACAAATGTCACAGAGGAAATTGTTTCCTCAAGAGCTTTATCGCTGATTTGACACGGAAAGCCTGGCATGTGCTTTTTTTGTTTGTTTGTTTGTTTGTTTTTAAGGCGGGTGGGATGCCGTCTTTGGAAACTGGCTTGCAGAGGTGAAAGCCCAAAAGCAGCAAAGAAAAGGCTCCACCTAGCAAACGCAGCAGGACTGGATAATTTGCAAGGCAGGTGACGATTCTTTTTGCAGTCTTGCAAGCAGCAGGTGAGTAAACGGGCAGAGCTCAGGTTTTTGCAGCCCCAGAGGCCAAAACACTTTGCAGCCATGTCACCTCCCAGTGTTCTGAAGGCAGCTGGTGGTTGTGCAGAGCTGCTCTCCACCAGCGATCTGCTTAGGACCTGTTGATAATTGGGTGCTGTATTTTGGTTGGAATGCTGTGTTTTTATCACACTGTATTCGCTCTCTTCTTTCTAAACCTTTAGTCTTCCCACCCTTTCAAATAGGCCACTTTCCATTCAAGTGGCTCCATCCCTTTCCAGCAAAAATATGTAAACCTAACGACTAATGAGCAATTAATGCATTAGAATGCTACTGTTGACTCTTCTTTATATCATAATTACTCATAACAAAAGGCATATTACCCACGTCCATTTTAATTCATGTTATTATCTCTTTTTCTGCTGCTTGGTGGGGTTTTTTAGGTGAACAATACAAGCTCAGCCTCATTTCTGACCTTGATACGCATGTCTCAATCAAGCTTTGCATAAGAGAAGCGACCCGCAATCAGAGGCAGCAGATGCTTGTTCCCTGACCAGAAGGAATTATCAGGAGAGACTTGAGGCTTTGATGCTCGGAATAAGTTGTCAAGCAGAAAATTGAGTACAGAAATGCTCATGGAGGGCAAGGCTTTCCATGACAGGAGCTTTTCTTTTTCAGACAATGGCAAGGACCTTGCTGTTTGCCGTCGTTATTTTGTGCGTTTTCCTGATGTTACGATTGAATACGGCAATGCTGGTGCTCTCGCAGCTGCTGCCTGCCTTCAGGAGCGGACGGGAGGCTCTGGGAGGCGTGCAGATTTGTGGTGGAGGGTTGGGAAGTGGAAAATGAGGTTCCCTTGCTTGTCCGGGGTTTGACTGCTCATGGGAAGTAAACAGCAAACTTCCAAACACCCTTGGGCTTTATGTGTTTGATGATGTGCTCTATGCTGTGAAAAGCAGCATGGCAGAGAAGTAAGGTAATAATGAGAGGGACCAGGGACAGGTGCTCCATATCCTACAGCAGACTTACTCCAAGTGACCTTTTGGTATGCCCAGAACTTAGTTGTTCATTGTTTAAGCACCTTGGAGGACTGATTGTGTCCCCCATTGGGAGTGAGCAGAAGTGTTTGGGAACCCATTCACTGGCATTTGCAGAAGGTGAGACCCTCGCCAGAGCACCCTTTCCTTCCCCTTGCACAACTCAAAGGACAACCTTAATTTCTCGTCCCTTAGCAGAATCCAGACGGTGTGACCAGGAATTTCTGGTTGGCAGGATGTGTATGGAGATGCGCTCCAAAAAAGCCATGAGCCCACCATTAACTGTGCTTGGACCAGCTAGATTGACTCCTGCAGTCCAGTATTCACCAGACTCCAGTCCTAGGCTTGACCTGCTGCAACACTGCCCCTGGTTTCCTGCTGAGCTCAGAGCCCAGCAGGGCTTCCAGTGCTTCTGCCCCCCAGTCAAGGAGGAACCAAGGACAATTCTGACCTTGAACTAGAGCAGTGGTCTTGCAAGAGACACCAAGGCTTGCATATTTTCTTGGTGAACAAATCAGCATGTAATCAACTGCTGTTCAAGTCCATCACAGCTCAGGAAGCAGAGCGACACTGCAACTTATAACACCTACACGAGGTACAGCACCTTCAGTCGTCACACAGAGATGGCCATGTCTACCTGGGGGTGCAGGGAATAGGAAGGACCAGACCATACCTCTGCTCAGGAGAGATGACCATTGTCCAGAGGAAGGGGGAGAGGCAGAAAGAAATTACCAGGTGGAGTTTTCAACGAGTGTTCTAGATTCCATACTAATTCTATGGAGTGTCAAGGAGAGGATGCTGGAGAGATGACCTCCCTACCAGCCAACTTGTCCTCAGCCTCACCTGGGGCACCTGAAGCAGTATGAGAAGGTTGCTTTCTCATCCTCGCAAAATGAGCGTTGTGACCTAGAAGCCTCTCAGGGCTGAAGCAATGACTCAACAAGTCAAAGAAGGGTAGGGGAGCGGGAAGGAGGCAGGAAAAGCACCCTGTCCCACCCGGGACCAGCAAGCAAGCAGGGAAAACCTGAGGAGAGCAGCCTGGAGGAACCCCAGGGTGGATCTTCAGCTTACGCACTGCAGTCACACCAACTTGCTGCTGACCCCAAGGGAAGAGGACACTTTAAAACACAACATTGGTAGAGTCAGGCCTCATGCTTGAGATGACAACTGTTGAAAGACAAGCTGGGTTGTGAGAAACATTGCACGCAGCATGGCTGTAGCCTTCCCTAGCCATTAAACCAGGATGGCTTTACTGGCCAGGACAGCAAATCCAGTGAGATGGGGAGCTTAAATGTCTGCCCTGGAGGGGCAGCAGGTCTACTTGTATGCTTCATAGGAGAAACCACAGCAGCACTGATGATACTTCTCAAAGAGCAATGCTTGGGAAGAAGGCACAGGCGAGTGGAAAAAGGAACACCCAACAAGATACGGCGCCAGCCTCGAGAGGGCTGACGGTGTCCCTGTGGGCAGTGTGCATGGCAGAGACCTCCGGCGACACCAGCCTCTGGGCCAGGGGTTGGTCACTGGGACAATGCAGAAAGGCCATGGGCAAACCTAGTCGCCCAGAGCTCGGGGCTGGGCATGGGTGGCCCGGGCTTCATTCATGGGAGGCTGTTTGCTACACTAAGCCGAACCTGCAGTCACCTGCCTCAGTTCCCTTCCACCCCTGCCTCATCCCTTCCCCGGTGGGGGGATTGCTCGCCTCTCCTCGTGACCCACCAGTCAGAGACCCACCAGTCCTTTGCGCACAGCAGCAGCAGCAGCGAGCGGAGGGGCTACGCACCAGGAAGCCAGTTTATCACCAAACCCCAGCAGTACAGAAAGGTCACGATCTTCACGAGGGACCACAAGGTACCTTGCCTCGGCTCACCTGCCTGCCTGAACACACCTAGAACGTAGGTACATTGTGCTGCCCGTGTGCTAAGTTCACGAGCAGTTTTACAGAGGTAGAGGGATGCCTTCAGCTTTCCTGCCACAATCTCATTCCTCAGCTCCATACAGGAATTTTCCCTAATCCCTTCAAGCTGAATGGGAGAGTTGTTCACCTCCAAGCTGTACAGACAGCAGAATATGACCCCAGCAGTTTGCAATGTCTTATTAAAACCAATGAGATTAAAACCAATGAGCCTTAAAAGTGAGTGGGAAAGAACTGGTGAGAAAGCAATTCTGTTGCAAAGCCCTGCTGCATTGTTGGGCTCAGATGTGGGGGGAGAGCTCGATGGCTGGGTGGGAGATTGGGCAGGTTTCCTACAGTATTCCCCATCCCTCCCTCTCTCCCTGGTAAACACAAGGACAGAGCTTCTGCTGCAGACTGCAGCTACCCAGGTCCCCCAAAATGACCCTGAGACTGCTGGCTTGACTGTTCTGCCTGTTCAGACCTCTGTGGATTTCTCTACAGCACCTTTCTCCTGGGGGTCCACTGGTATGTTTGGATACACCACAATATCCAGAAACCCATGAAATAGAGCTCACGGCTGCGAGGTTATTGTCAGTCCGCTACGGGGAGGTCTGCTTTTCCACTGTAGATAGACTGGGAGTCTGCAAATCTAAAGAGTATGGGGACAACTGCTGTGGGGTCCAAATTCTGTTGTAAGGATTCAATGTGAGGAGAGGCTTTGCCAGCCTGTATTCCTCCCATTCATCAGCTAGGAAATGTGACTTAAAGGAAAACCTGAAAATGCAATTGCTTCTATGAAAAAAAAAAAAAAAAAAAAAAAGAAAGAAAAAGAAAAAAAAGAAAAAAAGCCAAACAAAAACCAAACAAAAAAAACCCCAGAACCATTTATTACCATGAGCCATCATTTCAAAATGTGGGTGTTCAGCACCTGGCAGCTTATTTTCTAAGGATATACAGCAGCACAAGGCAGGATTGGCTCCGGAGCCACTTGAAGAGAAGTGTCAGGACCAGGCTGCTCTGAAAAAGGGATAAGAGAAAGGAGAAAATGACGAGGAAGAATGGCAGGGCGTCTAACACTTTGCATCTAATGCCTCCACATGGCTGCAAGTGCCGTGGCAATTTGGCCCTGATAACACGGATGAAGAGATGTTGCTAACATATTGCTTCCTTGTCAAATGTCTCACTGGTTTTGCAGCCAAGTCTCCTGCCAGCGAGGCCGCAGCAGCGCCTCTCCGCTACTTTCATATGCAAAGAGGTTGTTAACTCAATTGCCAATAAAATTCTAGTGGGTGGAGAGGAGGACATCTGCCTGTCTAGTCCTGTGCTTGCCAACATGGTTCTTTTATTCCTCCAGAAGCCGCAAGCTCCTACTCGAGCTGGTATTTTGACAAGCATTTCTGTTTTCTTGACACAATGGGCAAAGTGGGCACAGATCTTGCATGCCACTCGTAATATGTTTTCTGTGCCGTGATTTGCATCCTTTCTGGAGGACGCCTGGCACAGCGCTGCACAAAGCAGAACGAGCAGCTTGGACAGTGGGTTTAGTCTGACATGTAAATGTACCGCTTTATTATGTGCAATTGCGTTAGGAGAATGTGAAGAGGACGCTTTGCAGGCTGCGATGGCTACGAGGCGCTGACAAATTGAGGCTGGGGGTGGGGGCCAGTGGAAGAGGCTTTGGAGGGGGGAGAAAAAAGGATGGGGATAATACTGAAGCAAATGAGTAGTCGCCAGGAACCGCACAAAATGGCAACAACCGTTTGTTTTAATTATACAACTTTACCATTGGCTGCTGCAAACCTGAGGGGCCCAACTAACTGAAGCTGCAGCCCCTCAAGGATGCTCCCCCAGAGCAAAGGGCACTTACAGGGCATCTGTGCTCTCGCAAAGCTGCCCTCAAGTCCAGTCAGTAAAATTGCAGATGAAAAATAAAGCTACTGAATGATTAGAGGTGGCAGCCTGGTCACCAGGAGTGAGGTGGGTGGACTTGATCCCCTGGGGCTCACAAGCAGACAACGTGATGATCTCTTCCAGCCCTTTCCAGCTCTAAATTTTGGGTAGTCTCTGCTTTCACGGCTGAGGATGAGCCACCACCTTTGCGACCACGTGATGCATTTATATCTACCAGAGGAGGCCAAGCAGCCAGAGGGGTTACTGCAGGAAAGGTTTAGGCACATCAGACTGTACAGATGGTCAGAGCCAGAATCTCTCAGGTATCACACAGGGCACAATCAGCTCTCCTCCATCCTCATCTTCCCCAGGCATGCCCTGCGTGCCAACCCTGCTGCCAAGCCTCATAAATTTCCCTCTCTGAGCCCGCTCGACAGAGGGGTGTTGAAAGATGGTCCAACTGCACGCTCCTACGGCTGCCCAAGGGCACAGCAGCCAGCGCTGCTGCTCTGCATTCCCCCAAAACAGACCCCCCTCCTCTTTTTGGGATAACCACCGAGCTAAAGGACAGCTAATTTCATGCCTTATAAACCAGATTCACTTTAGCACAAAAATATAACAGAGAACTTTCTTATCTCTCTGGGGAATGTCTTGAGACTCAAGCTGTTTTATTATCTGGGTTAGTTTGACATCCGAGAGGAGAAGATTGCAATCTGAAATCTGGAATGGAAAGGGGTTTAGTCAATGTCATTTCCTATGTTCATAAATAAATGACCAAGAAGAGATACGTGTCACACTGTTTTCATTTATTGGGCTGAAGGTTCATCTTTAGAACAAAAGATCAGGAATTTATTGTCTTATTAAATATCTGGAGGCTTTTAATAAGGTGCTGTGTTACTTTGACCATCTTACCATTCTGTAATTTGATTATCCAGTCTTTCCGGCTCTTAATTGATAATTAATTTGAATAACGTGCAAAGAATTGAATGATGGAAGAGAGAAAGAGAAACAGATGGTTGGTCTATGCAGCTAGAAAACATTTAACAGGGGAAAAAAAGTATCACATTTGGAGCATAACCATATACTTTGTTCATCTCTAGGAAGGGACAATGGCATATGTTGTGGCTCACGTCTTCAAACTTCTGCCCTGGTAAAAGAAAGGAAGGCAAAGATATTGAGACTGCAGCATAAAAAGGGATGATAAAACATGCAAGGACTGGAGAGCTAGCAGACCTGAAGTCTGGCATAGCCTTCACTGGAAAAGAGGGATCCAGGACATGTAATTTGTTGGAGGTCATGTTGGTGTGGAAAATCTTAAATTCATGTTCTCCTTTAACATGCAAAACCGTTGAAGATGGAGAGATATAAAGCCGCCACATAAGAGAACTCCATGTCGTTGTTTGGAAGAGATCTGCATGTTTTGTGTTCTGAAATTAATTCCTTGCCTCTGACTATGTTACAGAGAAGATCCAACTTCAGGAAACTGAGAACAGGGAGCATGGCATTGAAATGCCATAGCTCTTCTTACCCCACTGCCACATCACTGCCTAAATCCTTACTGGCCCTCCTCGCCCCTTACTACCATCTTCAAAATTTCCACCAATAGAAATCTGCGTAGAATTTCTATAGGAATAGAAAATGGGTAGAAAGTGGGTGCCAGAATTTCTGCATGAGACACCACCAATGCATGCTAAGGCTTGTGCTCAGGAGCTGATTCCCACTGGAGCCGTGGGCTCACACAGGCTGCTCCCTGGGAGCATCACACTGATTTTCTTCCACTGGGTGACATTTCGGGCTTGGGATCATGTATTTTTCAAGGCACACCCTCTGGCTGCGGAGCTCTTCTTTCTGGTGTTTCTGGCCATCACATGGCTAAGCCTCCCACAACAATGAGTTTTATGAAAGCATCCTTTCCTGGAATCTACACCCACATTTTTCAGAAGGGATGTTACTTAGATGTATTCATTCCTCTTTCAAGGACAGTCTATGCTTATGAAGACAGGAGAGAGTTATGACTGAAAGTAATTCTGGTTCTGACTCCAGGAGGGTAATAGGAACAAATAAGCAATGTATTTGCGCCCGTACACCCACAGATGTCAAAGGCTTTGAGTGGAGCAGCCCAAAGCACTTACATCACTTGAAAGATGAATCAGTAGCCTACAAACACATGCGTTTTGTTCCCTGGACAGTGCCACACTGGTTCCAGATCTGAAAGCAACCAAGGGTTCTGCAGCCACTGCTCTTCACTGTCTTCGCCCAAGTTAAAACTATCACGTTTTCCATGTGGAGGATGTCTAGGAGAACTTACCCCCACACTCTTATGTTCAAACCAGTGCCCAATGCTAAACCCTCCAAAACCCTATGTAGACCCCACAGTTCAAATGATCTGGAGAAGTGCCAGAAATCCTTTATTAAACTGCTGAGGGACCTGGTGGAGGTTGGTGTTCTCAACTCAGCTCTCTCAACACAGAGCTTTGGCTGGAGCTCAGGGAAAAAAGGAGAGTTTGCCGCCTTTGGAAGAAGGGCAGGCAGCTCTGGAGGGCTGTAAGGATGTCACGAGGTTACGCAGGGTGAAGAAGAGAGAGGCAAAAGGCCAGCTAGAGCTCAGGCTGGCCGCTGCCATAAAAGAAAACAAAAAGTGTTTTGACAAATACATTAGCAACAGAAGGAGGGCCAAAGATAACCTGCATCCTTTATGGGATGCAGGGGGGAACATTGTCACAAAGGGTGAGGAACAGGCTGAGGTACCTAACGCTTTCTTTGCCTCAGCCTTTAACAGCCAGACCAGCTTCCTCAGGGTGCTCAGCCCCCTGAGCTGGAAGACAGGGATGAGGAGCAGGATGAAGCCCCCACAGCCCAGGAGGAAATGGCCAGTGTCCAGAGCTGGGCTGGGGGCTGGGGCACAAGGCTGATGGGGGGGACTTGGGGGGGTTCAGCTTGGAGAGGAGGTGGCTCAGGGGGGCCCTGATCGCTCCCTGCAGCTGCCTGACAGGGGCTGTGGGCAGGGGGGGTCGGTCCCTTCTCCCAGGGAACGAGCGACAGGACAAGGGGAAACGGCCTCGAGTTGCGCCAGGGGAGGTTTAGGTTGGGTGTGAGGGAACATTTCTCCACCGAAAGGGCGGTGAAGCCCTGGGACAGGCTGCCCAGGGGGGTGGTGGGGCCATCCACCATGATGGACAGGGTCCGTCTTCTCCACTCTTTCCTTTACCTAAATCACAGCCAACTGACCTGTTCCCCAGCGATCCCAGCACCTTGCCAGGCACCCATTTTACATGTGTTATCTCTTCTGGGTAGACCCCTCAGAGGCCTAAAAACAACCCGTGTGAGATGGGCATTCAGTCTAACTCGGTGCAGCCGCTGAGACATTTTCAAGGCCGCTGATGGTTCCCAGACAGCCAAAGGTTTATGGGTTTGGACACAAGGACCAGTGCCAAAATCAACAACACAAGCATATACTGATCTTGAAGACACAGTTCGCCGTTTCCCACCCAACAAACCCCTTCACCTTTTCCAAGACGCTTGTAAAGCACTGGATACCCATAATAATGGGGATGACCATTCTCCCTCTGCTTACCACACGCCTTTGAAAGCTGTATCTGGTAAGACGATGTGTAAGCATCAGCTGTGACATGACTACTCCTTGCACAGCCTTCCTAAAGAGACACAGTGCCCAAGGTCAAACAACAAACACAAGGAGTTTTGATAGGGCCTAAAAAATCATTCCTTACATTTCTTCCGCTTTTCCAACCCTTCCAGTGGGGTAAAGAACCGAAGAATATCATTAAAGAGACTCCCGGCATCCGTCAGATGCAAATGGATTGCAACAGTTTTTAAAAGGGTTAAATTCACAGCCTGAACTACTTGGCAGAATCTCTGAAATCATTATTCTTTTATTCATAGCAGTAATAAATAATAATAAACCTAAACATCCCAATGGTCCCCACACCTCCTGCATCTCCCTAGCTGCGGATCTCAAACATGAATAATAATTACAGCTTATCAAATCAGCCCATGATTAGAGACAACAGAAAGACATTTCATATTGTTAACTTCCTTGCACAAGAGGAAAAAAAAATCAGGTCATAGGGGTATTAAAAATTTATATCATAGCATTTGACTTGACTCATCTCTTAAAAAGAAAAAAAACCCCAGCATGTATTATGTATTTAGGCAATTCCTTTTAAACCCTTTCTCGAATGAGCATAAGATAGGCCAATAACTTGATAGATGGATGGCTCTATCTAGGCAGTGTGCATATTTTATGTACACATACACGTGCATACACTTAATGTGCACTCACACCTATATATAAAATCATATACATAGAGAGAAAGGTATAAATCTATTTATATCTCTTAGCTGAAGACAGATGCAGAGCTAATGTTAAAAAAATCTCTACATAGATAGCATCTTATTTAAATCTGGCAGCTTTAGAAGAGTAACTTTTTTGCCAATTTTTTGTAGAGTCGCAGCAACCTCAGCAAAGCTTGGTTCATTAGCTGCCTTGTTCTTCTTTATGTTTGCAGGTTGTTTTGTTGTTGGTTTTGTTGTTTGGTTTTGGTTTTTTTTTCCTTTGGTCATTTTTCTAGCTTCCCTGGTCAAAAAATACCTTGACAAGGGAAAAAGAAAGTCCTTGATTCCCGCACAGCAGTTGAAGCACAGGTGACTGGCATAAATCAAGTCAGACGAGAGGCTAAATTTTCAACTCATCACTCAGAGGATTAGGAGAGGAAACCAGCTACTGCTTGGATTGTTTTCAGGACCCATATCATGCCCTGTTCACCAGTCCTGCTGGGGTTGCAAATTTGCTCCGGGAGCTCTTATAGCATAGACAAAGTAGAGCACTCCGTGCCAGATAATTTTGTGTATACAGCATGTATGTACATACGCACCAGTCCTCTGATAAGCAGGCCCAGGTTTTCTGCAAACGAAGGCTGCCTGGAAAACAAAGGAAGAGTGTTTATACTGGCTCTGCATAAAAAAACCCGGGGACCAGAGTCACTGGTGTCTGGAGGCAGCGGCTGGGCAGGGGAGCCCCACAGAGCCAGCAGCCCCCCAAGGCAGGTCCCATCCCATCCCATCCCTGTCCTGCCAAAGACGTGCTCAACCACCTGCCCAGTTCAAAGGGAAGAAAAGCAATTTCAGCCCGGTCTTGCCCAAGGCTGCCTTGATCTTAGTGTCCGCCGCTGTTGATGGAAGAAGACACCTCCAAAACTCTCTGGATGCATCCTGATTGCCTAAAGCCTTGCTCAGAATTTTCTTCAACCCATTCTAACCATTATAAAAACCAGCTAGAATCCTGACAGTACTCAGAAAAATCCTTCCACATGTTTTCATGTAAAAATCCATTTTCATAAGAGACACAGTTGTGTGTCCAAGGATGTTGGCACCACATCTTTCCAAAATGATGCTGGAAATCTTAGAAAGGCAAAGACTGCAGAGCACTGTAGTGAACAGATCTGTGTAAATGCCCTGGCCTCAGCCTGCTGTTTTCAGGAGAGGTCAGCGTATTTACATAGATGCGTTCATAGGGCAGCCGCCAAAATCTCCTCTAAGTTGTTTTGAAAGCTTAAAAAAACCCCCTCAAATATATTTTTTTCAACATCTGCAGTCAATGAAAGGAGAGATGCAAATCTGCTGTCATTTGCATGCAAATTTTTTTTACATCAAATCAGTGACAGAATGCACAATAAACACACTTTAAATTGAAATATTCCATGTTCACTTCCTCCTAGCCTTGCCTGCAGCTGGGATCCAATTTTCATGCACAGCTCCACACAGGTGACCATCCTCCAGCGGCTCTGAAGCCAGGAAGAGTGTAGGGAAGATGGAATTACAGAGGCAAAGTAATTGCAACCAGCTCATGACTCAAAAACCAGCTGTCAAGAGAGAGAGTAAAGATGAAGGTTCTTCAGATATAAATGCTGTTAAAAGAGCCTGTATCTGCCTTAAACCCGAAAGCATCCTTTATGATAACCACTCGCATTTTGATCTCAGGGAAATACGATAATTGGTCGCCCTGGAGTCCACACAATCAGGAACAATAGCAAATACCTCTGTAAGGTTTGTTTGCTACAGGCTTTAAACAGCTCATTTGATGTGCAACGACACTCCAAGGGAGGGCCGTGCTCAGAACATCCGTGCCGAGATGGACCAAGGATGCGCTGCGAGGCTGAGGGGTTTGCTTGGGTCATGTGGGAAGTGCGGCAAAGCTGGGAAGCGATCTGTGTTCCCCCAGCCCTTACAGCCATGCTTTTGTGTCCCACCACCATCCCAGGCCCTAGCCCCAGCCCCACCCATGCCCATCCCCTTCCCCAAACATCCCCAGCCCCATCCCAGGAACTTTCTATTTCTTTTCTGTATGAGACACAGCAGCCCATCCAGGCTCTCCAGCTCCGTGCCAAGTAAGGCTGATTTTAGGATACACAGAAAAGTGCTTCAGAGCCTGCCGTCTGCAGGGGTGAGCTCAGCGGCAGCTGCACATCGCTCTCCTCCTGCCATGACTAACCTCACCACCGCACCAGGCACGTCCCGCCTTTCCCTTTCAGTCTGTTGGTTTCTGCAGTGTACTCACAGCTCTTTTCTGGAGCTGGTGCTTCACTTTTCCTACTGGTAGAAAGTGTTTCCTGACGTCTGACCAAAATCCTTCCTGCTGTAATTTAAACCTGCTCATTCTTGTCATAGTTGGTCAGCTGCGTATTTTTGCTGCCGATTCCAGCAGCTCCTGGCGAGCCCCGTGCTCCCCCCATCCCCACAGCGCTGCATCTCCATTGAGTTCAGCCTGCGGCTTTCCCAGGGAACGCGTGTTCGCTATGAGGGCAAACCAAAGGCAACGCTGGTAAATCAGTCATGGGTTTTTTTAATAGCCTGAGGCCACTCTGCTAGCCTTTGGATTGTGGGATGCTCCTGCGTGTTTCTCCCCCATGCCATGGGAGCGGGGCAGGTTCACCCAGGCTGGTCCCAGCTAGACGGCTGGCGGTGTAGGAGCCTTTAAAAGTCGCCTGGGTCTGTCTCCACCGTGCAACAGCCACAGCTGCTCGCCTGCAGCGCAGGCATGCCTCGCTGTGACTCACACGCTATTAAAAGCCACATTTCCCCGCGCAATGCTCTACCTAAAGATATAGATAGGCGCCCAGCAAGAACTGTAAAGGCATTTAGGCTGGCTAGTTAGATCTCACTGGAAGTTAAGCACCAAATTCACCTGCCTGTTAGAAATGAAATGCCTTCTGAAATCAAGCCTCCAGCACTTCTGAACTCTTCAAGCAAGCCGGAAACCCCAGGTCACCCAAGACACAGGTCAGCGAAACAGAGCTGCACATACCTTCCCATCCTCGTTTCTGCACGTGGCCAAGCCAGCAAGCCTGGGGAAAAAAACGCACAGGAGAAACCCTAGTGAAACTCTGCACAGAGCCAATGTTAGTGCCCACTTGTTGCACCCCTGCACACATATTGTGAGGGGAAATTCTCCAGACTGTCAGAAGCGCTGCAGCGAATCAAAAAACCAAACCACCCTGAAAGGGTCCCAGCCTTATCTGTTTCTTCTTTCTCTGCAAAATTCTCTGCAGAGCCCAAGAAGAAATGTCAAAGATAGGGCAGGAAGGCGTGATGGAGTGTTATGTGCCCAGGGTGGTGCTAGCACACACATGTGGGTGAGCATGCACACGCACATGTATGTGCTCTCCTTTGGCTTGAAAAAAACCCCCAGAGTTTGCATTTGGTATTCAAAGGCCATTTAAAATACAGGATTGATGAGTTGCTTCTTTCTCCTTGGTTGTTTTGTGGGGTTTTTTTCCCAAGAAATTAAAACAACTACTTGAGACCACCTTATCTGGTGGTGATGGGATAATCGGAAATGCCTTGGTATAGCTGGCATGTCCAAAGATACACAGAGGAGCAGCATGAACATCTCAGAGACACACACAAACTTAATAAATGTTAGGGACAAATCTAATAACCGCTTTGCCATCTCAACAGCTCTTTAGCTGATATAAGTGACACTAACATTTTCCCAGTGGTTTTGCAGTTGTTTAACTCTGTGGAGTGCAGGATCTGCAGCGGCACTCTGCAAACTCCTTAAAACACCCACGGTCGGATGTTTCCTGAATCAGCAGCACATCTGCCCAAGGTCTCCTTGGCAAACCTTGTCAGCTGCCTCTGGAAAAGCCCAGACATTGCTGGCTGCAGGTCAGCCAGCAAATATTTCCTCCCTGGCTTACGTGCCCATAGGCAGGAAAAATGCTATTTGTGGCAATCTCCCACCTTTTCTGTTAAAAATAAAATTTGAAAGCGTTTCAGGTCTTCCTGGTGAATGATAGGAAGAGTGATGGCACCAAGTATTTACAGGGAAGCAGGCAGCATCATTCCGGTGCTTCACTCCTTCTTCCATTTCCCCTCACATTTGTTGGTCAAGAGCCTTCAAGGTTCATATCCAGCACCTGAGTGCAATGACCATGTGGATGAGGACCCCTCACTTCAACTGTGGAGCACCAGGAGAGGTGTAGCTATCAAAAAACCCAGCAGAAAAATGCATAACTCAAAGCAGAACTGATGGCAGCAGCTGGAGAAATGGGAAGCTAGAGAGATACTAACGCCCTCCGACAGATACAGATGTGCAGCAAACTTGCCCTGCACAGGCTAAGAAGAAGACCCATGAACTTGCAGCCACATCCAAACCCACCCTGCTCTGCAGGAAAGCTGCATGGTTTCCAAAGTGGTCTCAGGTGACAGCAGAGACCAAAGAGCAAACCTCCTGCATATGTGCAGCCACACAGGAGACCTCCTCCCACCCGGGAAGGACTGCAGTCCCATGCTCCGGCACATCCCACACCTCTCTGCTTGACACCTCCCCGTCAGAGAGATCACATCAGGTGCATTAGGCTAAACCCTTGCTCTAGAAAAGGCGTGCCTGCACGGGCAGTTATTCTGGACTAGGCATAATAAAAGCAATGCCAGTTAAATTTCCTCATGCAACAAGGTTTACCTGCCCTTCGGCATCCCATATAGCTTGCATTTTATGGTAAAGCTTTTGAAAAACAGTTGCATAACCTTATGCACCAGCCAACGGCTTGCCTGGGGATGGCGTGCCTGATGATCTGTACAAAGGCTGTGGAAAATTCTTTGATGGGGCTGTGGAGCGAAGGCAGATGGCCAAAGAGTCAGTTAGCCTTTCCCACCGCTGACATCCCAAGCACCCTCTGCAATGGATTGGTGGTCACCAGCAGTGGTAGTATTGCCAGGAAGGAGCTCCGGAGGTCCATGATCTGATCCATGCTCAATGCAGGCAGAGTGATGCTGAGCTGAGCTCATCACAGATGAGCTTCGCCCAAAGTGAGCATCATGCAAGAGGCGATGTTTGCCGCTGATCCTGAGAGGAGGCTGGAAACCATTTGTTTTCCTAAAAAATGGGTTTGTGGAGGCCTTCAGCTATGGCATGAGGGCTGGTGGGGGCAGGTGGCTCTGGAAGGTGCCTGATAGAGATAAAAGAAGGAAACGATGAGATGCTTCAGCAGGGGGATGAGTAACACGTGGAGAGGTCCTACCTGATCCCTGCCTGCATCCCCACGGAGGGTTGTGAAGAGGAAAAGCCCTGCGTGGAGAAATCCAAGGAGCTGGAGGAGTCTGCTGCTGAAAGCTCGGTGGTGGCTCTGCAGCGAGCCGGCAGCAAGGTTGGCCCCGGCGCATCCGCTCTGTGGCGTCGGGAGTGAGTCACCACGCCAAGCGTGAAAAGGAGTTTAACACGTGAAGACAGCCAGCCTCCCTTCCCCCTGCAGCTTCAGCGGAGAAAAAATTAATCTGCCCTTTTCCAGGAAAGTGCTCTGCAACCTGATTGCTCTCATATCTGTTTATTAAACAAAGGTTTTGGGAGGAAATTCCTTGCTGCGGTGACAGACCACGTTTCCAAGGTTATCCCAGAACACAAAGCAAGACGACAGTCATTTTTCATCCCATAATTAGAGAAAGCATCTTAGCAGATTAACATTAAGCAACATTTACATACAGTAATATGGTTACAGGATGGTGCTCCTAACCAAATTAAAGACTGCCTCTCTCACCCTTGCTCACCGCCTTGCAGCAGGCAGGACTGTGTTCACAGCACCGTTCCCAGGGGATTTAAATTACCAGATCCAAAGTCCACCCAAACCCAGCCATAAGGTGCCCATTGACTGCAACAAGCTGTCTGTCATGGGGTTCCTGGAGTTTGCTTTCCCTGTCGCTCATTGTATCTCAGGGCCTCTTCCCAGAGGTAGATTTAAGAACAACATCCCTCTGCCGCTCGGGTTTCCCTGGGTTTGCTCACCACTGAAAGCAGTGTGATGCAAATCCCAGTCTGGGATGCCCGGCAGGGTTTGGGCATGGGGCAGTCATGAAGCGTTTCCAAGGTCCCCCAACCACCTTTGATGAAATGCTCCATCTCCAACACACCCCCCGAAAAACCACCCGAGCCCAGCCACTCCCAGCTTCTCTGTAGCCGTTTTCAAGGTTCCCAGACTTAACTGTCGAAGGCTGCAGACACATTTATTATCCTTTTGCAGTGCCATCTGGCATTTG